>NW_019743147.1:2824118-2845586 GCF_002891405.2 Cryptotermes secundus | reverse complement strand
AAATTTCGTGTGAAATTGATAGCAGTGCTATCCCCCGATATTTAGTACAGTCAGTACCCTTCTTGTGAACTGGTACAATAATAGACTCCTTCCACTGATCAGGCAATTTTCCTTATTCCAAACAGAATAAATTAGCTTACAGATTTTAGAACGTAATATTTCTCCTCCTGCTTGAACAAGTTCTGCCGGAATTTGATCACTACCTGGCGATTTATACCGCTTCAATTTTGCAGTAGCACTTTCAACCTCAAAAGAGCTAGGATCAGGTACTAACGGCTGAACTGTATGCATTTCTGTCTGCCTAACATCACTGCCCCTATGTACATTCAACAACTGAGAGAAGCAGTTCCTCCACCTATTCAAAATGTTGTGGGAATCTGCAAGCAGATCGCCATTCTCATCCTTCACTAAGTTACTGCTAGGCTTGTAACCCCTCTTAAAGTCATCTATTCCTCAATACAGGTCTCTAATGTTCGAACAACTATATTAATGTTCGTGGAGGGTATTAGGAGAAATAAATATTTGTTCTAGTTTCTATTATCACATATTTTATGTTTTATATCAATTTTTTACCTGTTTACTGACTCTCCCCCGTATGTATGTAATTTTTACGAAATAATGGAATTACTTTACACATAAATTAATATAAATTTTAGTATATTTGATCCTTTGTCTTAGTGTCTGCTGTTGATGTCTAGATTCGTAGTCTTAAGTAATTATCCTTCAACGTCCTCATCGTGCTTCATATTTTGGATCTCCTTTTTCTTTTATTGCTAGTGGGGTGGGACTAAGTCCCTTGTACTGCGGCCACTTCTGGCCTATTGTACCAGCCCCAGGTGATAGGTGAGGGTGATTGTGGAGCAACTGGTGGAATGAAGATTGGCAGGGGAAAATCGGAGAAAATCTGCCCCAGCGCCACTTTGTCCACCACAAATGCCACTTGACCAGACCCTGGATCGAACCCGGGCCGCCATGGTGGGAAGCCAGCGACTAATCGCTTGAGCTATGACGCGGCCCTAGAAGCGCCTTAGTCAATGACTATAATCCTAACTCAGCAAACTGCTCAATAGTTAGAACTCTACATTACCGACAACGTATCTCTTCAAAGTTATGACTCAATAAAACGCCCCCCCCCACCAGCCTGCGCCCTTCCTTCCTTAAATAGGCTACACAATAGTTTCTTAACACATAAAAACACAAAAGCACCGCACCCCGTATGGCCAAGTATCAAAAAAGTTTTTAAAAGCCAGTTCATCTCATTCCGTGACACATCAGCCAGTCCTTATGCCTTCATCATATCTTCTGGCGAGACGAACACATCTAGACTTACTACAAAAACATACCCTTCTCTCTTGCCAAAGACATAAAAGTGGATACAACCCTTGTATAAAGGAGAACACACCCTTGTCGGCTCACAGAAAAGAGGGGTAAGTTGTATGCATAGCTTTATTTATTTGTACAAGACTTGGATTCCACAAACAAATCTTCTCTACACTTGTTACTAGAATGCTTTGAGATAGACCGCCATGGCTTACTGAATACATCTTGCGATACCTACAGTGTCTAGAGTTTTCATTTTCAGACAGTTGGTGCACATGGTTCCCTTCAGAAACGTCTGGAGCCAAATCCTGAATTCGATACGAGATGGGCAAACAGGAAATTAATTAGGAGAGTGTATGTCTGTGTGAAACGTCTCTGAGGGCTGTCATGATTCAGTCAGGCAACCTCAAGTGATAAGTTTCGTGTGTTGTGCGAAATCTCTTGTATACCGATTCTGATTAGGAATATGATTAGTGACTTTCTAATGATGATATAAATCTGATCTGATTATGAGGCAACCTCATAGATATTTCAGAAACAATGCAAGGAAAATCTCCACTTTCTAAACAACTCCACGTAACATAGACCTCCCTGAAAAAGAAAACTGGGGATTGCTCAGTTGTTCAAGAAATTTCACGTCTTTTATTGCATCCGAAGATTAATCACTGTGGACACAGCCACTGGACCGTATCTTCAACATCATGAATCTGGTTCATACACCTATACATGATTTTTTTTCGCTGACTCTACAGTCCCCTTGGTCTCTAGCCCCTGATTTTCAGTTTTATGATCATTTTACAGACGCTACGATTCCTTGGACGAGTGATTAGCAGTTGCAAGGCCTCTACCTAAACACAGAACCACACTAAAGCATAACAAACATCCATGACTTCTGAAGGATACGAACTCACGATCCCACTTTCCGAGCGAGAAAGGACAGTACATGCCTTAGACAGCTCGGCTACCATGACCGGCCATGATTACTGTAGTACCCAATAAAGTATCGTAGTTCTCATTCACGCTTAACTTCTCTTCTTGTTATCCGTCTAAAATTCTGCATGCATTTCTCGTGTATCACATGCGTACTACATAAACCTCCCACCGCATCTTCCATGATTAGGTATTCCTAATAATGTTTCTATTCTAAAATCTGAAGATATAGAAAATTTTCTTTCTCTGTGATGTCATATTAGATTTAGATATGAAATTGGATATAGCTCGTTGCAGAAATGTGATATGCTACAGGAGTTAAAATTAAGTATGGGATTGGATTAACACTGTCGAGGTATGTAACACGATAGAGGGAAACTATAATTGCATAAAAGTTGTTGATACTGAAACCAGACAGCAAGATACCACTACTAGGCGTAAATAATGTGGAGGATGCGGTACAGCAATTGGTTGGGGCACTATGCTACAAGCCGGAAGCTCGTGGGTTCGATTCCCAATTAGGCAATTGGATTTTTCAATTTACCTAATCCTTCCAGCTGCACTATGACTCTGGGGTTGTCTCAGCCTCTAACAGAAATGAGTACCAGGAGTTTTCCTGGGGGTAAAGGGCGGCCGGTGCGTAAGGCTGACAACCTTACCTCCATCTGTAAGCCGATTGTCTAGACAAAACGTGGGAGTCTCGACGTCTCACAACCCTATGAGCCTTCATGGTCTGTTACAGGGATAGCTTTTCCTTTTTTATGTATGTAAATAATAGGATGATTTTATTAAAATTCTAATTAAAATAGTACATAGGGGCAAGAACTGGACTGAACTGGCTGCTGTTTAAGATTCAGTAATTTTGGCTAGTGTTACAGGTTTATGGTTCTGTATTTACGGTCCTGAAAGTTATTATATTATTTAACTGAGTGCCTTCTTATGAGGTTAATAAGTGCTATGTCTGCATAAACAAACTAAGGAAAAGTCAATTAAGTTTTCCTTTTATCCCGACAAAATGCGTACATATCACTTCCAGTCCGTCAAACAAAGAAGTTTGTATGTCCGATGTAGTATTTAACGCTGCAATATTCCGCTGGATTTTGCGAATTATTAGCCATTTGGAAATCCATAAAAGCAGTTAATTCCTGGACGGATTAGTAACTATCAACTTTTCAAAATAAACTGTAAAGCATCGCGTTAGTCAGTGTTCAAGTAAATGAATGGAGAGTGAAATAATCTGAAAATGAAGACGAGAAAGAAGTCAAATTTTGGTTTTGAAAAATATTAAAATTTCAACCAGACAGCAGTGAAGGAGTCGGAATAGCACAGTCGGTATAGCGACTGAGTACAGGCTGAACGACCGAGGGGTCGCAGTTCGGGTCCCAGTAGGATCAAGGATTTTCTTTCTTCCACGTCGTCCAGACCGGGACTGGACCCACCCAACCTCCTATCCAATGAGTTTCTGGAGTTCTTTCCTTGAGGGTTAAGAAACCAAGACGTGAAGCTGACTACTCATCTCCAACCAGTGCCGAGGTCAAGAAAATATGGAGCTATAGATCGACTCCCCCATACGCCTTCATGGCGTAGTGTTTTATTGGTTAAGCATACGGACTACGATATCTCTCACCAGACAGCAGCGAAGACGAAGCAAGTTGTATGAATCTTTACGAAAAAAAAACTATGTTGTTTATTATGAAGTGTGGGAAATAAATTACAATTTATCTTATTTTATTTACTTTAAGTGTGTTCATTTAAGGTAATAGGAGATCTGACCTTCCTCTTCAAGTTTTGTAAACAAGTGCTCTGCATAAGCTCCTCAGACTTTTAATCGACTGATCTCAGTCTGATCCTGCACAATGGGCAGGAAAATAAAGATGATTTCTTATAAAAAGTGGCACCTAGATGTGAAAATAAATCCGGCCGAAAAAGGAAGCTGATTTCTCAATCCCTTTTGTTTTGTTGTCTAAAATTTGAGAAGAATTCACTTCGCGAACCCTGCAAGTTTCTAGTGTTTGAGCAGATGGGCCACTGAATCATTTAGGCCTACCTTTATAGAAACGCATACAAACAATTCTGACGTTTATCTTACCGCATAATTCACATTTAGTGTGTGAGTATATATATATATATATAAAACAAAAAAATTAACTCCGCAGCTTGAGTCCTCAAGCTAATTATACCGGCCGAGCTACCGCCGCTTGTCGACGAAGTTAGTGCCAACTTTAGAGGATTGAGGATGTCGCGTGATTATGCTCACGAGGCTGAATGGACCCCGTTCCAGACCCACTACTTCTCAGAAAATCTGGTAGCGCCTGGAATCAAACCCCGGCCTCTGGATCTGTAGCCAGGAACTCTGACCACTGGACCTCATAAGCGGTCATGTATATATATATATATATTGTGACAGGAGGACTGAAGGCCGGAATAGTGGAGTTCCCATTATTGTTAGCCGCTACCAAAGCAACGGCCGTCTCTTCTGGCTCCACTATGTAACCGCTCTCCCCCTTCACTCACCTCACTCACTCACAAAGTTGGGTTAAGTTGGACGCAGCTTCAGTCACAGGGTTAAGGTGGATGTAGCCGCTCTTGATAAGTAATTTAACAATGACTTCGAAGTATTGGGGGCCAGCTCACACATCGGTGAACACAAGATCTTCCTCAGGGTCGTTAAGTGGGCCTTGGCTCCAACAACAGAGTCCACAAACCAAAGACAACAATCGCACAAACACTTGACACGTTATTATAATGAACAAATTACATGGTCGAATTACATCTGAAACTACTGGGTATAGCCCTTTGTTACGGGCGAGACGCATGACGCACTTCTTAAATATTTGAGAGCCAGGACGCGTCTGTTTGAAACAAAGGACTGCGTAGGATATCAAGCTATTGCTAGTATGATGTCACACTGGGTAACTAGCAATTCTGATTGGCTGTACCACTGGGAAGTCCCTAGGTAACTGCTCACAAAGCTTGCATCATACATCCCCGAGCAACAGGGGAACTCCGGAATTATAAGACTCCTCAAGTCACGCTACATTGCGTAACCTTCTACTCGGTACGTAGTGCATAGCGTAATATTTTTTTTATTATTATTACTCTTCTTTACAATCTACATCATTACAGAGTATTAAGTAAATGTGTTGTAGGTGGTTAGCGTAGCGTAATATACGTAATTTTACAAATTTATAATTGATTAAACCTTATAAAAATACAATGGTTTTCACAAAATTAATTGTATACATAAATTTGGTGAATTAAAGTAAAGTAAAGTAAAGCTATCCCTGTAACAGGCCGTGAAGGTCAATAGAGTTGTGAGATGTTGAGGGTCCCACATTATCTAGACAATCGGCTCAAAGATTGCGGTGAGGTTGTTAACATTACGCGCCGGCCGCGCTTTACTCCCCAGAAAAATTAGTTAATTAATTCCTGGTACTCATTTCTGTTAGAGGCTGAGTCGACCCCAGGGCCATAGTGCGGCTGGAAGGGTTAGGTAAATTGAAAAAAAAAAAAAAAACAATTTTGGTGACGTATGTTATTAAAAAGGAATAATCGGTTATAACTATTCCGAACTTCTGCTCTCATGCCACTATATATATATATATATACTATTTGAGAATTATGTAGTGAGATAAGGGTCAGATTTTGTAACAAATGATCTGCAGTATCTTCAATCGATTGCAAACTAAACGATTTGCACTATTTACACTGAAATAATGGTGTGACTTCCAAATTCATAGAAAGAAGAACTTGGTTGAGGACTTACTTGTTTTGGAGCGGGGTTCCCTGGGCCCGTCCACCGTCACTTTGATGGCCTTGTTGTACGTCGCCATCTGTGGGGGTGAGGAACTCACTGTGATTGTCAGTGTGAAACTTTTTCCTGCAACAAGACACAGGGCTGCAGTGATTGTCAGCTTTAAATACTTTCCTGCAACAAGACAAATGCATTGCAGAGATTGTCAGCATGAAAACATTTCCTGTAACAAGACAAAGTGTTGTGAGCATGGAAACAGAGGACATTGTATTTGAACCGTCACCAGGCAACGACTGGTGAAGAAAGAGCAGGCTGAAAAGGCCTAGTGTGTCCAATAGTAAAGTGCAGTAAATCCGATTAGCAATCCAAACCCCGTCTATAGTGAGTCACGTGACAATAGTATTTGGGGTCTGCACCGAGATATTTGAAGTAAATTTCATTTTGTTTTGTGTCGGTCAAAGGTAACATCTAAAGTAAAATCAACCATGTCTCCAATCTAAACAAAATTAGAAATGTAATGTGATCCTTGTAACAGGCCGTGGAAGCCCATAGGGTTGTGAGATGTAGAAGCTCCCACATTTTCTAGACAATCGGCTCACAGATGGTAGTAAGGTTGTCAGCCTTACGTGCCGGGCCCCCTTTACCCCCAGGAAGATTCCTGGTACTCATTTTTGTTAGAGGCTGAGTCGACCCCAGAGCCATAGTGCGACTGGAAGGATTAGGTAAATTGAAAAAAAATCCAATGACCTTATCGGGATTCGATCCCGCGACCTTCCGGCTTGTAGCATAATGCTTCAACCAACGACTCTACAGCGTGCCCCTGATTAGATATGAGTGACTAAGAAGAAATGTGGCAAGGTCCGCATCGTAATGGCTGCCTTTTGCAGAGAATTGTTCACAAGATCATAACTTGGAGAGGAAACTATTAAAGAAAAATCATTTTTTGCAAAAGAGGTTGTTAGCACAATATTAGAAGACCGTAGAGTCGGTGAGTAATTGACGAACAACATAAGAATATCATTAATAACCATAACATCCCCTGAAATCATTTGTTCCTGTAATTCTTACTGAATTAGCTATGACGGGATTCTTTTAATTCCACGGTGTGATCAACTTCGTAAAGCATATTTCTTTGTCTAGAACATTAGATGACAGACACACGACGGGTAAAAACAGGTAACGGCTGCAAACCTCACTGCATTACATCTTGTTATTTATGACAGTATAAGAAAGAACCCCCTCGTTGGTGTCTGCACCTTATCGTGGTGAGGGGGTTTGAGTATGCCAAGGACCCTGAGAGCTATACCAGCGGTAGTGTAGCTACTGGCAGGGCCTCCCTTGCTGGACAGGTCAAAGGGTAGGCATCAGACGAAGAGAGACACCAAAAACTGATGCCGGAAGCAGCGTCATCAGCAGCGACTTGAAGCACAGAGCAAATGATGCTCGAGATGGTTCAAGTTCATATAGCAACAGGCGTGACCAGAGTGGTTTGAACGGCTGTTGTACTGCGATGTGGAAAGCAAATGGAAAAACTACCACATTATCACTTTTCCTGGATAGTCTCTTTCCAAAAACAGAGATACCATGCATGCGAGATGTTTCCTCTGGAGGCAAAACAATCCGGAGGTAAACTATTCCCCCAGTCGGATCTCCGGGGGGGAGTGTTTCTAGAGGAAATGTCATGCAGGCGTTACAACAAGAAAAGAAAACAGAAGAAAGAAAGGGCCGGTCACGGTAGCCGAGCGGTCTAAGGCATGTACTGTCTTCGCTCGCTTGGAAACCGGGATCGTGGGTTCGAATCCCACTCAGGGCATGGATGTTTAGTTTGTGTGTGTGCGTTTTGATGTTTTTGTGTACAGGTAGAGGCCTTGCGACGAGCTGATCACCCGCCCAAGGAGTCCTACCGAATGTGTAAGATCAAGAAAAACCGAAGTGAACGGAGAAGTTCATGGAGGTAGGGCTAGGCCCACTGGGGCTGTAGCGCCAAGGAAAAAAAATAAGAAAGAAAGACGATCTTTAGATTCTATAGGGATCTGGCGATAGTGTATAATATATGGTGTAGAATTACTGGGGTTTTGGACTTTTTCCATCGTCCGGTATTCTAGAAAATATAAGAGCACTACGATTCTGAAACTGGATATGCTTCCATCCTCAGGTGAGGGGGGAAAACACCTTTTCAGTTGGGCCCCTTAGAAAGAGCTAATAGCCCAACTGAGTAGGTGTCTTCCCCCTCATCTGAGGATGGAAGCAGATCCAGAATACCGGTCGGTGGAAAAATTCCAAAAACCCAGTACGACACCCTTTGTTTCAGAATTAGTGATTCTCTTGCAGCATTCGACCCGTGCGCCACGGTTTGAGTGCCTCGGCGGGCGGTTATGATGTCAATAAGCTTCTATTTCTGGACCGGACATTGTAAGGAGCTGGGTTGAAGGGTGTAATCGATTTGCCCTACAGGAGAAATATTACACAGAGCGCTTTCCAAGAAACCGTAGGGAGCTTGAGAATGGCTTGTGCCAATTTCGCTACAGCTCCAACGTTCCGGGAGGCGGGGCACTAGTCTCGGCGCGGCAGAAACTAAGACACTTGCATGTAGCTCAGTAGGGTCACACCGCAACAAACCCTTCTTTCTGCAAAGTCGTGTCGGCATAGTGTGTTTCTGCAGAGTTGTATGCTTGTACAGTGTCTACGTATGTTTTTATGTACCTATGATATATGTATGCGTGTATGTACGTACGTGCTTATCTATGTAGCTAGGCCGCGCCATAGCTCAAGCGGTTAGTCGCCGGCTTCCCACAGCGGCGGTCCAGGTTCGATCCCGGGTCTGGTCAAGTGCGATTTGTGGTGGACAAAGTGGCGCTGGGGCAGGTTTTCTCCGAGTATTTCGGTTTCCCCTGCCAGCTTTCATTCCACCAATTGCTCCACAATCACCCTCACCTATCATCTGGGGCTGGTACAATAGGCCAGAAGTGGCCGCAGTACAAAGGACTTAGTCCCACCCCACTAGCGATAAAAAATATATATCTATGTAGCTATGATTTATCTCTGTGTATGTGTAGGCTCTCTTTGAAAGGAGAATGAAATTGAGGAGGAGGAGGATATGGAGTGGAACCCACAAAGACAAAGAAAGTGAGGAAGACCAAAGAGGAGCTAGCAGAGAAAAATACGAGAGGAAGCCTTGGAAGCTGGGAAGACACGGGGAGAAATTCAACAACTCAGCAAGAACCGTGTAAGACGGTGACACTCTGTTAATGCCCTATGCTCCACTGGGACCTAATGATGATGACGATGTAGGCTACATGCGTATATATGGTGGCATGTAGACCCGTTGCTAGGCGACGGCCGCGAGATAGGAGACTGCCTATCAACGGCCAGCAGACAGCAGAGGAAGGGTCTTTTTACGCGATCCGCTTAACAACAATTAAACAGCAAAAAATTGACGGTGTTTTCTGTGCGGTCCGCGCCGAAATGTTGTAGGCAGGGCAAGTCTAAGAATTCAGTTAGTGTAATGAAGTGAGTTGGTTGGTGAGTTACTTAGAGGACTGCTGCAGTTCAGTCCTTGTGAGTTGTTGCTGTCAGAACCTCGTATCTGAGTTAAGGGGAGAGTTCGGGAACTCAGAGGAAGAGGAACGTCTGCCGTTAGAAGCCGTTACCAGACATCGACTGGTGAAAACACAGCGGACTGAGAAGACGTAAGCTTCTATGCTAGTGAATTGTCAATTGTATGAATTTGCAACAGTGTTACAGATATTTGTAGTTACGATCTGTAAGTGTTCAATAAACCCAGTTACCAATCCAAGCCCCGTCTATAGTCACACTCTTAAAGATGGCAATGTGTAGGCTTGTATACATATACGTATCCCGGTTGACTTGTCGAAATGCATTTTTGTACAACACGTAGCCGTAAACGTATTGTGGCCCACTGGTTGAGGAACACCGACTAAGCCGAAAGGTAGTAGCAATTCCATAACATAATCAAGGAGTTCGGTTTTAAAGAATCTTCACTCTTCAACATCACCATCTTCTAGAAAGTGACATCGTCCAGTTTTGTACATAGGTATCAACATTTCGGGAAAAGGCCGATGCTCCCATCTTAACGGCAGCATATATCATATATGAAGGCAGTAGATTTTCCGAAATACTGGTGCCTATCTACCAAACTAAATGGCGTAACATCTTCGCAGTTATCACGGTGAGAACCTCAAATCCAACTTTTCATCCACAAGCTACGAGAGCACATGAAGAAAGGAGCACGCCACTGCAAACACGGGATCTCACTGTCGGCTATACTCAGAACTGCAGTGGCGTGCACATCCTACAAAACATTTAACCCTGTACTTGAAAGGAACTGTGGGTAGTCCTCGGTGCGCGGACCATGCGTGGCCCGACGGCTCCCTAATAATCTCACTTTATCCTTATTTATTTTAAGACGATGTATCTATATTAGGCCTATATACCGTCAAATTATAGAATGACTCGTGAATGGTGAACTAGAAAGGATTGGGAAGGAAGCTGTCTGGCTTTATTGAAATGTTATCTCGGTATTCGTCCGAAGGGACCCAAGAGAACTTTGAAAACAACTCAGCCAGGAAAACCGGTGTCCTGTCCGAGATTCAAACCCAGGATTTCCCGATTAAAAGTCTAAAACTTTACCCAAACACCAATTTGTTTTCTCAATGTGACCCACTGGGCAACTTCTAGAACGAAAAACATATCCGTTTATGTTAATATTTTAAAATGTTAAGCCTGGCTGTTGAGAAAATGAAGAACTTGTTGACAGTGGCGTTCTTCTATATGCATATTAACAATATTCTATATATTTACTCCAGTGTAGAATAATTACAAGTTTAAATTAGGTTATTTGCATAGTGTTGTCTCCTCAGACGCGTGACACCGTGTAGTCTGACAGACGTTTACGGGCTTTTTGGAGGAATGTGTCGCCACTCTCTTCAAGGCCGAAAAGTAAGAGCAGTGAGCAAAACAAAGAGTGAGGCCATACGCTTCTCCGAAAATTCGGTAAAATTTTTATCAGACTACACGGTGTCACATTCCAGAAGGGAGAAATCTTCATACACAGCGTCATCAGAACCTCAAACCTCACATTCGTTATTCGCACTTCTGCGCACCTCACGCATGTCTGCTAGAAAGCGAATCGAATTGTAAACATAATACAGGACAGAGCCGAACTAATTCTCTTTAAAAATATCTTCATCAAAATTTTTAAAATAGATCTGCGGAGCGTTCATATTTTATAATGTGAACGGTTTTAGAGTGGTAAAAAGTAAAGGTATCCCTGTAACAGGCTATGAAGGCCCAAAGGGTAGTCAGATGTTGAGGCTCCCACATTTTCTAGACAATCGGCTCCACAGATGGACCCCCCTCGCCCAGGAAGAGCCCTGGTACTCATTTCTGTTAAAGGCTGAGTCGACCCCGGGGCCATAGTGAGGCTGGAGGGACTAAGTCAATTGAAATTCCAACGAATGTATCGGGATTCGACCTCACGACTTTCCAGTTTGTAGCATAGTGCCTCAACCAAATATGCTACCGCGTGCCCGCCGTTTTAGAGTGACTGATCAATACTCAAATTAGTTAACATCATTCCAACTGCTTATGTTATATATGCGACTGATGAGATGGAGGTATGGGGACGTTGGCAGGCAATTCTAAGGACTACCCCCAGATTATAGGCAACCGAAATGCATCCTGAACTCTAAACCAGTAAGGAGAAGGGATGTGGGAAGACCTAGAAAGAGACGGAAAGATAATTGTTCTCCAAATGACCCGAAGGGCTTGAAGCTGATGGTGATCCCTGCATCTGTTTAGTCGGATTGAGATAAAAACTCAGAATAGCATCAAATCATTATAGTCTACTTCAAGGACAAAATTCGAAAACGGGATCTCCTAAAAGAACGCTAACTACTCAAAGGTCACACTCAGTAACACTCGTTGTCACTCTGAAATATTTAATCTCGTCTTCTTCTTCTGCCTCGATGGATTAATCTCTAGCCTGTTCGCTTTCAAAATTATTTAAATCTGAAATTATGAATCTTATGGAGAGTTGGTATAATTCTTCGGACGGGGCAGCAACCCGCCGCAAGGCCGTTACCTACACACAGAATAAACGAGGACAGACATCCATGCCTTGATTGGGATTCGAACCCACGACCCTACTGTTTGAGCGGGAGAAGATATTTCATGCATTAAATCTCGTGACCACTGCGATCGACTAAATTTTACTTCTCTTGTTTTGAAGTGAAATTTCGCTGCCATTTAAATATACACATATGGAGCTGAGCCCTTCTTGAGAAACTGCCAATTGTGCAGCTACTCAAGAACTTCCTAGAATTTAATGGAACCCGAAAGTTCACTAACGTGTCCACAAGAACCCTCCACTAGCCCCTATCCTGAACCAAATTAAATCCGATCTGTATCATCCCATCCTATCTCTCTAAGATCCATTTTAATATTGTCCACCCACCTACGTCTAGGTCTTCCCAGTGGTTTCCTTCCTTATGGTTTTCCCATCAATATCCTATATGCATTCATCTTCTCCCAATTCGTGTCGCATGCTCTGTCCAGCTCATCCTCCTTGACTTGATCACCCTAATTATACTTGGAGAATCGTACAAGATATGAAGTTTTTCATTATGCAGTTTTATTTAAATATATATCTCAAGACTCACCAATTTCTTCATAATTAATGAAAACATTCAATACTGAAACAAGAGACCAGGATGCTTTATAAAAATGATAAACTGCAATTGAGTGAAGCTCGGTTTACCGGTCGAATTTTATATCCACCTTCATGAGAGTTTAAACAAAACGTTAAAAGAAAGATCATATTTAAACAAAACGTTTTAATCATGGCTTACAAGGCTGCATGCCAAGCCTCACAATAGCGCGATCACTCTATTAAAGCGACAGATAAAAACCCCAGTGCCTCTCGTGTTTTTAAAAATAAAAAACCCTTTCTATTAAATCGCTCGTACAGAGTCGAGGGTCAGTTGACGACGGATTTCATTATTTTTTCATGGCGTTGCTCAAACTGTTGTCACGAGTGCAGACCGCGCACTGGACGGACGCGACTCGTAACGGGACCCTACCCACTGACGCTGCTGCTCGCTTTCTCACAACATCTGTTGCTTATAATTCAGTTAAAAGCAGTAAATCAGATTCAACATCTCTGCTACAATAGACCTACAAGACGGAATTGATACAGTTAGAAATGAGACTCACAATATTTCGGGCACGAGACGGATATGATTAAACCGGAAATCAAATTCAAAACGTTGTCAGCATAAATCGAATGTTATAAAGCTGGAAATAAGATTCACGATCCCACCTCATGACTCTAGGTACGCGGGTTCAAACCCGGCGGAGGTCGTGGAATTTTTAAGGGCGGAAAAATTCAGGGAACAAGTCCTCCGGGAGGGACTTTAAGCCGTGGGTCCCGTGTCCTAGCTTTACGGCACGTAAAAGAACCTCATGTCCCAAGGGGATCTCCGAGACAAATTCAGGACATTTCCCGCCCAACAGTAGTCTCTAACGCCTCTGGTAGATGGGGGAAGCATCGAGATACCGCTGAGCCAGTAGAGGCCGAACTCGCTGGCTGAGTCGGGACTGATGACACGCACCAATACCGGTAGGGTATAGAGACTGGTAGAATATCACAGGGGGACGCACAATGGACCAATATCTGGTCTAAGTGCATGGGGAAACCCACCCTCTCCAACAACAACAACAAGATTCACGATCTTTCCAGCAGAGGACGGAAACAGTAAAACTGGATATCAGACTCACAGTCTTCCTCCCTTCCATTTCTCTCCCAAGTTACGAATATAATATCCTTACAATTAGCCGTGAAGTTAAAGAAACAGGAAGCTATTGAGGAATGTCGCTCCTCTTTGTTTTATCTCCTTCAGTCTATTTTATTCGTGTATCGGAATGTAAGAAGCGAATGATATGTAAAAAAAGAAAACATCGAAAGAAAGGTATAAACGACGAAAGAAAAAGCAAACAAAGAGACTCAAGAGTGACAGGGGAAGAAAGAAGTTGAAACAGTTTAAAGTGACTCGTGCAAATTGTCAAGAGACTTCCGGGGAGACGGTAAGTCTCACAGGTCTTCTCTTCCCTTGTCAAATGTCTCCACAACCCTCCAACCCTCCACGCCTCTTCCCGGAAAGAACAGTTTAGCAGCTGTTACAGAAAAGGGTCTCAGTTATCACGGACTCCTAAATAACCTTGTAATTAGTAGTCATCGCTTTTGCAAAACCACTGTAAAACAAAAACTGAAACGAAGAGGCGTCTTCTCCAAGCCTACGCTTTTCCCATTAAGAGATGCCGGTCTCACCACGAAACATTTTCAATATAATTATTTACGTTGTTGTAAGAGACCATGTTAGGTGGGTCACGTGCCATCATGCCATGGCGAGTCTTCAGGTTGCGGATGGAGGGGACGGCCTCCAGATATGGAGGGTAGCTGCGAATATACTTAATAATCGCGGACAGCCGATAAGGGGTGTTCCTCAAGTGTGGGTGTTGGGCGTGGGGCTAACAACTCTTCGCCGTAAAAAATAAGCTTGTTACGAAATGTCACAAAGGGCCTCGGTCTTGGGCTGATTCTTTGGTTAAACGACCTAAGCTAAGGAAATTGGACATGGGATTTGGTGTCTTGACCTGGTTCCGGAAAAGGATATTGGAAGGCTCTTGTGAATAAGATAATGAATCTTCAGGTTCCATAGAATGCTGGGAAGTTCTGCAGTAGCTGGACAACTGGCAGATTCTCAGGAAGGGCTTATTTCCATGAAGTTTAAACGCCGAGTTGTCTGGAATACATATAGTGTTACAAGCACATCCCCTTATTATTGTCCAATAATTATACCAGGCTTTTGTCAGAAACATTCGGAACCGTCCATACCCACGGCACGCATTTGTCACATTAGAAGATACACAGGGTGTTCCGTTCAAATCTCCCACATTTTATCAGATCTTAGAACAGAAAGTATAAATGGTAGGAATATGAAGCTACAGGAAATACAAGAACAACTAAAAGAATTTTATTTAACACACTAATAAACCTTTACATGTGCACTACTGGTAGCATGAACAGTATCCAATCTGTATTAAATTTCTTGCCACGTTCTTTCCAACATGTCCATTGGTACAGTAGCAATCGTTTCACTGATGCGGGTTCGTAATTCTGGGAGGTTATTCACTGGAGGCACGAACACACGGTCCTTCACGTAACCCCAGAGGAAGAAATCGAGCGGAGTGAGGTCCGGTGAACCTGGTGGCCACCGAATTGGTCCGCCACTTCCAATCCAGCGATCTTGGAAGGTGGCACTGAGGGACCTCAGAAAATCCAGACACCAGTGTGTTTGTGTGTGGGGGGCCTCCATCTTTTTTGAAGATTACGTTAGGCTGCAGATCGGCTGCCTGGGGATACGGGAACTATTCTAACGTGTTAAGGTATACGCGGCACTATATTGTAGCGTCACCGAAGAAAAACGGAAATAATATTCTTTGAGTTTTTCTTTCATCTAGTGTTAAATATAATCCATAATTTAGCACATTTTGTTCGCAATGATCAATTAAAATGTGGGAGATGTGAACGGAACATCCTGTACTTCGATGGCTAATAACGGCATACACCGGAACCTACCCAACATATACGGGGGCTCTCTCCCGTGATATAAAGCGACAGTTAACTTCCCTTCTTCCTCTTGAACTGAAGACGGAAGAAGAATGGGAAGAAGCTCTGCAGACACGGTTATGAATGCTTGAAGCCTTGCCTCTGCGCCTTCTGTATACACTTCTATGGTTTGGTGTTTAGTCACAGGGATATATTTTCCTTACACCGATGATATGGGTTATATACCGTATTTACGCATGTATAGGCCGCGTGCGTGTATAGACCGCAGCACAATTTTCAGACAGACATTATAGAAAAAATAATTTTCTTGAAATATTATTTCAGGAGTAGAAATTATTCCGAAATTTGGCAACGTTTAACATTCCTAAGTTCACAACTAGCGAAAATAACGGTACCGCTCGGAACAAAGGCATTGCGGGGGAGAGTTATAACCTTTTCGCCTTTACTTGACTTGCCTGGTTAGTTCTGAGTGTAGCATGGGTCGAATAAGAGCAGGTTATACGTCTAAATTTAAACTTCAAGTGGTGCGTTACGCACAAGAACACGGAAATCGAGCAGCAGGGAGAAAATTCGACGTTGACGAAAAAAATGTGTGTGATTCCTCTTGAATTTTTGGCAAAAAAATGTGCGGCCTATACATGCGTAAATACGGTAATATAAAATGACTCGCAACAACGTTCAGTGTGATTGATTAATAAAAGTAAAAGTAAAGCTATCCCTGTAACAGGCCGTGAAGGCCCATAGGGTTGTGAGACGTTGAGGGTCCCACACTATCTACACAATCGGCTCAAAGATGGCGGTAAGGTTGTCAGTAATTTACAAAAACTTTTTGTTGAAACTAGAACCAATGGCTCGTGTCTTGAAATTTCTTCTCATTAAAGGAAGAAGACTATCTGCGTTCCAAGCACAATATATACTTTCTATATATATTAATGACATTGTAATAGTGGTTTCCTAAATGTTGATCGTGTCCTGAAGATGGTCAATCCGAACGAAACATATTCAGGAAAATTAAGAATTGAAATACAACTTCTATTAACCAATCACACTGGACGATATTGCGTATCATTTTATACTATTGTTAGTGTGACGAACCAGGACAAGCCAAGTAAATTTGGTTATATAAGTTAAAAATTAAGGCAAACCTTCATTACTTAAACAGCTATTTCAGTAAATACATTTTGGAATTTGTCTATCCCACTCTGCTTTTCTCAAATGGGTATTATTTGCCCTCCGTGTCTCTCTCAGAAGCCTTTAGAAGCTCTGGTGACTGGTACCACATGACTGGGGGGGGGGGGGTGAGGTCACTCAGAAATTGCGGGAAAGTGCTGGCCAGAAGCTGACGTGAGGGGTGATTTGACTGGCAGCCGTTCTTGCATTGACGTATAACAGGTTGCGTGTTTCTAACTTTCATTACTCTCGCATTTACTTCTGCACCCCACCTTATCGGGTGAAGAAGTTCACTGCTATACTATGATTCAATCAAGACGACGGTTCGCTGTGACTTGCGCAGTGCAAAGGACTATGACGTGACAAGAGGTAAACCAATACAGGAACAGTCAGGTTTCATTGCCCGTACTTTCCATATTTTCTCGTGAATTATCACATGGTTTGATGCCACCGGAATCAAATATTACACCATTAAAACATAGTAGCGTACAGAGCCGTTGTTATGCAACGACCGCGAGATTGGCGCATATACCAGGCCCAATTCTGGGCAACGACTCGATAAACACGTTCCAGCAGCAACAGACACGAACACAACAATAGAAGAGCTATAAACAAGGGACAAGGTCAGTTGATGAGCAATCCCGTAAGGGAATCTGTGAATAGAAGACTTGAGCCGGAGGCAGAGGAAAAACAATTGTTGGAGCCGTTACCAGAAAACGTTTAGTAACAGACCAAACACGAGACTGTGTGCTCTAGTGAACTGTGAAGTGTGGAAATATTTATATTTCTGTTATACTCTTATATATAGTGTTATATTTATTAGTTGCTACATGTAAGTGATCAACATATCTATTCACCAATCCAAACCCCGTCTATAGTCACACACTTACTACGTGACTATATAATGAAATCAAGGAGAATGTATGGCTGAGATGTTGGTAACATTCACCGATCCTTCTAGGTAAAGAAAAGCAAATTTACTGCAAAGCCACGATGGTATATGAGGCCATAAAGTCAAACATCCACGCTTTATTAAATTCGGCACTCGGACGGTCAGCTTGTGAATAGCATAGCAAAAGAAGCCGCGATACACGTTACATATGAGACGCTTTGGACCCCAGATGCGGTCTCGACGTGGTTGCGAAGAAAATGGCCGCTACCCTGCCAGAAATCACATTCCAATCATCCAGCTATTTTACTGACTGAACTGACGAGGCTTACAATATCGGGAAAGTACCTTGCAAAAGGTCACGGATAGTTTCTTCTCAGTTATATCTCGATTCAGTGTCAGAGGCATTTTGCAATATTTCATTTGACGCTACATAGTGCCAGTTCTTAGTACAGCATCGCAATTTGATCATTTTAATGCAAAACAGAAATAAGCGGAGACACACTCATGTAGGATTTAGGTAATGCTTGCCACCATTCGTCTACTGTCTAAAAACATAAAAATTGGAATGTACAAAACCATAATTTTGCCTGTGGTTCTGTATGGGTGCCAGACTTTGTCCCTGATATTAAGGGAGGAACATAGACTGAGGGTGCTTGAGAACCGAGTGTTGAGGAGAATATTTGGACCGAAGAGAGATGCCCAGAGAGTGATTCGAGCTACAAAACTGCAAAAGGAATAAGAAGAAGACTGAGGCAATTAAGAATCTGGAAGGAGGCGAGCACACCTTATTTCCGGTTACTATACCAGGCATTTACCGGAAGAGACGAAGAAGAACCAGAGAAAACTTCAGTCAGGATAACTAGTGGCCAGGCTGGTACCTTACCCGGGCGCCTCTCGCGTACAACTCTAGCGTTACTGCTACTCTAACCAGTTGGGCCGTAAAGATACGAACCCATAACTTCCTTCTGGCAGTACATAACGAATATGACATAATGCATTCATTAAAACTCAAGAAACCCATTTCTTTGTTTTCATAAGAATTTTACAACTGCCTTGGCAGGTGGGTAGCGGCAGAATCGGATAGAAATGGGGGCTACAGAAGGGGGAGACTTACGTTCATTAGGCGAAAGAAATGCGTTTTCTGCGCAACAAATTTCCCTCCCCAACCACGGAACTAAATCAGCCAGGATCAAAATAAAATATATTGCAGAGATAGCCAGCACAGAACTGCGCAATGTAAACTCCATGACACATACTCTCGTTTAGGAAGAAGATAGTCACTGACTGCTAAATTGCTGCTGGACCTCGCCAGCACAGCGATTCTTGGTTCAGAGTCCCAACGGGCTCGTTACCATGTTTTACTGGCTGACAGTTCTGGGAGACTAAATGCACTCTTCCTAGCCACTGAAGAAGTTTCCCACATCTTTTATACACCAATGGTTCAGCAGCAAACTCTATTGAGCTGAATTCTTGAAAAGTTACCAGTCGCTCGACTACTCAAGAATACCCCAACTTTTTATGGAACCTCAAGGTACATTACTGTGCTCACAATAGCCCTCCACTAGTTCACATCCTGAGCCAGATCAATCCAGCCTATATCACCCCATTTCTCTTCTCTAAGATACAATTTAATACAATTCTGCCATCTACATCTACCTCTTACCGTCTGCTTTTCCTATCAAAACCTTGTATGCAGTTCTCGCCTTCTGATGCGTGCAACATGCCCTTCCCATCTCATCCTCCTTGTCTTGTGTAATTACATTTTGCGAAGAGGTTCGTTGCAGTGCAAAAATGTGATAAGTAACAGTATTCATGTTTACCAGAGCAAGCATATAGCGGTTGAAACTGAGGAATAGAATCATACAGAAATCAGGAAGAAGCAAGGGGTGAGCATAGGCTATATGCTCCTCCGAAACGTCGGGCTCTTTAAGAACGGTATGATTTTAAACCCAGAACACTACACTCTTCATCAAAGTAGACAGTAACCACAGCAATCATGGTATCCCAAGTAGTCACATTGAAGAATATATGTCCTATTAAATTAACATATTATCACGTATGTGAGTGTCTATAGAAGGGGTTTGGATTGGTGAATAGATTTATTGACCACTTACAGGTCGTAAATACAAACAACTATAACACTATCGCTATTTCCACACTGTACAGTTCACTAGAGCACACAGTCTAGTGTTCTCAATCTGTTACTATATGTTTCCTGGTAACGGCTCCAACAATAGTTATTCCTCTGCCTTCGTGTCAAGTCCTCTCTTTACAGAACTATCTAATGACCTTGTCCCTTGCGTATAATATCGCGGCATGGACCACAGAAAAAACACAGCTTTTCCATTGTTTTAGTTCAAATGTTGCATTATTAAGAAGTTAAAAATTTAATTCGCATAGTGGGGGGTGGAGTCCAGTTGGATCCACTCGGCACGGCGGCCACTGATTGGCTTATTGTACCTGCCCCGTGTGATTATTATGATGGAGAATTTGGTGGAATGAAGATTGGCAAGGGAAACCGAAGTACTCGGAGAAAACATACCCCAGCGCCACTTTGTCCACCACAAATCCCACTTGACCAGACCCTGGATTGAACCCGGGCCGCCACGGTGGGAAACCAGCGACTAACCGCTTGAGTTATGGCGCGGCCTTTGCATTATTAAGAATCTGCTGCTTAGAAACGTGTTTACCGAGATGTTGCCTAGAAACTGATCTGGTATATTCACCTACTTCGCTGTAGTCGCTTAGTAACGGCTCCTAAAGCGCTACAATACATGTCAATTCGAATTAGGAATGCCAAGGTACAAAGACTGGATCCACGAAACGCGTGCGCTAAGGCATGGATTGTACCATGCCAATCCTGTTATAAGCGATAATGGAGAAATTCTTCCATTCCTCAATCAACAGTATATCACTATTGCATTTAGAATAGAAACCGATCAAGTTTTGATTAATGAAGAGATCAAGAATAGATAAAACTCATGCAATGCTTGCTACCATTCAGTTAAGAAACATTTGTCTCTCGCCTGTTGTCTAACAACGTAAGAATTAGAACATACAAAACTATAATTTTACCTGTAGATATGTATGCGTACAAAACTTGGTCTCTGATATTAAGGGGAAAACAGATTTTGAATATTTGAGTAGAATGCTGTGCAGAATATTTGCACCAGATACGGATGCAATAATAGTAAGTTGGAGAAATTTGTACGACGAGGGGCTTCATAACTTTTACTTTTCTCCAAATGTAATTTGAATGATCAAGTCAAGAAGGATGAGATGGGCAGGTAATATAGCACATGTGGGGGGGGGGNNNNCGATCGGCCCGGGCTTTTACCCCTATACAAAGAGCCAGTTTCATCAAATTGTTAATTCCAACGATAAATGCTCTTCCTCGTTGGAGGTTGGATGTTAAACTTACGACGAAATGCACGGTGCCCCGCAGTTGCAGACTCACTTTTACTGAACTCACGTATGCAAAACATCTTGTGTTGCATAGTAGCCATCTCGCAAACAACTGACGCGGTGCTGGAGAGCTCTAGCGGTAGTTAAACTTGAAAGGATTCTGACGATGGTTTATACTGTACTTCTTTTGGCTTATTTTGGACTTCACTCATCGTCTGGTATGTAAAAGACAAAAAGACAAAAAACCACGACGTTTAGGAGACTGGATCTGTCTCCGTCTTCAGGTGGATAGGGAAGGATAAACCTACTCAGCTGGGCCCGTTAGAAAGAGCTAGTCTCAATCACTGG
>NW_019743147.1:2819184-2821986 GCF_002891405.2 Cryptotermes secundus | reverse complement strand
GGGATGCTGAAATACAGAATCATGAAAACCGTAAGTTAGATAAACATTTTTATAACTAAACCTGATAAAAACCGAACAACTGTTTTCCTCATAGACTTATTCACATTTAACTGACGAACTAAAATGAGTAGAGACCTTTTTGAGAAGATGGGGGTCTCAATAATTCCCACGGCCGACCCTTTATGTAATCTGAAGATTCATTGCCGTGTTCAAAACAGCCCACAATTTCTATCTATCATGACTTGTTTCCTTCTAGATTACTAACAAAATAACTACTTAACTTAATGAAGGAGAGTCCTTTTTAAGAAGTCAGTAGACCAATCACCCAAGAAATTTCTCCACAATTTACGTAACCTGCAGATTCGCTGTCATATTTAAAAGAATCCGCCATTTGAACTTGTGCTGAATCGCGTGATTCTGACACATCTGATTATGTCTAAACACATGCTGCGCTGGGCATGACCTGTGTGTTCACTGTCTAGCAAGCACGCCGGGAAGTTTGTTATCAGGGGGCATATCTTCACGAGCACTCTTAATGAAAACAAGAAAATCTTGCCCCACTGCCATTTTGTTCTTTTCAAATCTCATATAACCCGACCTGGGATGGAACCCGGGATTTGGGGTTGGAAATCATGTCAGTTCCCCACACAACTTAATTAAATAGCGAATTATATGAAAGTGACTTCTTTTTGAAAAGTTAAACAAGTTCCCAGCAATGAGTGGAACCCGAATATTCACTTCTCTATCCTGAGCCAGATAAATCCATCCATATCTTTCCATCACATTTATTTTTTATTATTTAATTTAAGCGCAAATAGATTTTCACCCGGTGGCAGTGGTACTACAATAAGACATAACACACAAATAACACACATACATAAGACATCACGCTCAAACACAGCATACAAACCCACAAAAACAATAAAATCCCTTTAAATACTCTTCTTCCATCCACCCTTAGATCTTCATATTGGTCTCATTCTTTCAAGTATCCCTACAGAAACTTTGTCTGAACTTCTCT
This sequence comes from Cryptotermes secundus, assembly GCF_002891405.2. Lineage (NCBI taxonomy): Eukaryota > Metazoa > Arthropoda > Insecta > Blattodea > Kalotermitidae > Cryptotermes > Cryptotermes secundus. Next base: position 2,820,965 of record NW_019743147.1, on the reverse strand, counting down.
CCCCTGAGTGCTACATTTCCTTTTTATCCCATCCTCCACATTTACATCATTCTCATAATACCGAGAGATGATTGCACATTACGAATCTCCTCATTATGCGATGCTGTTTCCTTAGGTACGAGTAGTCTCAAACATAATTTCTTACACTGAAATCATGATAGAGGGAGCACGTGGTAGCGTAATTCGTTGAGGCACTATGCTACAGACCGGAATGTCACGGGTTCGATTTCCAATGCGGTTATTGGATTTTTCAATGGACCTAATCGTTCTGGCTGTACTATGACCCTGGGGTCGACTCGACCTCTGACAGAAATAAGTACCAGGAATCTTCCTGGGGGTAAAGGGAGTCGGCGCGTAAGGCTGATAACCTCACCGCCATCAGTCAGTCAATGATCTAGAAAGATATGAGAGCCTCGACGAGTCACAACCCCATGGGCCTACACGGCTTGTTACTGGAATTGCTTTACATTTTTTACCAAATCATGAAAGTACAGTATAAGTTTGGCGAACCTGCATTTCACTAAACTAAACTGTAATGATTTAGTGTTTCAGTGATGGGATAGGATATCGTGACCATGGCGAATCCATCAGCACTGTCCTCATATCGATGTTGACAATGACAACTGCCAGCTTCATGCTAGCTACATTTTCCCTTCATGGTGGTAAATTCAATGGATTTTTACTGCCCAGTTCTTTATCTGTCCGCAGACTGGAAAACAGAGAGACAAATCCTGGACGTATTCGATGGTTTCATACCAGGAGGTTAGAGTTGAGGTTAGGTTGGGTCAGTTTTGAGGTCTCACACTAAAACCTCAACTCACAGGGGTTTTTGAGGTTCACTTTGCCCCTTTTTTGTGTGTTTTTTTAATCGTATTCCAGATACAGTTCTCTTCCAGTATACTCGTTTCCTGTAAAAATTGGAGACTTAACATCAATTCAGGCAAATTTTAAATAGATTTAAACAGTAGAAATGGGGAAGATTTTTTTTTTCCCAAGGGTAGTGGCCTGTGGGAAAATAAGCAGAAAATATTATGCGGAGCGAAACATGTTATTCATAGTAAGGGGGTGAGATCATTTTCGGGGTGGGTTGGACTAAGTGGAGTGCAGGGTAGATGTACTTCGGTGTCAATCACCAGGGGGTTTGACTCTAGCCGGCGCGTTTTGAAAGAGTTATAATGGAATTTGCTTGTACATGACACAGTTCTCTCTCTCTGACACGCACGCAGCTCTGCTCTACTGGAATTACGGATGAAAGAGCTGATTGGGGTTTGAAGAGGGTTTGGGGGATGAGGGGTCGCTATAGTGACGGGGGATGGGTGCCCCCATGAGAGCCTGACCATGAATGACCCTCTCCCCCTCACAGAAGCACACACAAACGCACGGCAATCCCTGTTGCCAGTATTGCCACTGTCCACATACACACATCCAAAAGCAAGTACACCTTCAAATTCTACCAGCTGTGGTTGTGTGTGGTGTTGAGTCTCCTGTGGATTTCACTCTTCCATTTTTGATATTGTTTTCTATATCTATAAATTTTTATTTATTTACTTTTTGATGGGGTTTAACGGACATTACATAAATCTCTCTCTTCCCAATGCAACCACAGCGCAGGCTCGGACACTTACTGCCAACAGGTTTTGCTCATGTACACACCTGTAGGGGTGTCGCTATCCATTTAAATGTTTTTCTTCGTGTAGAGCTCCTCTTGGGGGTAAGGTAAAGGGAAAATTTTAAAGTTTTCCCGACGCTTAGCTAATTAATTACTACGCTATGAAGACGTA
>NW_019743147.1:2818468-2819019 GCF_002891405.2 Cryptotermes secundus | reverse complement strand
GCTTTACCCCCGGGAAAGAGCCCCCTGTACCCACTGGATAGGAGGTTGGGTAGGTCCCAGAACCGGTTTGGACACTGTGAAGAAAATTCTTCATCCTACCGGAAATCGAACTACGACCCCTCGGTAGTCCAGCCCGTAGCCAGTCGCTATACCGACTGGGCTATCCCGGCTCCTCATCTTGCTGGTATCGTTTCAAAAGAACACAATTTATTGGAAGAGTACTATCTTCAGGGATGTGACAATCTACAGTAAGAAGTTTGTCCACGTTTCGGAGGAACATATTCTACCTGTTTTATAGGTTCAAAAGAGGCTATATCAAGCAGCAAATTCAGCTCAGCTGCAGATCGCAATGATATACCTGTGAAATTACTCGACTACATAGCAACACATGCCACAAGACAGAACTGCTGGCTCTCTTCTTTGTGTAAACCAAAAGGCCGCGTCATAGCTCAAACGGTTAGTCGCTGGCTTCCCACCTCGGCGGCCAGGGTTCGATCCCGGGTCTGGTCAAATGGGATTTGTGGTGGACAAAGTGGCGCTGGGGCTGGTTT
>NW_019743147.1:2803967-2818310 GCF_002891405.2 Cryptotermes secundus | reverse complement strand
GTAAAGTCGGTGGCCTGGCCGAAATTCGAACCGGGCCATCTAGAATATAAATCAGAAACGTTACCGCTTGTTCTCAATGACGCTGTGAGAAACAGAAACACATAGTAGAATAATATTTAAAAAATCTTGGAGAAACAGAGTGTGACGATGTGCACCACATTTAACTGGCTTAAGGTCGCGGGTTTGAGTCCCGATAAGGTGGATTATATTCAATTTACTTAATACTTCAGCCGCAATATGGTCCTGAGGTCGACTCAACCTCTAACAGAAATGAGTACCAGGAATCTTCCTGGAGGGTAGAGGACGGCCGGGGCGTAAGGCTGACAAATTTACCGCCATCTATGAGTCAATTTCTTAGTGAAAATGTGGGACCCTAAACATCTCACAACCCTATGGGCCTTCGCGGCCTGTTACAGGGATAGCTTTACCTTTTTAACCTTACCTTTTAAGTAGCTTAGAATAAGGTTAAATTGTGGGATTTTGTGGGGGTTGACTGAACACTAGCCTCTTCTTCTCATTCCACTCTTTCGTCCTCAAGAATACTCACGAGGATAGGCGTCTGAAGAGCACATAACTTTCACTGTGACCGTATTAGACATTTTGTTATGATAAAATCAATTAACAATTTTAACTTCACTTGTGGAATTTATATTCTTGCACGTTACTGAGGGTCTATGGTAATTCTTAAGCCCTGCGACTCACTAGAATTCTTCTGTCTCTTTACGACTTTTTAATAGCAACAAATGGGAGGACCTCTGAGGACGATGGATTGCAAAGGACGTAAAACGAGTGGTTACGGCAGTTACCTGAAAAACTTCGAGGAAATAACCAGGACCACTGAAATACGAAGTAGGAGTGCTCACCAGTAGGTCTCAACATGCAAAAATTTCCGTGTTTGAAACCCGTTGAAAACGTTCATATTAAATGGGATTATTTTGTGTATTTCTACTACGTCTTTCGAAATTATGTAGCTGAGCCCTTCTTGAGGAGAAGCCAATTCTGCAGCTACTCAAGAATGTCCCACCATTTTACAGAACCCGAAAGTTCATTAACGTGTTCACAAGAGCCCTCCACTGGTCCCTATCCTGAGCCAGATCAATCAAATCCATCCCATCCTATCTCTCTAAGATCAATTTAATATTGTCGTCTTTCGAAATTTTGAGAAGAAAACGAAGTAATAGTAAGAAGAAAATTCTTTTTCATAATTTGACTTTTCCTTGGTCAAAATAATTCTGAAATAAATTTGAGGGTATTATTAGGGTGGGATATTTGAAGAACATTTAAACTCGGTACAGCATAAACTCTACAGAGATCATAATTGGAGGGGATTCAAGCGGGAGGCATACTTTCCACCAATATCAGATGAGTTTATGTCCTACACTGCAGCGTGACGAAACTATACTCTCGAAACTACGAGATAATTTCGCTGAGGCCGATATTAGAGCGTTCTTCGTGTGAAGGAGGACCGCTGTCAAATATATCGGGGGGATTAGGAACAGTGGAATTAATCAATTTTGGGTCTGGGAGTATTTGGGCTGAACAGTCAGCTGGTGAGGGAGAGGGGAATACCCGAGTTGGAATTGGGACAAGCAGCTGCAAAGTTTGCCAGCGTGTTCCTCCAGTGTGGCATCTCTAAGGTGCGTGTTAAAAAGATCAGCATGTTCACAACGTAAAAACAAAATCCGGCTACTTACAGATTTGTAAGCCGTTCGTTTATCCTATATGAAGTAATAATGAAATATCGGAAGATAGTTTAATTTAACTTCAGACTTACGAATGAGCTGGGATAGCGTAGTCGGTATAGCGACTTGGTATGGACTGCATGACCAAGGGGTCGGAGTTTGAGTCCCGGTAAGGTCAAGAATTTTCTCTTCTCCACGTCGTCCGGACCGACTCTGATGTCCGCCCAACCTCCTACCCAATGGGTACCGGTGGCTCTTTCCCAGAGATAAAGCGGCCGGGAAGTGAAGCTAACCACTCACCTCCAACTAGCTCCGAGGTCAAGAAAATATGGATCTATCCATCCATTCCCCCATACGTCTTCGTGGCGTAGTGCTTAATTAAGTACAAGGACAACTTTACCTTACCTTGCTTATGATTACATGCAGAATTAAAAATTGTAGAATTCTCTCTCTCTGATACGGGGCGACATTCTTGAAGATTGCAAAATCTCCCTACCCCCAGTGAGGCTAGTTCCGGGGGGAGTGGCTTCCATACTCATTTCAGAGAGTATGTGTACTATTCATGCTACAAATATCAGTCAAAATTGCTTCTCCTTTGTATACACATTAAATTATATCGAACTGTTATTGTGAACTAAGAATTAAAACTTGTTTGAAACTTTAATAACAATATCAGTAAAACAGTAGCGTATTGAACTACAATTATAAGACTGTTTGTATAGAAATTTCCATGAAGAGTACTCAGAATTTCAATGAACACCAAGATATGCAGACTACATCAGGTGTGAGGGCTAGTTTATTGGTGACACGAAGTGCACATATGCAGGAAATATTCAGATGCAGTGCACTATATAGCACACATACGTGTGAAGGCGCCTTCACATACACATATATGTAGATTAGTGATTTACATTAGATTACATTTATTTGAATGAATACAGTCTTATTCTGAAATTTTTCGTCGAAACATTTTAGGAAATAGTCACTTCAATGTCCAAATATAAAACAGGAAGTTAACATTAAATTATAACATTACCCAATGGCGGGCTTTGGTATCAGCGCCGTTGGAACTTCGGGTTCTGCTACCACAGAATTAGTTAATTAGTAAGGCGGCTCTTAGGGAAACAGATTGTGAGGATGGGAGGTGGATGTAACTGGCTCGGGACCGTGTCCAATGGCAGGCTTTGGCAATAGCTGTGTTGAACATTCGGGTTCTGCTACCTTATTTACTTACTCACTTACTTACTTCCTTACTTATGGAGCTGAGCTCTTCTTGAGAAGCCGAAAATTGTGCAGCTACTCAAGAACGTTCCAGCATTTTATGGAACCCGAAAGTTCATTACCGTGTTCACAAGAGCCCTTCAATGGTCTCTATCCTGAGCCAGATAAATCCAATCCATACCATCAAATCCTCTCGACGATTCATTTTAATTCTGTTCACCAACCTACGCCTTGGTCTTCCAAGTGGTATCTTACCATCTGGCATTCCCACCAATATCCTATATACATTCCTCATTCGGGCTACATGCTCTGCCCACCTCAACCTCCTTGACTTGATCAATCTAATTATACTTGGAGAAGAGTACAGGTTATGAATCTCATTATGCAGTTTTCTCCAACCTCCTGTCACTTCATTCCTCTTCGGTCCAAATATTCTCCTCAACACCCTGTTCTCAAACACCCTCAGTCTATGTTCCTCCCTTAATGTCAGAGACCAAGCTTCACCCCCATACAGAACCACATGCAAAATCATAGTTTTGTATATTATAATCTTTTAGTTTTTGGACAGCAGACGAGAAGACAAAAGGTTCTGGACTGAATTTTAGCAAGCATTACCCGAGTTCAATCTCCTCTTAATTTCCTCCTCAAATAAGTTTGATTTGTTATCGTCGTTCCCAAATATCTTAATTGTGCCACATTTTCAAAACATCTGTTTTCTATCTTTATGTCATGATTTGCCCTGCATTTTGGTGACGAGACAGCAACATATACTTAGTTTTCTCTGTGTTTACTTCTAGACCAACCTCCTTACTAGCGTCAATTAAAGTTTGTGTGTTTTCCTTTATGGTATCTTTATGGTATATTATCACCCAGTAGATTCACATTATCGCCATAGACCAACAGCTGATGTGTCCCGTTTAATTTTAGTCCCACCTGGTTTTCCTGGACCTTTCTAATGGCATGTTCTAAAGCAAAGTTGAAAAGGAGTAGGGATAAAGCATATCCTTGTCTTAGACCATTCTGGATAGGAAATTTATCAGACAAATGTTTAAATACACGGATATTATTATACGTTTCGTTTAAACATATTTTAATCAACTTAACTAGTTTCATGGGTATCCCAAACTCTATCAGAATATTGTACAATACTTCCCTCCTAAGTGAATCATAGGCTTTCTTGAAGTCTACGAATAGCTGATGTACTGTCTCATCGTACTCCCATTTTTTATCCAGTATCTGATGAACGGAAAAGATCTGATCAGTAGTTGATCTGTTACGTCGAAACCCACACTGATGATCCCCAGTAATTTCATGTATGTATGGACTTAACCTTGTGAGAAGAATATTGGATAAAATTTCGTGTGAAGTTGATAGCAGTGATATCCCCAGATAATTACTACACTCAGTTTTATCACCCTTCTTGTGAACTGGTACAATAATAGACTCCTTCCACTGATCAGGGAATTTTCCTTATTCCAAACAGAATAAAGTAGCTTACAGATTTTAGAACGTAATATTTCGCCTCCTGCTTGAACAAGTTCTGCCGGAATTTGATCACTACCTGGCGATTTATACCGTTTCAATTTTGCAATAGCACTTTCAACCTCAAAAGGGCTAGGATCAGGTATTAACGGCTCAACTGTATGCATTTCTGTCTGCTTAACAGCACTGCCCCTATGTACATTCAATAACTGAGAGAAGTAGTTCCTCCACCTATTCAAAATGTTGTGGGAATCTGCAAGCAGATCACCATTCTCATCCTTCACTAAGTTACTGCTAAGCTGGTAACCCCTCTTAAAGTCATTTATTCCTCAATACAGGTCTCTAATGTTTTTGTTCTTACTGTTCATTGCAAGCTCATCAATTTTGTCTTTCAGATATTCCCTCTTTTTATTCCTGAAAGGCCTGCTGGTTTCACGTCTTATATTGTTTAGATTATCCCTATGTATTTTCCTTGGATCCTGTAACCACTGCAATTTGGTTTGATTTCTTTGGTCTAGTAATTTTGAGAATCCTTCATCGAACCATGGCTTATGCTTCTTCAGTTCATAATAACCTAGACTCTCCTTGGCAGCCATTTTGATATTCTCTCCAATAGTTTCCCAAGCTTTATTAACATCCACCTCAGTGTCCAAGCTTTCCAAAGCCGCGAACCTATTTGAGATTTCAACACGATACTGCTCTTTACCCTCTACCTCATTTAAATTCTTGAGATTGAACCTCTTCATATGAAGTCTGTGTGTTGTTTGCTTGCTCACTGTCAGTCTTTTCTTAACCCTTACCACCACCAGGTAGTGGTCAGTATCACAATCTGCTGTCCTGAATGATCGGACATCAAGTATACTTGAGTGCCGTCTCCTATCTATCAAAATTTGGCCTCTTTGATTGTGTATCTTCCCATCAGGATATGTTCAAGTAAATTTATGGATGCTATGATGCGGGAACATTGTACTTTTGATAGTAAGAATTTTCGATATGGCAAAGTTTACTACCCTAACTCCATTATCATTACTAATTTCATGCAAACTCTCATTTCCAGTGTGTTGGTTTGAAAATGTCTTCCCTCCCTACTTTGGCATTAAAATCCCCTAGTAAATCCTTCATAGGGTACTTCGGGAATTTATCAAATACATGTTCTAATTCTTCATAGAATCTATCCTTTATGTCATCAATTTTACCTTTTGTTGGGGTGTGAACATTCATAACAATGATATCACACCAGCGACCTTTAGTATTATATATGATATCCTATCACTAACGAACTCTACCCTCTTTACTGCTGATACGATTCACTTATGAACGAAAGAAAAAACCTATACCTAATTCATGATTTTCATTCCCCTTTCCATAAAAAATGTATATTCTACCACAGTTAGTTAATTATTAAGATGGATCTTAAGGAAATAGGCTGTGAGGATGGGAGGTGGATGGAACTGGCTGAAGATCGTTGCCAATATTGGGATTTCTTATTAGCGGTGTCGAACCTTTAGGTTTATTGACCAGCGACAAACACTCACTATATCAAACCCATTTTAAATTCGTTCTGTAAACCTTCCTATGTCGGTTAGTTACTCTGTCACTTCCTGTTCTACTTCTAGAGTGGACATGACAGACCGGTACAACCCTCAGTGACCGAGCAGATGCACTGTGTCTAGGGTGAGACTGTACAGCCTCGGCAGGTTACGCAGATGGATGCATGGCAGAGTCCTGACTACAGGCCGCCAAATGCAGGGAAATGAGAACACATTGCTGAAAAACATGGCCGTGTCAAGCCTATGGGACTGCACTGCTTCCCTTTGGGGTTGAGGGCTCACAACAAATCGACTCTTAACTACTTCGTTCCCATTTGGACAAACGACTTTATTTGTCTATCCCATTAAACACTAGTGATACTTCAACAGCTGAGCTTTCTTTACTGTTCCGGAGTTCCTACGGACCGGGCTGGTATATTGGTAACATAGCAGAGTTCTGGGCTCTGATCTATTCCGTGGTTTTCCTCAGTTTCTGCAAACGAATGTTGAAATGAGCCTTGAATCAAGCCATGGCCGCCTGCTTCAAAATTCTCATCAATCCAACATTTTTTTCTGTTGTCTCATAACCGCAATCTCCCTTGTATAATAAACACAAACAGCANCCCTATATACGTACATGAATATAGGCTGTGCGTATGTGTCAGTGATTGAGTCTAGAGCAACACAGCGCTTATGGAACATTTAATATTAATTTATAATAGTTACAGTAAATAACAACAGAGAGCGCTGATGCACCTGCAGGATTCTGCATTCGTATTCCGAAAAGGACTCGATTCAATTCTTTGCCGAGACACCGACTATTCTGCCTGGTTTTTTCCGCGGTTTTCTTCAGTCTCTCAAGGCAAATAATGGGATATTACATAGATTAGTTCAAGAAAGTTTCCTTCCTAATCAACTTCATCTCATATAGTAAAAATAACATCGTGAAACAACTCACAGACGAGGAGCACAGGAGAAATGGAAAAGCATAAGAAATTTTAGTGGGAAACCCGAAGACAGATGAGACTAATTGGGAGAATATAATAGAAATATTTCATAGATAAATGGGTGTGAGGTTTCTTGTGATCTTTCGAAACTAGCTTATTTTTTTACAGTGGAGAGTTACTATGCCCACGCCGAACGCCCAAGCTAGAGGACCACCCCTTTATGGTTGCCCGCGACAACTTATTCAATATATTCGCAGCTACCCTCCATGTCTGGAGGCCGTCTTTTCCATCCGCAACCTGAGGACGCGCCATGCTGTGGTGACAAGGAACCCGCCTAACAACAACTTGTACTGTTCTCCAAGTAGAATTAGAATGATCAAGTCAAGGAGTATGAGATGGGCAGGGCATGTAGCACAAATGGGCAGAAGAGTAAAGCATATAGGATATTGGTGAGAAACCAGAAGGAAAGAACCACAAGAAAGACCAAGACGTAGGTGGGTGAACAATATTAAAATGGATCTTAGAGAGAGAGGATGGGATGTTACGGATTGGATTGATCTAGCTCAGGATAGGGACCAATGGAGGGCTCTTGTGAGCACGGTGATTAACATTCGAGTTCCATAAAATGCTGGGAAGTTCTTGAGTAGCTGCACAACTGACAGCTTCTCAAGAAGGGCTCAGCTCCATAACTGAATGAGATAAATGTGATGTGTGGGTGTCGAATAGATTCATCGGGCACAGTGGCGAACTCTAGTAGACATGCGCTGAACTTTCGGGTCCAGTAAAAGCAAAGAATTTTTTTACTAAATCACTACTAAGGCCGCGCCATAGCTCAAGCGGTTAGTCGCTGGCTTCCCACCGCGGCGGCAAGTGGGATTTGTGGTGGACAAAGTGGCGCTGGGGCGGGTTCTCTCCGAGTAGTTCTGTTTCCTCTGCCAATCTTCATTCCACCAAATTCTCCATCATCATAATCACCCGGGGCAGGCTACAATAGGCCAATCAGTGGTCTCCATACCGAATGGACCCAGTTGGGCTCCACCACCCACTAAGCGAATTAAAAAAAATCACCACTATCTCCTACTTAAGATGGGGCTGCCTCCAAGGAATTAACTGTGTTGTATTGAACACGTGACCAAAAATAGTATTCTCCTGCCGAAAATGTCAGTATTTATAGAATTAAGTAGCGACATGCGAGGATAAATTGAAGATACATCTGAGAGGAAGCCGTGACTGCACCACCAGTGTATGAACCGGAGGACTCGCGCTGTGTGGATGCAGCCACCCTGCTACCCACCCTAAACCTCCCCAGTGCTGCAACTCCCCTCCCCCTGCTTCGTGGTGGTCATTCTATATATGTCTCTGCAATCAATACTGCTAGAAACAAAGTGGTGATCATGTTGGAGGGGTGAGGGACCCATTGACTAGGGAGGGTGGGCATGCACTCGCGTTACTATGCAGTCAATCCATCTAAATTTTAAATATAAACGTCACGGTCATGTCGTCTTCACCCTTCAGAATATGAACATCATTATATTTCATGGGGTTAATATGTCATATGTAGGCATGTGTTTGAGGCCTCTGTGATTTCCATAACGGGATACAAAACATTCCTGAGCCTCAAATCAAAAATAATTTGATCCCTCTGTTTAATTAAGCACCAAGCCATGAAGACGTATGGGGGGAGATAGGGTACAGTTCCACAGATTCTTAACTTTGTACGAGATGGAGATGGATGGACAGATACACGCCCAGACGCTTTATTTCGGAAGAATGAGCACCCCCCCCCCGGTACTCATAGATAGAAGACTTGGTGTCTCCAGAACACGTGTGAGCATTGTGGAGAAGAGAAACTTCTCTTTGTGCCTTTGCCGGGAATCGAAACCCAATCCCTCGGACGTCTAGGCCGTAGCTTGGTTATAATCCTCTCTGAGATATCCATTTACTAATATTCACTTGATATTTGTAGCAAAGTTGAGTCATAACTCTGCAATTATTAGACTGCTTTTAAAATATTGGCTTATGAGGTTACCTTGCTGTCTGTGTGTCTATGTATCTCACCCTAATTCATGAACGCCGGAAGTGACAATGTTTATATTATCTTCCGGTCTGACCACAGAGAGAACACCGCCTCCAGCAGTTCATCTGGCCTATCATAAGAAAGTAGGCTATTATTGCTTCCGAGAACTTCATGTGAAATTAGTGGAAGCCCTCAGGTTTGAAAATCCTGACCACCAGATAAGCCACTTCGGTAGTATAGTGATTAACACACAACTTTAGCGGCCTCCGTAGTCTAGAGGTAACGTTCCCACCTCATGACTCGTGGTACGCGGGTTCAAACCCGGCGGAGGTCGTGGAATTTTTAAGGGCGGAAAAATTCAGGGAACAAGTCCTCCGGGAGGGACTTTAAGCCGTGGGTCCCGTGTCGTAGCTTTACGGCACGTAAAAGGACCTCATACCTCCAAAGGAGGTCACTGAGCCAAATTCAAGGACATTTCCCGCCCAACAGTAGTCTCTAACCCTCTGATAGATGGGGGAAGCATTATAGATACCGCTAAGCCAGTAGAGGCCGAACTCGCTGACTCGGTTGGGACTGATGGTACGCACCAATATTGGTAGGGTATAGAGACTGGTAGAATATCATAGAGGGAAGCGCAATGGACCAATACTGGTCTAAGTCCATGGGGAAACCCACCCTTTCCAATAACTAACTAACTAACACACAACTTTAGTATTCAAAGATTGAGGGCCATTCTCTGAAGCCGTAACTATTTTTGGAATCAAAAATAAATTCGTAAAAATATGACCAAGTAAATGAATTTTGCTCTGGGCTGGATAACCGGTGACTTTTCCATCAGAGAAAGAAATGTCTCTGTTTTCCCTCCCGTCCGTCCAGCTCTGGAATCATCCCAGACAACTTTCCAGAGGGTACAGTGGAGTCTGCGGTCGAAGTCCCGTTAAGGACATGAATCTGACAATCTATACTGAGGTCACTGAAGGTCGTCCCACGAATTAGCACCCGTCACATCTCCTTCGAGACGTTACATCGTCATACCTATACAAATGTCTAGTCAATGTGTTCACACGAATAGTATCGATAGTTATGGTCACGTGATAATCTTAGGAAATAGCAAGCAGTTTGAAGTGAACGACATGAGCTAGTACACGTAGTTCTCAAATTTTGTGAGAAAGCGACCCGGTAAATTCTTTTTTCTCTAAGACGGCGACTCGGTATAATTAATGCCAGGGTCCAACGGTTGAGAAACATTGGGCTAGAGGGGCTGGCTACTAATTCAGTTACAAAATTCAAGCAACAAATCTTAACCTTTTTTATAATAAAAAGTATCCAAAAAGATGATTCCTTGTTGAGTCAGTAATATTGAAACACCGAAAATTTCATTATTTAAGAATTGTCAAAGAAGGCACCAGATGAGATATGACATGAGAAATTATTTGTTTAATATTACCAGAAGTAACGGTAAACAAGCCGGTCACGGTAGCTGAGCGGTCTAAGGCATGCACTGTCTTCGCTAGCTCGGAAGCCGAGATAGTGGGTTCGAATCCCACTCAGGGCATGAATGTTTAGTTTGTGTGTGTGTGTACAGGTAGAGGCCTTGCGACGAGCTGATCACCCGCCCAAGGAGTCCTACCGAATGTGTAAGATCTAGAAAAACCGAAGTGAACGGAGAAGTTCATGGAGGTAGGCCTAGGCCCACTGGGGCTATAGTGCCAAGGAAAAAAAACGGTAAACAAGGTAAATTTATCCCTGTGCTTAATTAATAGAGCACTACGCTCCATCATGCTTGACCTCTGCACCGTATGGAGTGATTTTCACACTCCGGACGCTTTGGCCCCAAAGAAAGAGCCCCTAATCATTCGATATGCGGTTGGGTAGAATTCAGAGACTGTCTGGAAGCTATGGAAAAGAGAAAAAAAAAGCATCTCCCTTGCCAGAAATCGAACCCCGACCGTCTAGCCCAAAGCCCGTCGATATAACAAACGAACTAACCCAGCTCTATGCTATCAGACACCAACGGTATTCGCAATATATGTATCCCGTGCTCCTGAACGACTTAACTCGTTCGTGCCATGGAAATAGTTAAAAACTGAACAAACTGCGCATCAGCCCTGAGCCCTGCACTTGCATCAGCATTGATGTGACGCTTCCGAGCTCTAACCCAGGATTTCCAGAATACGGGACGGACAGTCCACAGATGACAATGTACTGTGCACTAGAAGTTGCTAGTGTATCATTGTATTTGTGCAGCTTGGGAAACAGGACAAAAAAAGAACATATATATATACCGCAAAAAAAGAATAAAACCGTCCACAAAACCACCCCAGCGGAGCGACCTAGCGGTGGGGGTGTGTGTGTGGTAGAAGTGGGGGTGGGGGCATGAGTAGTGAACTCGCATGGAAGCCACGCACTGATTTATAACTGGGCTCTGTAAGAGACTCGAGTGTTGGGCCCTAAACCGAGCCAACCCGCTGCACTGAAACATACCTGCACCTGGACAGGTAGCGTGCTAAATACTGTATTTCCACTTACAACATCCCTACACTGGAAGTCATCAGCATTTCATGTTATGGATAAACAGATCGTTATAAAAGTAAAGTTGTCCCTATGCTTAAGTTATTAAAAACATGGATGTATAAATCCACACTTATTTAGAGCTCGGCACTAGCTGGAGGTGAGTTGTCAGCTTCACGCCCCTGCCGCTTTACCCCAGGGAAAGAACCCCCGTACCCATGGGATTGGAGGCTGCGTGGAACCCAGAAGCGGTCTGGATGACGCGGATAAGAAAAATTCTTGACCCTACTGAGTCAAGATCTTGCCAAAGTCAAGAAAATGTGGATCTATACATCACTCCCCCATACGCCTTCATGGCTTGGTGTTGAATTAGTCAAGCATGGGTACAACTTTACCTTACCTTTCAAATGTAATTCCCGGAAACGGAAACAACAGTTCAGTATGGAATATTATAGCAATCGATAATTATGTTCCTCCAAGCATTGAAGGGTATGGAAGGACAACTATGAGGCATTATTAATAAGGAAAAAATAATAATTACTTAACTTCACAAAAGCCAAATAATGGCGGTATATACATGAAAGAACTTCCACTGTCAAAATTGGATGAGGCTACTGTATCCTGTTTCCCGCCAAATACTGCTGTGGTAAACAAATCAAGGCAGAATATTTAGGCAGGATATGCACCACGCATGGGAACGGAGAGGAATAGGTACGAAGTTTCGGCGAGAAATCCTGAGAAAAAGTAGAACATTAGGAAGACCTAGTGGTAGATAAGGGGTTAACATTAAAAGTGCTCTTAAAGAAATAATGTGTGAGCTTGTTTGACTCAGATTTGAGTCGGTAATGAAAATCTGAGTCCCGAAAATTTCGGGGGGAATTTCTTAACTAATTAAACAAATATTAGATTCTCAAGAAGGATACTGCTGAATCAAATCAGTCAGTTATAGCTTTAGCTAGATTTAGAAACACTGTTTAAAGTGCAGACAGTCGTAAAGAGCGTGTGCATTTGAGACTAAGTTCAAATGAATTGATAACTCATTCATAATTATCAATTAAGTCAAAGTGATGAGGGAAGTAATTTTTGTGCACCCTATCTCACGAACACCGGTTCTCTGGATAGTACCATTGCTGGCGGCTTGTTGCAGGATAAACTCGCCCCAAACCTCCACTTAGTGAGCCCAAAGCCAGGACAGAGCAAGGGGTGAAGTGGAAGGGGTATATTACAGGGTCGCGATGGATAGCATTGCTGGAGTATATACCTGTAATTTAGTTTTCTTTCCCCCACCCCCGCCTACAACCATACACTCACAGCTACAATAATTTGCATTTGTTATTGGGATCCGATGTGTGAATTTACATGCAGATAGAGGATGGCCAGACACTGTTAAGATACAGAGATAAATGTTTGCACTGTGATGCCAAAATGAAGAGCAATGACGTTTTTTGTGTGCTTTTATAGGTTCGTTACGGGAAAAATTAAAACCCTGAAGATGGACTACACCGAAACATAAGTATTGCCACATGTATGTGTGATGGGTTTTGTGTTTGATATTGGATTTATTAACCACTTTAACACACAATTAGCAATTACAATTAATTATAGCGCCATCGCTGATTTCCACAATTTACAAGTGTCTTTCAGCCCGCAGTATCTTCACTAGTAGTTGCCTGGTAACAGCTGCTAACAATGTTTATTCCTCTGCTTCCGTACTCAAGTCCTCTCTGAAAGGCGGTTCCCTTCCAACTGTCCATTCTTGCATCAACTGTCACTTTTAAACCCATTTGCACGGTTCGAGTGGGAAAGGCTGTTTGCAAAGATGGCATGCATGTCCGTTTGCAGCGGGAACGTGTTTACATAGCCGTTGCCTAGAAACGGATCTACACGTTACAATATATACCAGACTACATGGCTACACATTTCAGAAGAGATAAATTTCGTATGGTGAAAAAATCCATGTTTCTCTGTTCATATGCTTCATTTCCAGAGTTACGCAGCTGAATTAAAAAAAATTTGATTTGGGGGATCTAGGCGCTTTTGTTTTGTTTATTTTAACGATGGCCCGTTCCGGTCCCATATAATAACCCCTTCCTCTGACATATACGAAACTCAAATAAAATATTATCAACTTCCTTAAAAAGAACCATAAACTAAGTAACTAACTAACTAACTAAGTAACTAACTAACTTACAAACTATCTAGGTAGCTAACGAAACTCACGGGGCAGAGCTGTTCTTGTGAAGCTAACAGCTTGACGACTAGACAAGAAATTTTCGGAATTTAATAGGGCTCGAAAGCTCAGTGGATATTTATAGCAGTCCGACACATATCGTCATTAATAACAAAATTAATCCAGTTGGAAGCTCTCGCCGTATCACTGTAAGGTCTATTATAATATAACATCCCTGTGCTTAATTGATTAAGCATCAGGAAGTGAAGAAATACGGGGAGTGGAGATATAGCTCCACCATTCGCAATCTCGAAGCTAGAGAGAGAAGAGTGGTCAGTTTCAAGCCCCGGTCCCTTTACCTCGGGGGAGCAGCTCCCGATGCCCTTTGTATGGGAGGCTGAAAATATTTATAATTTGAAAAATATATTTCAAATATTATTTTAATATCATGAATATTAAGAATAAAGAAGGACATACAGTTTACTACAAGCCGGGATAGCTCAGTCGGTATAACGACTAGCCTATGAGTCGGACGTTTGAGGAGTAGGGGTTCGATACCCAGGAGTGGGAAGAGATTTTTTTTCTTCTACATAACGACCAAGTCTACTCTGTGACCACCCAGTCTTCATAAATTTGATACTTTGGGCTGACACACCGGGGATAAAACGGCAGGGGGGTGAAGCTGACCACTCAGATATATTTGGTACAAGGTTAAGAATGACGGAGCCGTAAGTCCACTCCCCATATGTCTTCATGGCGCGATGCTTAATTAATTAAAGTCCGC
>NW_019743147.1:2786180-2803784 GCF_002891405.2 Cryptotermes secundus | reverse complement strand
AGGTCAAATCACATGTGAAAGTGGATATCACAATATAATTAAAATTAAATTGTGGTTTCATTAAAACCAGCCTTCATGAGATAAAAAAAAATTAAAATTATGTTTAAATCAATATTAAAAGCATTCAAATTTTTTTAAAAATCAACTTGCTTTTTTGTGATATATGGAATGTCTCTACTTACACGAATGAAAATATTTGAAACAGAAAATCTGCATTATGTAACTGAAGCTGAAATGAGGTGGGGCAAACGAACTGCTCAATTCATAATCCACGATGCAACATTTCACAGCAATTAATGTTTTTAACAAATAATGTACTTCTAGAAAAGTCATGAAATGTCTTGGTGGCCAGATAAATAGCTATCAGCTTCAGGAAGAATACCAGCTCACTTAGAGTCGATAATTAATTTGACCCCTCAAGTTCACTCCATCACCTCCCACTACTGATCTGCAGGGCTTAATCCCTGTACTTGCTCAACCGACTTTACTCGTCAGGGAGGAGAAGGAAAGTGGAGGGGCAGGTGAAGGGATCATGTCCTTGACCGAACAAAAGAAATGTTACTGACTATATTGAAGTAAAATAAAAATTAAAGCTATCCCTGTAACAGGCCGTGAAGGCCCATAGGGTTTCGAGGCGTCGAGGCTCCCACATCTTCTAGACAATCGGTTCACAGATGGCGGTGAAGTCAGACTTACGCGCCGGCCGCCCTTTACTCCTCAGGAAGATTCCTGGTACTCATTTCTATTAGAGGCTGAGTCGACCCCAGGACCATAGTGCGGCTGGAAGGATTAGGTAAATTGAAAAAAATTCACCTTAAAGGGAATCGAACCCGCGACCTTCCGGTTTGTAACATAGTGCCGCAACCAACCAACTACGCTACCGCGCGCCCAAGTTTTCAAGACCTTGCCTCTCAATTGCGCATGAGGGGAAGGGAGGAGAATTGTGGCAAGAAGTGGTGGGGCATTGGTCGCAACTGTGTTCTGAGAGAACGGGAGGGAGTGCCCTGTTATAACAAATATACATCCTACAACGATCATCTGAGGGCATCTACCAAATCCAACACGCATTCTGTTAAGAACGGCCAGGCGTTAAAACACAAACAGTAGTTAGTTGCTCAGTCGGAGAAGCAGGATTTGATGACGTAAAATGTACTGAATTGTACTCAGGTAAGGTAAAGTTGTTCCTGTACTTAACTAATTAAGCACTACGCCATGAAGGCGTATGGGGAAGTAGACGTATAGATCCACATTTTCTTGACATCCGCATTAGCTGGAGATGAGTGGTCAGTTTCACGCCCCTGCCGCTTTACCCCCCGTACCCACTGGATAGGAGGTTGGGTGGACCCCAAAGCCGGTCTGGAAGACGTGGAGAAAAGAGAATTCTTGACTCTACCGGGACTTGAACTCCGAGCCCTTGATCATCCAGCACGTAGCCAGTCGCTATACCGACTGCGCTATCCCGGCTTCGAATTGGCTCAGTATATAGCCAAATAAAGAGCTTTAGTGGAGATGATAATGTTTATCCCAGTCCAGTAATAAAGTGTAGTATGTAGCAACGTTAATTTGATCCGGGAGTGTTTCATTCCGAAAATATACGCTTTTCTCCGCAGTGACACCAAGATTCAGAGCTAAACCATGTGAGTCGTGTCATGTATGAAAACTGATGGATTGATGTGACAGAGTATGGGGAACAAGTTGATGAAAATTCTGAATTATTATTATTTTGCATTATAAACAAACAAACAAACACAGGATTAAAACCCTAAACAAAGACCCTCTCATACCATCACATTCAATACACAAAAAAAAAACATGTTCATGAAAAAATAGGACAATATTACATAGGCTCAATATAATTGGCAGATTCACCATAAATAATGATGAAATCCCCGGTGTGGCGCGTGATGCGATGCACCTCCCCCCCTCCCGGCCCCTCTAGGTCGTGTCCACACATACAGATCTGTAGCACTATCTCCCATGCTTTTGTCAGAACTGTTAGCTTGCCACCAGCAATAACGAATCTATCAATAACAGGCAGATTGAAAATGATAAATTCAACCCGTGTATGTATGCAATCCTCCTAACAGTAGTTCACAGGATTGATTGGTAGCCAGTTCTAATGCCGAATCACGCTTGCCTCCCCCCCCCCCGCAGCCATGCAGTGTGTGTGTTATGTATTGTGCAGCAGGGACGAGAAGGGTGTTACGAAGCGTCCTCTGGGGTGTAGTACCCCCTTCATTCCCTGCTGCTCGCCCCGGTAATCAGTGCAGCAGTATGCACTGTGTAGGCACGGGACGGGTGGACCACAGTGGCGGTCTGGAATCTGTCCACAGAAACTCTCTTCTTACTGTGTTCAAGAGATGGCCGGATTGCTAGTCACCGCCGGCAAGAACGCAACTGAAGCAGGACTACCAAATGTCAAAAAGAAGTTCTGGGAAGAACTAATCGCATACTTTCCTTGATAAGGCAAGGACCGCATAAGAAACGACGAGTTCAACAATTCATATATTGTTGTGTGTGTATTCGTTTCCGCGGTAACGTTTTTTTACCGAGCCGTTCCCTAGCAATGATAGGGGATATGTACATAGACACAGACTGATCGGAGCGATTTATGAAGTACGCCGTTAAGACGGGTTCAAGTGCGAATATATACATAATAATGTTCATACTTCGAAATGTGGTATTGGAGAAGGACGGAGAAGATCAGTTGGACCGATTATGTGTGAAATGAAGAAGTGTCATTTGGGGTCAGTGAGCAGAGGAATATCCTACAGGAAATAAGAAAACGGAAGGCTAATTGGATTGGTCATATCTTACGCAGTAACTGCCTTCTAAAAGAAGTTATTGAGGGAAAGATAGAGGGGCGGATAGAAGTGACCAGAAGACGAGGAAGATGACGTAAGAAGATGCTGGATGACCTTGGGGACAGAAGAGGATATTTTCATTTGAAGGAGAAAGCTCTAGGTCGCATCAAGTGGAGGAACTGTTTTGGAAGGCACTGTGGACCTGTCGTCTTGACAGATTACTGATGCATGAATTAATGTTCATAAAGAGTGGTTCAAATATACAAAAATGCTAATAAGCGCGGATAACTAGACACAGACAGCATGCTGATCGCATAAGCCTAATTTTATTTTTTCAAAATAAGGAATGTAAGCCAAAACGCATCTGAAGAGAGACAAAATCATTAACTGTGCAATAAGTTTCTAGCAGAGCTCCAAGTTTCTCATAACGGTGTGTCTGTGAAGATTAATGTTTTCCTGTATGTGACACCGAGGAGTCTGGTACAATTGCTGTCTCCATCTTCAGGGTGGAAGTATAAGTTTTGATAGTCTGCAATCTTGCTGCTTCAGCTTAGTCATCTACGCTGAAGATGTGGACAATATATTCCTCTAAAACGTCACTAAACTTCTACCAGATTAAACATGTCATAGATCAGTATGAAATCTTAATAATCTTCTCCGTAAAAACCTCACATTTGGTGTTGCCTGTCCTGGAACGAAAACGCGTCTTACAGTCGAAAAACTTGATCCGTCCGTCCTTTTCTCTCCCTCTATCGTGTTTCAGCGAATTAAAATTCTATAGGAGAGTAAGGTTCAGAGTCAGGCCGTGCCATAGCTCAAGCGGTTAGTCGCTGGCTTTCCACCGCGACGGCCCTGGTTCAATCCCGGATCTGGTCAAGTGGGATTTCTGGTGGACAAAGTAGCGCTGGGGCTGGTTTTCTCCAAGTACTTCGGTTTCCTCTGCCAATCTTCATTCCATCAATTGCTCCATAATCACCCTCACCTATCATCTGGGGCTGGTACAATAGGCCAGAAGAGGCCGCAGTACAAGGGACTTAGTCCCATCCCACTAGCAATAAAAAAATTTCAGCGTCAGAGTTTCTTCAGGACTAGCGATTTACCGCCAATGCGATCGTCTTGGCGAAAAGCCCCTTGAGACTCACGGCCGGTATTTTTTCAACTGAAAACTTACGGTGATAGTCCTCTCTGACGAGAGGATGAGTCTGTCGTTTACAATTGCTGCTGGTCTTCACTAGCGCAGTCATTCTAAAGTCCGAGTCCCGCGGGACTAATGACCACATTTTACTGTTTAAATCTGAGACTTCCCCAACCTGAAGGGCCAATTCCCCGTATTTATATGCCCAAGAATAGGGTGGCCCAGTTATACGTCCAGGCACTGTGTTCCTTTTCGTCTCCTCCTACGACTTGCAGGCCTACGGTGCAGGTATTCGACCCTGCCTCCACACAGAATTCTACAGGAGACTACAGAATATATATACATATATTCTTCCCAATATCCATTACCAAACAAAAATTACCGATCCTATATTAAATGGACGATACCACAATATTGTATTTTTGATGACATAAAGATAACATTACAAAAGTGGACTGCGATGTCTCGTGTTCAAGATATGAAGATTCTTAAACTGCTTCAAATCCTCTTGCAGGGCTGAGGAACAGAAAGTTTGTTGTTAAATGCAGAGCACGAAGTTTCGGTTAAAAGCGGATTAAACTGGCTCAGATATGATTCAGCATGCGCTAGTAAACCGTTCTTGAGAAACTGAAAAGAAGAGTAAATACGGTGTTACGAAACAAACAGCACAATTTACAACACTACTGTCACGTTAATTAAATTTAATTTAGTGCAGTTAATTTTGTCTCTCTGTGCTTTGTGCATTATGCTTTGTACTTTGATATGTGTTATCAAACCTTCAGGGATAATTTTCCCAGAATAATCTGCAGATAATTAGAGCCGTAATCTGACGCATGTTGGAACGTTCACAAAGGCGTGTGTTTACTAGAGCTCCGCGTCTGTTCGGCCTTCGGAAAAAATACGACAAAGTTCAAAATATTTGGAAGAAACAGCAACAAAATTTATGTCTAAGAAGAAGCTAAGGCCAGATTGAATTCGGCAAGAGTTTGCCTCTACACTGTTCACAATCTTTTCGTCGTCACCTATGAAGACACTTAAATATCAAGAAATACAGAATGCGCCAAAATTACAGTACTGAAATGAAAAGACGTCCTGTTGGTACCACTGTCTATTCATGTGAAGGCCCCTTGCACGACAGAACCTTCTCAAATCCTGAACAAATGGTCCGATCACCAGCTCCTATAGCGTTCTTGGGTGGCGGTAAGAGCATTGCCTTCCTCGTCCTCAATGAAATAGGGGCCTAATATACCGTGTGCTGAGACGGCACACCATAGCGTCACACGTGTGCTGTGTAGCGGTTTCTGGACGGTAACATCTGGCCGCTCAAAACCAAGGAAGCGAGTTGTCTGGCGACCACCTCCATATGAGCGGAAATAATACTCAACTATGAATACTTTTTCCTCCGTCGAGAGACCCATTTCCAACAACTGCACAACACAACTTCCTTTTCACTACTGGGAACACGTGCGGCTGGAGCTATCCCCCTTCGACAAAGGCACATGCGCGTTGAAGATGCGCGAGTTTCAGTATTGAATTTTTGGCGTATATTGTACAAAACCGTAAATCTGTCTGTTAATTATATGGTTTGGTTATAACAGGCTGGTCTTTCAATCCAGACATTATACATATATACTCGTTTATATGAGCCGGTCACGGTAACAGAGCGGTCTAAGGCATGTACTGTCTTCGCTCGCTTGGAAACCGGGATCGTGAGTTCGCATCCCACCCAGGCCATGGATGTTTAGTTTGTGTGTGTGCGTTTTTCTGTGTTTGTGTACAGGTAGAGACCTTGCGACGAGCTGATCACCCGCCCAAGGAGTCCTACCTCATGTGTAAGATCTAGAAAAACCGAAATGAACGGAGTTCATGGAGGTAGGCCTAGACCCACTGGGGCTGTAGTGCCAAGGATATATATATATATATATGTGTGTGTGTGTGTGTGTGTCTAGAAAGTAGGCACAGGAAAACCGGGTGGGACTGAATTTAAATGGGACACATCAGCTGTTGCTGTATGCCGATGATGTGAATCTACTGGGTGATAATGTAGATACCATAAAGAAAAACACACAAACTTTAACTGACGCTAGTAAAGAGGTTGGTCTAGAAGTAAACATAGAGATAACTAAATATATGTTGCTGTCTCGTCACCAAAATACAGGGCAAAATTATGACATAGAGATAAGAAACAGTTGTTTTGAAAATGTGGCACATTTCAGATATTTGGGAACGAAAATAACAAATCAAACCCTGATTCAGGAGGAAATTAAGAGGAGATTGAATTCGGGTAATGCTTGCTACCATTCAGTCCAGAACCCTTTGTCTTCTCGTCTGCTGTCTAAAAACATAAACATTAGAATATGCAAAATTATAATCTTGCCTGTGGTTCTGTATGGGTGCGAAACGTGGTCTCTGATATTAAGGGAGGAACACAGACTGAGGGTGTTTGGGAATAGGGTGTTGAGGAGAATATTTGGAGCGAAGAGGGAGGATGGAGCTTCATAACTTGTACTCTACGACAAATGTAATTAAAATAATCGAGAAAAGGAGGATGACATGGGCAGGATAAGTAGCACGAATTGGGAAGAAGAGGCGTGCACATAGGATATTTGTGTTAAAGCCAGAAATAAAGAAGAGACCACTAAGAAGAATAAGACGTAGGTGGGTGAAAAACATTAAAATGAATCTTACAGAAATAGGACAGGATTGATGTGGCTGAGGATAGGGACCAGAGGAGGTCTCTTGTGAACACTGTGATGAACCTTCGGGTTTCATAAAATACTGAGAAGTTCTTGAGTCGCTGCACAATTGGCGGCTTCTCAAGAAGGGCTGAGCTCCATGAGTGAGTGAGTGCTTTTTTTTTTTCCTTGGCACTACAGCCCCAGTGGGCCTAGGCCTACCTCCATGAACTTCTCCGTTCACTTCGGTTTTTCTAGATCTTACACATACGGTAGGACTCCTTGGGCGAGTGATCAGCTCGTCGCAAGGCCTCTACCTGTAGACAAACACAGAAAAACGCACACACACAAACTAAACATCCATGCCCTGAGTGGGATTCGAACCCACGATCCCGGCTTCCGAGCAAGCGAAGACAGTGCAAGCCTTAGACCGCTCGACTACCCTGACCGGCGAGTGAGCGCTTAGTGTCTAGAAAACCAAAAGAGAAATCGGGTAAGCTAAAGCAAAGTCATCTCTAGGCTTAATTAATTAAGCACTACACCATTAAGACATATGGAAGAGTGGAGGTATACAGCCACCATTTTAAACTCGGCATTAGGTGGAAGCTGGTGATTATTTTCACGGCCCCTTCGATTTACCCCCGGGGAAACAGCCCCCGATACCAATTGTATAGGAGGCTGGGTGGGTCCCAGACCAACTATGAAAATTATGGAAAGGAAATAAACCTCTTGTCCATGTCGAGAACCGAATATTTTCAAAGGATGTCCTAGCCATGGGACGGGACCTACATGTTAAAGGAAGTATTGTCTTCTACACGTATTTCTCGTCTATCTGACGAAGCTGTCGGTAATCCGGTACATGCAGCGTCGATTTGTATGTTCATGAAGGATGAATTGGGAAAGATTTCGAAGGAAACGGTCATGACCTAAATTAAGGTAATGTGACATGGATGAAATCGGAATAGAGGAACAAGAGGTNAGAAGCGGCAGTTGCTAGGCAACGGGGCGGTAAACGTTTCCGCTGCAACGAATAACCATGAAACAATAGAAGAACTGTTGGAAGTGGCGTTTTCTGTTCGGTCCGTACCAAGGTTATATGGCGAGGGCCAGCAGTAATTTAGCAGTCAGTCAGTCAAGCAGTCAGACGGTGGTTTCACTATTCCCAGAGTTGTGAGAGAGGGCGAGGGTCAGCAGCAATTTACCCTTCCGATGAACAAAGCAAGTCAGTCTTGAGCTGCATTGATTGCAGCCGTTACCTAGCAATGACTAGTGAATAAACAGATGTGTGCTGTAATTTTAGTGATCTATAGAGTGTGTAAATAAGTAAGACTGTTAAACATGTCTGTAGTCACGAGTTCAATAAATCAAATTATCAAACCAAACACCATGTTTATTAACTAACACGTGACAGAACTATTCAACTTTTACCTGGAGGAACTGAGGAATACCATAAGAAACCTCAGTAAGGAAAGTCGATGATCGGCAGAGATTCGAACTGGGCAACTCCCACATTGTGTGTGAACTGGATTCGCCCGGCTCATTATATGGCCCACAGGTGGAATTCTACCAAACCGGGGACTGCTCCTTCAGCTTCCATAGAAATTGAATAATTCTATCTTCTGGAATATAATGCAGTGCAGTCCGTTGAAAGGCAATCGACGTTTTGGAGGATATCGTCATGTCCATCTTCAGGGTCGAAGAACAAGCAAAGAAATACACCAGCATGAAATATGTAGCAAGCAGCGCTCTGTGACATGTTACTCCGAAACGTCGGCTAACTTTCAACAGACTGTACGATGTTACATCCCATACTCCTTATAACCCCCGGAGTGAAAAGCTCATTTCCTATATGAGGAATCTCTGGCCTGGCTACACAACTATTAACTTTTAAACAAGGATTATGATCCATGGAGCTAGTCATTGTGTCTTCAGAATTACTGGGTTTTCGAACTTTTCCATTGTCCGGTATTCTACCAAATAGAAAACACGTTGTTTCGGAAAACTGATCTGTTTCCGTTCTCAAGTGCGGGGAGGGGGAAGACACTTACTCGACGACGGAAACAGATCTAGTTTCCGAAACGTCGTATTATCTATTTTCTAGAATATCGAACAATGGGGAAACTCCAAAAATCCCGTAATTTTGAGTGTTAAACTCAATTGTCAGAACCCTTTAGGGTCTGGTTATTGTGTGTTTAAAATACATGTGTGTGTGTGTGTCATCATACAGTGACGTACACTGTTACGTCATCAATTTACTACATTCAAATTTTAACATAAGATGGAACCGATATCACCATTCCGGGGATACCATTGAACGCAGGGAGCTTATCATCGGCAAGGTTACCTAGTCCAGTGTTTCTCAACCGCTGGGCCCTCGTCTTAGAGAAAAAAGAATTTGTCATCAATTTACTACATTCAAATTTTAACATAAGATGGAACCGATATCACCATTCCGGGGATACCATTGAACGCAGGGAGCTTATCATCGGCAAGGTTACCTAGTCCAGTGTTTCTCAACCGCTGGGCCCTCGTCTTAGAGAAAAAAGAATTTACCGGACCGCGGTCTGACAAAGGTTGAGAACCACTGACCTAGTCAAGACATCACTACCCTCAAAACAATTTCAAGTTAGGTTTAGGAACCGTTCATTCGATCCTGAAGCAATACTAACCGTGGTAGCACCCGCTGGTTCTGTTTCGTGTGATAAGTACTCAATTTTACATAATACAGCATAGGCAACAAGGAGGGTGGTGTGTGCTGAATTTTACATGGAGATTGTGCAACTTTTCAGGTCTGCTGGGTTGATTTTGCGCACTCTGTACTAAGGGGATTGAGATCCCTATGAAATGTTAATTATTTTGAGTAGCTAAAACTGCACTCGCGCCATTAAATATTTACTCTGTGCAAATACTGTACACGAAGTGTGGATATGTGCAGTACTGTACCACTGCAACACTGAATTAAAAATCAGTCATCATTAAATAGACAAACATCAAAACTCTGGTCACCAGCTTGGTGCACGTAAGCGTTCCGGCGGATTAAACTTTTATATTCGTGGTAGTTTCTTCATACGACAAGATCAAATGCTATAATGATTAATAAATCTGTATATTATGTGGAAGTAGGCTATCGTAGCCTGGTCTAGGTACTTCCCCGCATATGCCTGAGAATCACCACGAAACATCTAAGTCAGGATTACAGATGTCTCGGCCGAGATTGGAGCATAGCGTCTCCCGAGTTAAAGGTTTAGAACCTAACCTCTACACTAGCGCCATACGGAGTCGAAAATTCACTTAAATGCTATTTAAATGTCCATCTCTACCTCAAAAGAAAACACTCACGTTTCAAACACTGGCTGGTTAATTCTCTTTGGGCAAACAAATGTTGTCTGGTCAAGGAACTGAGCCCTTATTGAGAAGTTGTGCAAGCCACAGAGGAACTTAACATCATTTTATGGAAACCGAAGGTTCATTGCCGTGTTCACAAGAGCCCTCCAATTGTCCCTATCCTGAGCCAGCTCTATCCAGTCCATACCACCACATCCTATCGCTCCAAGATCCATTTTAATATCATCAAGCACCTACGATTTGTTCGTCATAGTGGTCTCTTTCCTTCTGGCTTTCTTACCATTATCCTATATGCATTCCTCTTCTCCCCCTTCTCCCCCATTTGTGTTACATGCTCTGCCCATTTCATCCTCCTAAACTTGATCATTCTAATTTTACTTGGCGAAGAGTACACATTATGAAGCTCTTAAATATGTATGTATGTATATACATACACACAATGAAGAACTTCATAACGTGTATNCCTTAACTTGATCATTCTAATTTTACTTGGCGAAGAGTACACATTATGAAGCTCTTCAATATGTATGTATATATATATATATATACATACATACACACACACACACACACACACACACAATGAACAGCTTCATAACGTGTATTTATATACATTTGTATTTTAGCAAATGCATCACACTCAATATAGGCATTATATTTTATACCTATATTCGTTAAAATATTTATATTCAACATTTAAAAGTTAGGATGCTTAACACATTTCCCAAATGTTTTCAATCTAATATTTCACTTAAAATATAATATGCCGGTGTGAGGTACAGGACGGTATCTAATGCTCATGCCTGCTGTGTTTATTTTTAAAGACGTTTGGTGCAGCTACTTCTGCTAAGTCTATTATATATCTTCTTCGATGCATACTCGTATTTCCACTATATGGAATCTTGAAATTTCTCTTATATTTTTGTTCATTTGTTGGGTCGCGTTGTTGAGAGAGAAAGATACCCTATGGTTAAACAAAATCTTTTCAATAAACTCATCCATGACGGCCTGTACAATCCGCCCAATAACTGTACCATACATATAGACTCAAGTCTGTACACATTGGCCAATGCAGTTAATGACAGATAAGTAACAGTGTATGTAATATAGGTTCATGATGAACAACACACCGAACATATTGTATAATAAAGGAACTCCATATAATTAATTTAAATGTGTACAGTCGTTTTGTTGACAGAACTCCTCAAATACATTATTGAAGAAAATACAACATGACGTTCTGATACGGTAATGTATGTACTTAACTGGTTCCTTTCGAAGGAGTTAACCTGAATCACTGGACCATGTGTACTCAGACTAGTTCTCTCTAACGGACATGAACATTCGTCTAATTATTTTACCTGAGGACGGAAACAGATAAAATTGCCGAAACATTCACAATGCTAGGTAAAGGTACAGTTATCACTGGGCTCTAATTAATTAATCGCTACGACATGATGACGTATGGGGTGTGGAGGTATACCTCCATTATTCTTCACCTCGGCGCTAGATATAGGTGTGTGGTCAGCTTCGCTTTATCCCCGGGGAAAGATCCTTTAGTAGCCATTGTGTAGGGGGCTGGATGGGGCAACATAACAGGTCTGAACATTATGGAGAGAAAAAAAAAATAGTTTGCCTCTGCCGGGAATCGAATCCCGACTGCTCGACCGTCCAATCCTTAGCCTGGTCTCTGTACCAGCTGAGGTTCCTAGACGATGGGCAAAGACCAGTAACTCGGTATTCCCGAAATTATGTCTCATCACCTCAGAGCGACTGACCTACAACAGAGAGTTGCCGCCACTGACAGGCACAAACACAGCAGCACATATAGACACATCATCAAGCAGACCGGGGGGGGGGAGCGGGGAGAGACCTGTATTGGTAGAGGAGCAACTGTCAACCTGCTCTGTATCATCATGCGAAATAATGGACTGCGAGCATCACACACTGCCTAGGGTAAACAGTCAACAACACACGTGCACCCCACCCCCACCCTAAGCACTCTATAGCGAACCTTTTCACTGTATCCAGTCACGTGATTGGTCACATAGATAAGACGATGTTAATTATTCCGTCACTAATTTACACTCGTGGGCAGCCTACGTGCTATTGGGTGTGCATAGCTGCCTTGGGCCATTTCAGTTCACATACGCAGAAACCCTACTGTTCGTCTTTATGCACCTGGTCGGCATCGACAGGATGCGCACGGGTTACTCTGAGCCTCACACACCGTACGTCACCATCTCTCCCACAGTGGAGCTACAACCACTGCCCCAGAAAGTCTTGTTATGCGTCCCACGCGCAACTCAGAGGCCAGGTCTGAAGGTGCAATTTGTACTTAAGCACCACACGACATAAATATCGGGTGACCGGATGAAAAGTATCCAAAATAAAAAAATTATATCTCTGAAAGTAATTGTCATATACGTATCCGGTTTATATAATTGGAAAGGAAAAACCTGAAAGTTTTTTGTTCATGCCCTGCTTACGCGCATGCGCCGCCACATATCTGCTACAATTTTAGTAATCACCTGGACAGAGTGATGGCTGGGAGATAGACCGGTAGAAGTGGACCAATCGCTTGGCCCCCTAGGTCGCCAGATTTAACCCCAGTGGATTGTTTCTTGTGGGATTATGTGAAGAACATTGTCTACCAGGTTAAAATCAACGACCTGCAACACCTGAAAGCCCGCATAAGGGACATTGTGGCTATGGTAATACCAAACATGCTGGATCGTCTGTATATTTGTCGTGCCACCAAGTGAGCCCACGTTGAAATGTACTGAGAAAATTATATACTCAGAAAAAAACTTTGATAGTTTCCCTTTCTGTATAATTATTTTATTTTGGATACATTTCATCCGGACACCTAGTATCTATGTAATTTATTACAGTACGACATTTGGGATTCTCAAGGAGGTGAGCATAAAAATTCCTCTCTTCAGGGATGTGAGGCTTGTGTAGTTTGATCGGTAGGTGCAAACCAAGGCAGAACAGAGAGCATGCAGTTAGCTCCCAACCGCTTCCGTGTACCAAACTCCGAAGTTCCATAAGGGGAAGAGTCAGTAAATAGGTCACAACTGTAAGTAAAACAACTCTAATGGACGTAATAGGTTTTCTATGTGTATCACTAGGTAGCAGCACAGTCCAGGTAGCAGACGCGCATGCGCATTTTCAAAGGCTGGATTCCTCGCTTCAGGAGTGTACTATCGAAGAGGAGAGTTTTCTTGTGTGCTTTCTTGTGGATAAAAGGACCCAATGCAAATAATATTCATAAAGAAATGTTTCCTGTTTATTGTTTCAAGCGTTTGTCGCGTAGAACAGTTCACAACTGGGTGGCAAACCTTTCGCTGATGCCGAAGAGGTTAAAACGAAGGTGAGAAATTGTCTGAGACAACAGTCAAAAGACTTCTATGATGCGGGTTTCGAAGCACCGGTATTGCGATTGGGAAAGTCCCTCGATGTTTATGGAAAATATGTCGAGAAATAAATGTTTCTTTTTTCAGTTTCAAATATCACATATTTTACGTCTTATATCAATGTGTGACCTATTTACTGACCCTCCCTCGTATGACAGAAACCAATAAACCCTCGTATGTCATTAGCAAGAATAGTCATATCTTCTGTGACACTAAGCCATGTGGTTCATTGGAAATGAACTGACGATTCAGAGGAATATATGTCCTCCGTCTTCGTGGTCAATGAATAAACCAAGCAAGAAAACAGCATGAAGTAGACAACAAGTTGCTGATTTCTTTCTTGGCTCCTTCTTCAACTCTGAAGATGGAGTGGGCATCGATCTCCGAAACGTCGATTGGCTTTCCATAGGCTACGTGGTGTTATATCCTAGAAAATATGACTATTCCTAACACGGCTGTGAGCAACTCAAATCCTACGTGCCGCATGTCAATGAAATGGCGCTCATTCAATCGCAGAGTTTACATAAAGTCAAATTGCATGGAAGGATGATTATGAAATGTGGGTCAGTTAAAGATCTTGATACAATGCCAGGAAAAGTTAAGGACCTATTCGTTTCTGAATGTCTCCCACCTCAGAAATTCGTTCAGAGACATTGTTTTGTGGGTCGTTTGGCAACGCTGCTAGTATGAAGAATGTATGGCGTTGAATGGTAAGATAATAAATTAAAGACGTACCTGTATTGAAAAGGATTTACAAGGAAGTGGCCGTGGCCTAATAGAGTTACTATCCCATAATTTTCCTAGAGAGAATAAGAAAAACCAAGAAAATACCGAGTAAGGATATAAGGGGTGCCGGCAGAGATTTGAACCAAACACCTCTCGAAAATAAATCTAAAGCAGTGCAGGTGGATGACATTTTTAAATATATACTGAGTTACTGGATATCTTGATTTAAGTTACCCGATTTTCCTCAGTCTCTCCAGAAGAACATCGGTTAGCAAAGTAGTCCATATTACTTCAAGCCATATCTTTATCAATTCATCATTCTCAAACGTCTTTCCATGCGAGAATGAATGAGAAATCATACAAAAATAAACAAAAAATAGCCAATATAATAATTTCCTTCGAATTAGCATATATATCTAAATTAGATTAGAATTCCTTCAAAATAATTCAGATTTTAACAGTGCATTCTTCCTAATCCATATGATAATCAAAGTGTTAATTTCTAATCGGTTAAAATCTATAGAAAAAGATTAAATATGGAATTTCCTAGCAAAATTAAATTAACATTTCTTAACGACTGACATATTCGAATTTGAAGATTACATTTTCCGTAAACTACAAAGCAAGATATCAGACAGGAGTCAAAATTCCTTGAAATCTATATAAGCGCCCTGATGCATAGCACTATCTCTTATTAACAAGAAAAAATAATGCAAAGTAAGATTCCTGAATATCTCATTTATAAACTATACATTTTACTTCAAATTTCCCCTAAACTATCAAGCAAAATATATGATTTTATAATGATATTATAATTTATAATATAAATATATTATAATATAATAAATTATATAATTATATATATAAATTATATATATACAAATTATATATAAATAAATATAATTATAATAAATAATATAAATAATTTTATAATATTTATAATGAAATGAACCTCAGCATATTCTGTTATAAAGATCTGTAATATATAACTCAGCGGTACGCGGTAGCGTAATTGGTTGGGGCACTGTGCTACAAGCCGTAAGGTTGCAGGTTCGAGTTCCAATAAGATAGATTTTTCAATATACCTAATCCTTCCGGACGCACTAGGGCCCTGAGATCGACTCAACCTCTAACAGAAATGAGTACCAGGAATCTTCCTGAGGGGTAAAGGGCGGCCGGTTGGCGCGTAAGGCTGAAAACCTTAGCCCCATCTGTGAGCCGACTGTCTAGAAAATGTGGGAGCCTCAACCTCTGAAACCGCCGTGGGACTCCACGGCCTATAACAGGGATAACTTTTACCTTTCTTACCTTTTAATATATCTGACCTTAAAATTTCCTAACTCTTGAATTTTATTTCGAAATTTAACACCGTATTTCCTCTAAACTAGCAACATGAAGCAAAGTACTTGAATGTGCTCAGATATTCTCAGGAGATCAGCCGTGTCAATTTTGAGTTAAGATCCGACGTTTCGGAGGTTTCCTCCATCATGGGGCTCGATGTTATTCAAGATGATTCAGATCTTACATATATATAACCGAAATTACGAGAGAGAGTCAGTAAGTAGGTCACAACTGGATATGAAACGTATAAATGTCATATTCGAACGCGGGGAACAAAACAATTTCTCGACATATCCTTCACCAACACTGATACACCTGTCCCAACGATTTACCAGTGCTTCGAAACCGGCAGCATAAATGTCGTTTTACTGTTATCTCAGTCACTTCCGCACCTCCGTTTCATCATATACGACTTTCTAATATTCTTGAGCGAATTTGTTGAAACAGCTGTGAACCTCTTTACGAGACAAACATTTCCCACATTAAACGAGAAATATTTTTTACGAATATCCTTTGCATTGAATTCTTTTGCCCACAAAAAAAAAAGATGCACAACAGATCGTTGCTCTTCGGTAGTATACCGTCAAGCACGGTCACCATTTTGACTACTAAATCAGCCTTTGTACATGCGCATGCGCTTCGGATACCTAGACTGTGATGAAGTTGAACTGTGCAGCGTCTTACTGATACTAATAAAAGACTTATAACGACCATTACAGCTGTTTTACATCCATTTGTGTCCTGTTTACTGAATCTTCTTCGTATTTAAAATCCCTTTGATCATGAAGTGACGAACGCCGTTCTGCTTACGAATTAACTACGTTACAGGCATCAGAAGTGAACGGTCGTGGGCGAAACGGTGAGGTCCACATCTCCGTCCTCCCACGCAAATCAGGTACTCTCAGTGTTACAGAAGCGAGGACGTGGGTAGGGAAAACAGAAAAAGTACCAACACAAGAATGCAAAATTACTAATTCAAGAATACCCCTCCATCGGAGAACATGCCTACCAACAATGTAACACCTGAGTTCATCCATTTCCATAGTTTTCTCTTTGTATATATGTAAAACGAATGAACCAAGGACTCCAGAGAGGAAATGCCAGTACAATGCTGTGATTGACATATCCAGATACAGAAAACATCACGGAGTGCATAATTTAAAGGACCGCGGGTATCCAGCCCTTTCTGCGGTTACATCTCACTGCGAAATCGCTAGTTGAAGGGCGGTAGAAAACCCCGAGGCGAATGTAGCCTAAAAGTTACATAGAAATTCGTGACAAGGCACGGTGTTGCTTCTGTCAGAATACATGACAGTTGTACCAACATTGATAGACAGCAGCAGTTTGGGAAGATGCAGGTTTTATGTTTTACAAGAGACTTAGGTGCCATCTGTCATCCTGTCAGGGAACACAGGCAGGGTTGCTAACTCCACGGAATTCTTGTGTTAGAAACAAATGAAACGAGACTCCGTCCCACATGTGAGGCTTGGGGTGCTCACGACGCTGTGTAGCAACTGCGTTTTCTTCTGGGCGTCGCGTCGCATTGAGATCATACAATTTGAAGACGTTCGGGAAAATGTCGTGTCCTCTTCTGAACTAACCGTATCATTGTTAAGTGTACATACTTTGCTCTTTTCACTTCTTAATAATAATAATTCTAATTTGTGTTAAGAAAATTACTATAAATATTATTATTATTATATAAATTGTTATGTTTTTTATATTTTGCTTGTTTGTTTGTGTTCTATTTATCTTTCTTTACTCATGTTCACTTTATAATGGGCTTGTGAGGCTGTTATATTTGCGTGTAAAAAAAAGGATTAAATTATTATGTTAATTTTTTCCTTCGTCACTAATATCTGTTTACATCGTACATTTTGTTTTACTTCTCTTTTGCAATAATTCTCTGCAAATAACTCTTTTAAAAATTTATAAATATGAATCTATATTATTATTAAGGAGCCTGGATAGTGACTGGAAACGGGCCGGACGACGAGGGGTCGGAGTTCGAGTCCCGTTAGGGTCAAGAATATTCTCTTCTCCATACCGTCTAGATCGGCTCTAGGGTCCACCCAACCTCCTATCCAATGGGTACAGAGGGCTCTTTCCAGGGGATAAAGCGGCAGGGGCGTGAAGCTGACCACTCACCTCCAGCTAGT
>NW_019743147.1:2779368-2785313 GCF_002891405.2 Cryptotermes secundus | reverse complement strand
TGTTGCCTAACAATTGACGCCAACTCTGACTCAGATTTTCTGTCTTTTAGGCGGCACGCCACATTATTATTATTATTATTATTATTATTATTATTATTATTATTATTATTATTATTAGGCAGTGCGTTAATGCTGCTGATAGCCATAACTTGCTTGACCTAGTCTTTGTTAATTTCACTGATCTAAAGTCTGATCCTGCCAATTGGTGGTATTTGGCCAATATAAAAATAAAAATAAACGAATCAAAATGTTCGCATTGGTTTTATTTGCTAGACACAAATGATGATGTTTCTACGACTTTGGTTTGGTCAAGCTGGTACATATCACCCTCTTTTGAGTACTTATGTCTGTTTGCTCATGTTAATAATAATTTAAATTGTGAGATCAGCTACAAAACTTCACAACTGGCAATTACACTTCGCTTTATAACATTCTTTCTACTGTCGATTGGTCAGGTGTGTGTCAAACTTCCTCTGTTGATGTAGCTGTTGCCAGCCTCAGCGCTGCTGTTCGAGATGCCATGGAGCAGGCAACTCCTCGCGGCTATAGCAGAAAGTCAAAGTTCCTTCCCTGGTTCTCTTATTACATTGTTAAGACAAATTATTTGCACCGTCGTTTTAGAAAGAAACGATCTGATAACTTTTAAGATAATTTTGCCTTCTACGGAAGGTTTGTTAGAAACAATATCAAGTCTAACAGGCTTAGAAGGTTGAAGTAAATTGACAACAATTTAAAGTCACAACCGCAGCATTTATGAAAATATATATCTAATTTCAGAAAACAAAGATCCGGTTCTATTCAGAGTGAAGTTGATGGTGCAAGTTTAGTGCAGCCCAGTGCAGTTTCTGATGTGTCGTTAAGCATTTTCAATTTATTTATAATAACCATTGCCCTATGGACATCCCCCTTCTTTGGCAGTCTTCTAAACTCTTATAACCTTGCCCCTATTTCCGATACGGATATTTACAAAGTTTTTAAGAGGCCTAAACTTTCGAAATATGTTGGACTTTGTATCATTGGGTTTGTATAAAAGGCCATTCAGGTATTTTTATTCCTATTCTTAGGCATATTAACTTAAGCCTGACTTTTCAGCTCTTCCTTACTGCATGGAAATAAGAGGCTGTTTTGTCCGCATTTAAAACACTACAGAGCCGTTTCTCTTCTTAATAATTTCTCTAAGTTCTTTGAATTCATTATTCGATCTCATGTTTTGCATTACGTTAAACTTAATCCCAACCAATATAGCTTCACCATATCTAAATCTACAGTTACTGATTTCTTAACATTTCTTTATTTATGACCCGTGTACCAGCTGATGTTGCCTACGTTGTTCTTTCAAACGCTTTCGACCTCGTCTCCCATAATCTGCTCTTGCATAAGTTAAGTTTCCTTGAATTCTGTGATGATTATGTTATCTGGTTTCGCACTTTCTTAGCAACAGACCATCTCGGATTCGCGTTTCCGGTGATCTCTCCTTATCGTTTCAAGTAACTTCCGGTGTGCCGCAAGGCTTTCTCCTGGGACCTTTTCATTTCAACGTACTCATTAGTGTTGATGATCTCAAAATTTTCTGCGTCATTAACTCTCCACGTGATCGCCTCTTACTCCAATCTTACATCACTTCCGTGAGTGACGGGTGCACTGTTAACTCCATGAGACTGAGCATTGCCAAACTCCGTGTTATGCCACACTCCAAGAAGAAAAAAGTAAAGCTATCCCTGTAACAGGCCGTAGAAGCCCTTAGAGTTGGGAGACGTCGAGGCTCCAACTTTTGTCTAGACAGTCGGCTCGTATATACGTATATTAATTACCTAATTTTTTTCGAGAGGGTCTCCGATCAACTGCATTTTCGAAACAGCAGAATTGACCACCGCGGAATAAACGGGTAAAAATCCTAACAAAAATATTATTTGAAAGGCCTAGTTAATTACTTAGAAAACAGAAAATAATCTCCGTGGCCTGTAGCCCGCAAGCGAACTATACCGACCGAGTGAGCGCCGCCGCTTATCGGCGGAGTTAGTGCCAACTTTTTGCAGATAGAGGGTGTCGCTTGGTCAGCGCACTGGATCCCCACGGCCATTAATCTCAGTTTTTTGACCGGAGCCGCTATTTCCTTGAAATAGCTCCTCAATTATCCCCACGAGGCTAAATGGACCCCGTTCCAGACCCACTACTTCTCAGAAAATCTGGCAGCGCCGAGAATCTAACCCAGGACCTCTGGTTCTGTAACCAGGAACTCTGACCACTAGGCCACAGAAGGGGGTCTAATTGCTAAGCAGGTCTAGTTAGTATAATCCTCATTCTTTCCTCTACTCCTTCTTTTCGCTTTTGCTCCTTCTTCAATCCTGTTTAAATTTAGAATCAAATTCTTCATGGTCTCTGCGCTGGAGATCAGCCCATGATAATGGAGATACAGGTAACGTCATCCCGTCTATTGAGCGGCGACACTGCCAGAATCTTCAGGTTCGCACTATTTAAACGCCTCAAACAAAGACTGTAAACGGGCACAGCTCTGTGGACCACAAATCATTAATCACCAGGTATCGAAGACAGGTCCGTGTGTTAACCGCAATACCAATTGGCGGAACAATTGCCACGCGATCAGCAATTATGTTTGCGGCTAATAGTGCTGCCAGGGCCCCTAGCAGGATAATAATTCCAGTAGTTCCTGTATGAACTATAAATGATCGGTGTTACGAGGCGAAACTGGTCAAATTGACACTTACAAGTAAATGCAAGGCGCGTCCACATTACTCGTGCTCGTGCTCCTGCTCGCCAGCCTTGTGCTTGTCGGGATACTCGTCTGGCTTTAACATGTGCTCGAAAATCTTCGTCCACACTACTTCAGTTGCTCGCCAGGCTTCGTCGCGTGAGGATCCGTATATTTACTCGTAGTGTGTATAGGCTGGAGTCGTATTTTAATTTATTGGCTATAGTTTTTAAATTAAAATTTTAAAATTTGCTTGTCTCGTGGCTTGTCATATCGTCCACATTACTCGCGAGCATAGCGAGTAACACGAGCACGAGCACGAGTAATGTGGACAAAAGCAGATGGGCCTCACACTCTTCGTGTTATTAAAACACTCCGAAACCACGAACACACAAGCCTAATCACGGGGTCAGCTCCTCTCTCTTTCCTGTTCCTTCATCTTCCGCCGTTCTTCCGTTACGTTCTTTATCTTTTCTTTTCCTTCCTTTATATATACTTCATATCTTCATTCCCTTCCTGTTCTATTCCTTCCTCTATTTATTCTTCTCTTTCTTCTTGTTCCATCATTCCTCTTTTAATCTTCCTCGTTCCCTTATTTTCTTCAACGTTTTTCTTTTCTTCGTTCCTTTTTTCCCTTTTTCTCCTTCATGTATTTAATCTATTGCTTTTTATATTATTTTTTCTACATACTTCTTCATTCTTCTCTGTTCCTCCTCGTTTCTTCTGTTTCCTCTTTTCCCGTTCTTTTTTTATTTAATTTTTTTTCGTCTCTCCTAGCTTTCCCATTTCTATTTTCTTTTCCTGCCACCCTTTTTTCCCTTTTCCCTTTTTTCCCTTTTATCCTCCTCTCTTTTACTTCGTCTTTCTTTTCTTTATTTCTCCTCGTTTCTTCTGTTTCCTCCTATCAATTTTCCTTTCCTATTTCTCTCTTTGTTCGTCTCTCCTAACTTTTCCCTATCTCTTTGATTTTTCTGCCACTCTTTGTTCTATTATTTCCTCTTTATCATTCTCCTTTGTTTTCTCAGGATCGTGGGGACAGCCGTGTGATAAACCCCAGGCCCTTGCATGCGGACATGTCTGATATCTGAAATGATTTCATGTTCTCTCGCGTACAGCCTGTACTTATGTACAGTCAGTGCGATTATGGTTACCTTCCACTTCAATATCATGTGAACAATTAATTAATTTATCATAAATAAACAGGTCCAGACGTGCCAGTAACAATTATATTTGCAGATGACTGTTTCGCACAAAATGAGAGACAGAGACACGGCTCCTAGAATAGCCCACTACTGTTTTACCGACCAGCCAATCAAAACATAAATACAATCACTGCCCGACTGACTAACGAACTAAAGATAACTGAAGTCATAGTGCAGAATCCTTCCTGAGCAGCCGGCATTTTAACGGAAGCCCCTGCTTTTAAGGAACACGAATATTCAAAAACGTTATCACAAAATCGACCGCCTCTGTGGTCCAGTGGTCAGAGTTCATGGCTACAGATTCAGAGGTCTGGGTTCGATTCCCGGCGCTACAAGAGATTCTGAAAAGTAGTGGGTCTGGAACGGAGTCACTCAGCCTCCTGAGGATAATTGAGGAGCTATTTCAAAGAAATAGCGACATCGGTCTATAAAACCGAAATTAACTGACGTGGGGATCCGTTGCGCTTACCACCCGACACCCTCTATCTGCTAAAGTTGGCACTAACTTCGCCGACAAGCGGCCATAGCTCGGTCGATATAGTTCGCTTGCGGACTAAAACCATGGAGTTTGTTACTTGTCTGTTTTTATCACAAAATCTTACCATACCATCACCTCTTTAGCTACTTTAATTCAGCCTTCACGTTCACAATGACTCAGCACTCTTCAATAATATCATGCCGTCTACCTTTGTTTCTCCACACGTTTCCTTCATGGGTCTCCGGCCAAAAATCTGTACGTATTTCTAATCTCCCCATATATACTACATGTCATCTTAGACTCACTCTTTTAAACAATATCAGGTGAACAGCATAAAACATGGACTTTCTCATTGCGTAATTTTCTCTCTCCTCTTTTTACTTCTGCCTCTTGGATTTTAATATTCTCCTCCGTCTTCTGTTCTCAACGACTCTCGATCCATTCTCGTCCTTTACAGTGGAACCCCTAAGTTTCACACCCACACGAAACTAAATAATCTCTATTATATTCAGTGTTTTCAAACATGTCTACCCCCAAACTATTTAACCTCAATATGAAAGCACAGGCTTCGTAAATGTTGAAGTACAGTTGTCCCTGTGGTTAATTATTGTATTCATGTCATCAAGACGTATGGAGGAGTGGAGGCATAGCTCTGTTTCTCAAATTTAACACTAGATACGTTTCATGTCCCGGGAATGATCTCCGGGTACCGAGTGGGTTGGGGCCTGGAGGAGTGGGAGAAGGTATACATCCCTTGGGACATTCGTCAAGTGAACCCAGATCCCTCTGTCTTCCACCCCCCCACCCTAGTCGCCGGAAGGACTGGTCTGTTTCATACCCACGCAGAATAACGAGAAATTTGTT
Organism: Cryptotermes secundus; assembly: GCF_002891405.2. NCBI lineage: Eukaryota > Metazoa > Arthropoda > Insecta > Blattodea > Kalotermitidae > Cryptotermes > Cryptotermes secundus. The sequence goes on along the minus strand of NW_019743147.1, from coordinate 2,780,059 downwards.
GAAAATATAGCCAATATTAGTACCTAACAAGGGCCGCGTCATAGCTGGCTTCCCACTGCGGAGGCCCGGGTTCGATCCCGGGTCTGGTCAAGTGGGCTTTGTGGTTGACAAAGTGGCGGTGGGGCAGGTTTCCTCCGAGTACTTCGGTGTCCCCTGCCAATCTTCATCCCACCAACTGCTCCACAATCACCCTCACCTATCATCTGGGGCTGGTACAATAAACCAGAAGTGGCCGCAGTACAAGGGACTAAGTCCCGCCTCACTAGCGTTAAAAAAATTAGTACCTAACAAGAAATTCTGGGAAAAAATGTTCTCCTACTTTCCTTCATAGCTGCTGGCCCTCGCCAGCACAATCGTTCTTCGTTTCGGACCCCGTCGAATAGAAAACACAGCGTCCAACAATTTAATTTCTTGTGTGTGTATTCATTGCTGTAAGAACGTATTTACCGAGCCGTTGACTAGCAAAATTATGCGAGGGCACGCATATGTAGACAGCAAGGTGATCTCACACGGTTTCGAAATAAGGAAAGTCGACTAAAATTACACTAGTAAGTCCGTAATTTTCAGTACATACGCGCTTATCTGCACTACATTCGTAAGAATTACAAGTTATTTTTACAGCCCCGACTCAATGTATACATGAGGAGTAGTGACGAAGTGAAATCGTAATGGCGGAGTCGAGTGAGGTAAG
>NW_019743147.1:2778806-2779331 GCF_002891405.2 Cryptotermes secundus | reverse complement strand
CAGCTATGAAACACAGCAGCCTGTTCCTTTTAATAAACAATTGCTATCCGACGTGTGGAATTGCCACTATGTAGGCTACTTGATTCAAACGAAAGTCATAACATCAGTACCACCACAGCACTTTGTCTGAACCGCAACACAGCACCATTGCCACGGTAATTAACCCAAGCTCTGAATGTTCTTTTCCTATTTCTTAGTATTTACTTTTCAAAACTTGTAAACACAGTCACTTTTTTCTTTTGTAGGAACAGAAAATAACACGCAAAATTATTTAATTTCAAAGGAAATTCTGTTATTCCTTATTTTCTCTAGAAGGCCGCCTATTTTGCTGTCTATTGGTTTTTGTTTTATTATGCCAAACACTCAGGGTCCGTGCGCAGCCGGCCAAATGACGTCTGTGCAAGCCAATGGATTAGAAAATGATCATTAGTATTGTACATACATTACCGTAAAAAATTATAATTGATAATTAGAATAATAACCTGTAATTACATAGAATTACCAAAGACAGTGGTATATATATAT
>NW_019743147.1:2773514-2778739 GCF_002891405.2 Cryptotermes secundus | reverse complement strand
ACTTTGGAGCATAGTGTTGATTTCTCAGTTTCATAATCATTTTACAAACGGTAGAAACCTTTGGACGGGTGATCAGCTAGTCGCAAGGCCTCTATCTAAACACAGGACAACACAAAACACAGATTAGACGCATACACACATCAAACATACATATCGTGTGTGGAATTCGAACCCACGATCCCGGCTTTCAAGCGTGCGAAGACAATTACCCAATTTTATTATGTATTTTTTAAACATTTCAAATGATTCCTCGCTTATTTAAAATTAGGTATTATCGCGGAAGGCGGGATTAACCCACTAACTGCTGTTGAGAACTGCGACAACAGTAAGTTTAACATTATACGAAACACTGTTGGTTGCTCTTTACAGGGTTACCAACGTACGAATTTCGAAAAATGTAAACTTAATGATAAATAGAGGCTATTATTACATTTGTCAATGGAAATTGGTAATTAGGAATAACAACCGGCAATTATTCACACTTACCGGTAAAAGTGATTATAGCCACGAGATTTATTGCAACTGTTTCGGATAATTCCATATAATTTCCGGCTATTATTCATAATCATAAGTTTATTAACATTTACGGTAACATATATACTGCTTATCAACTGAAGGATATGCTAAAAGTTTAGTTTGTTTCAATTTCCTCCATGGAAGAAAATGTGCTGTAAACATTTTGGGAAATACCTCTTTGTCAAGGGAAAATTCCTCTTGTTATAATGTCCTCAGAAACCTACTCCATCCACCTTAATCCAGGCACTGTTACGAGAAGGTAATGACAGCCTAGGATTCAAACGTTATATTTTAATTTCATTGAAATTATATCTAAAATCTCAGCGTCTGCCTCACAGAATGTACATTCCGTCCCCATTACAAACAAGTGGTTAGTAATATTTAAGGAAATGATATATTATTAATTAAAAGAAACATTTTTGATATTATAATCAGTCTCTTCCTTCCGGAGCTTCGTATCAGCATCTAATATATGCCTGCTCCTTCATAAAAATCTAGAAAAGACCCGCTTGGCTTGAATTGCTTCCATCAGTCAACAAAGACTAGTTCTCCCCCCCCCCATTCAGAGCCCAGGCGTTTTATTCAGTTTACAGACGGTAGGAATCCTTGAATGAGTGATCAGTCCGTCGCAAAGTATTTACCTAAACACAGGACAAGATAAACACAGAATAAACGCAGACAGACATCCATACCTTGAGTGAGATTCGAACCCACCATTCCCGCGTCCGAGCGAACGAAGACAGTTCGTGCCTTACACCGCGCGGCCACTGTGACCGGCCAAAAAAGACTAGAACGAAGTATAAATTGGCCGCGCCATAGCTCAAGCGGTTAGTCGCTGGCTTCCCACCGCGGCGGCCCGGGTTCGATACCGGGTCTGGTCAAGTGGTATTTGTGGTGGAAAAAAGTGGCGTTGTGGCAGGTTTTCTCCGAGTACTTCGGTTTCCCCTGCCAATCTTCATTTCACCAATTGCTCCACAATCACCCTCACCTATCATCTGGGGCTGGTACAATAGACCAGAAGTGGTCGCAGTACAAGGGGCTTAGTCCCACCTCACTAGCAATAAAGAAGTATAAATTAGAAAGCAGCTCAGTCAGTTTCATGAGTGAGCTGCGGGTTGAACATCCGGGGTCATCAGGTTCAGTTCCCTGCAGAAGCATATATATATGGACTGACTCCGAGGGACACCCGGCCTCTTATCAAGTGAGTAGTGGAGGGGGTCTGTCCCCGGAAGTAAAGCGGCTATGAAGCTCACCACTTCCCTTCAACTGGTGCAGGGGTTAAGACTGTGAGGATTTAAACCTCCAATTTTCCACACGATTTAATAGCGTGGTACTTAATTAAGCAAAGACAGAAATTTAAACTATTTTTTTACAGTTAAAAACAGTATCTGTGTTCCTTTCACTGGGGCAGACTTAAACTATGTTCAATCTGATTTGTTTCATTCTGGTCCGTCACACTAATAATATCATGAAAAAGTTAAACAGTTCCGTCCAGTGTGACTGGCTAAAATATTTTTTCTTTCTTATTTCAATTATTCATGCCCTTACACTTTCGGTCTTCAGAGACCATCTTCAGAAGGACACCTTTACATCAATACAGTTAGAAGCCACTATTACAGTACACGTTCTAAAAGTTAAAATGTATACATATAATATTAAACATATACAATTGGCTGTAAAATCTAAAGTCTTTACAACTACAGCGGCAGTTCCAGTGCATTAAAATATTTATATTTAGTTTGATAAGATTCTATTGGAATTCGTAAACCATGCAGGTTCGTGTCGTCCCTCTTATTATTTCTTTTGACATGGGCCGAACGTGTGCCACCTTCTTGTTCTCGAGAAGAGGGTTCTTTGATGTTGTCCTGCATGTGTTTTTAGCCCGCTGTGCTGTTTTTACTGTTAAATCTGTTAGATACAACCTATATATTTCGCATCGTCGCCATGTTTGAAGAGTTAGCACACAGAAAAGTTTCATATAGTAAAGTCTGAAGATATGTTCGTACGCCTTCATATAAAATCTCGCCTGCCGGTCTCAAATGTACAATTGTCTATCGCACTCAAACATAAAACTAAAGCATACGTACGCCATTTTGTTTTGCATTATATTGTTAGGTCTCCGGGTAACGCGACAAGAAATGAATTGGTTCCGCATTACACGAAGCTGTTTACTGGATAGGTCGTTCACAATTACAACTATAATCACTCGAAAAGAACGTCTTTCTGACGATGCGACCTGGCTAGTCTGTCGTCTTCTGGTTATGAGCTGAGCTGGTTTCTTCTGCTCTCTACTCTTCTCCGTTTGCCTCTAATCTAGTCTCCTTTCGGTTCTCAATTCTCCTCTGGTATGACCTCCGCTCTGGTCTTCTCTGTTCTGATCTGTTCTCGACCGACGGGCAGTCGGCCAGTCTGTCTTGGAATAAAGCACCCATCTGGGGCTTACGACCAGATTTTTATTACTGTCAGACAGTTGCGGGTTTGTTGGTGTGGGGCGCTCTCTCTGACGAGAGGACGGGTCTGTCGTTTACAACTGCTGCTGGTCCTCACCAGCAGAGTCATTCTCGGGTCCGAGTTTCGTGGGATTCGCAACCATACACGAATTTTACTGTCTCAATTTCCGTCGCCTCCTACGACTCGCAGGGTCACCGTGGAGGTATTCGACTCCACCTCCACACGGTTTGACCTGTTCTCAATTCTCCTCTGATCTCTTATCTTCTACAGTCGGACGGACTATAAGACACCTTCTTGAAGTGTTCCGTTTCACGTGTTAGCTAGTGCATTCGTTACCGCGGCAACCGCCTTATCTTTGGCTTTCATTTCCGTGGTAACGTCTGTTGCGCATGCGTTCACTCGGAATCGTGTTTTGACAAGCACCCTCTGACTCAAGGTATTCCGGCTTTTAGGCGGCACGCTACAGTATAAAACAACTATCCTGACCAAAGCTGCGTATTTTTCGAAGCGCATTGCAACACACAATTACATGTACATCTTTCGCTCCTCGTGAGCTCCTGCAACCACCATGTCGCCATTAGCTAATATAAGATGACATATAAGCCTAAATGTATCCATAGTTAAGAAAATCTACTATGAAGAATTTCCCACCGATGGTGTCTCCACCTCATCGTGGTGGTGGGTTTTGATTTTTCCCGAGAGCCTGAGAGGTATGCCGACGGTAGAGTAGCTACTGGTAGGGACACCCATGCCGGACAGGTCAAGGGGCAGGAGCCGGACGAAGAGGGATACCCTGGTCCTCCAGGTTGGGGGTTGGACGTGAGGCTAACAACCTCACACCGTAAAAACTAAATTGTTCACAAAAGCGAGATAATCAGCCTCGGATGGAGGCAGATTTAATGGAAATCGACATCAACGAAGGAGCTGAGACGGTTGGAGGATGTACATGATGATCTCCGTAAAATTAAAGTGAACGGATGGGGAGGAAAGATGAAGAATAGAGAAGAACGAAGGCAGATCGTTCAGGAGGTCAAAGCTCACCCTCAGCTGTAGCTCCGAGGGGACGGAAATGCAATGAAGAGTTATGTCTTCCGGGATATAACGCTGCATAGGCCTTTGAAAGTCAACTGACGTTTCGGAGGAACATGTATCCATCTTCAGAGTTTCTTGCTTGCCTTATTCTTCGACCCTGAAGATAAAGGGGTTTACTTCTTCCGAAACATCGCTTGACTTTCAACAGAAAACGTAGCGTTACACGAGTACACCAGAAGACGGAGCTGTTCATAACCACCGCTATGAGAACCTCTAACCCTACGAGATGTACATTTACAGTATCCAGTTTCACACCGCTTACGAACTGGAATGGTAGATTCGTAGATATTTTTCTTAATTTTAGTTCTGACCTCAACATCATAAGACGGTAAAATGTTGCAAAGGGGCTATTCCCCTTTTCCCCATTTAAAATGCCACTATTATCTTCTGAATAGAATCTGGGAATCCCCAACGACAGGAGCACACACTCGCAATAATAATAATAATAATAATAATAACAACTCAGTTTAATTTAGTGTCTGCTGATGGCCTATTACAGGCAACACCTAAAATACATAAATACAAAAGGAAATAATATGAAATAAAAAATAATAAAAATTTGACTATGAAAAATACTCTCTGCATATTAAGTGGGTCCTTGTCACCACGGTACGGCGCGTTCTCAGGTTGCGAATGGAGGAGACGGCCTCCAGATATGGAAGGAAGCTGCAAATATATTGAACAAGCAGTCGCGGACAGCCGACTAATTGTGGTCCTCTCGTTTGGAGGGTGATTGGGAAAGGGGCTAACAACTCATAACCGTAAAAAATAAGCTTGTTACGAAAGATCACAATGGGCCTCAGACCTCGTTGGATTCTTTCGATAAAGACCTAAGCTACAGAAAATGAACTGCTTTGGTCTGACTGATCTGACTCAGGATAGGTACCAGTGGAGGGCTCTTGTGAACACGGTAATGAACTTTCGGATTCCATAAATTGCTGAGAAGTTCTTGAGTAGCTGCACAACTGGTGGCTTCTCAAGAAGGGCTCAGCTCCATGAAGTTAGTTAAGGTATCCTCTAAGGAACATCATTCCTATTACTAACAAAGAAAACAGGCATATAATAATAATAATAATATGTTGGGTCTTAATAAGGGTTGACAATATGGAGTGGACTCAGCTGGCTCGGGACAGGGATCAGTAACTGTCTCTTGTAAATACGGTAGT
>NW_019743147.1:2754413-2773213 GCF_002891405.2 Cryptotermes secundus | reverse complement strand
GTGTGTGAAGTAATCTACGGGTGGACAGCTATCAACGAAGTAGAAGTTGATAATGACAGGGAGAGTGTTTTAGATGTTAAATTTTGAACTGGGTGCAGTGTGACAGCGACGTGAGTGTTATACACCTGATGATGGCCGTCTGAGGCCGAAACATGTAGTGTAGAGAGCAAGATCAAAGACACAAAATATATTGTTTGCACTTGAGACGGAGTTTATATCATTTATTATTTATTTATTCCAGTCATTAAATCCGACCGGTTAAAGCACGGTATAGGACAGATGATAATTAGAGAATGGGTCTTAGAAAAATAGATTCATCTGGCTTTGGTTAGGGGGTCAGTGATATGATCTTACAAATACGGTCATACGCCCTCGGGTTCCACAATTTTGAATAATTTTTAATCAACGAAAGAAAAATCGCCGACTCAAGAAAAATTCTAACATCTTACTTTAAAAAATACTTGTAAACACATAAAGGTGATTAACAAACCGATAAGCCTTTCTACAAAGGGCTTCAACCGTTTCAAAAGCACTACAAATTGTCGGATGATAGTCATTACACCGTCATTTATGTATCTATGGCTTTGCAGTTCTTTGTTGGACCTTGGCTGCTTTTTCAGTTTCTTAATCCAATATACAGTCGGTATGACTCCTTGGACGGGGGATCAGCCCGTAGCTAGGGCGCTACATACACACAGAACAATATAAACGCAGAATAAACGCACACAGACACTCATGTCTTGAGTGAGATTCGAACCCACAATCCTAGGGTTCCAACGGCCTTACACCAATTTTTCCTCAACCGCCGGGTCCTTGCATCAATTATACCGGGTCCTCTTATTATAGAAAAAAGAATTTACCGGGCCGCGGTCTCACAAAACTTGACAATCACTGCCTTAGACCGCACGGCCACTGTGAATTTCGTAATTATCCAGTCAACGTTGGAAAAATGTCACAGTCATTTATCTAGGATATAATGTTAATAATCATGAAGGGACATTTTGAAAGCACCTTCTTCATTTATCGACCGCGTTATGTCTGTTATGTAAATATAATTTGGGGTTGAAATGTTATTCTTGTTTGTCTAACGAGAGCGTTTTAACTACAGAGTTTGTGTACACTGAATTAGAAAACAAGGCTTTTAAAATATTTCGTTAATTTTTTTTTTAACATTCGTCCTACTTTATACCTCCACAAATCCGGGACTAAATATATTGTGACGCATAGACCCATTGCTATGCAACGACTCGGTAAATATCATATCCCAGTAGCAACGAATACGCAGGCAACAATCGAATAACTTCCTTTGCTATGCAAATGCGCTGTAACTACAACAATAGAGGAAGCGGTGTTTTCTATGGTACGGTCTCGAGGCTATATAAATAGTACAGAACAGAATCAGAATAGAGCGAGTCCTCGGCGGCCAAGGAAGAAGTGTTCGGCTGAAGATTTATTGTTGTTATGAGTGATTGTAGAAAAAGTGTTCAATAAATCCAATCATTCAATCCAAACCTATTTATTAGTCACGCCTATAAATCGTGACAATAGTTTACTATGCGCTAACGTCTCTTTCCACAGAGAGTTCGTCAAATACTTTCCTTCAAGGGTACGTACGTCCATAACCGTCATTTTATTCAGAAGTCCTTTGTGTACAAAGTATCTGTACAAATAAAGCCCGCAAATCAAACTAATGTGATAGGAAATATTCAGAATGGAAGGACATCGATTTAACAAAAGTCGTTATTAATTATGGGTAATATTCCGGAATTCATTTCTTGGAGTCTCTGTAAAACCACGACAAACAGAATAGTTACCGGTCTTCCCCGCATTCGGATTAATATCTCCAAAATTTGGCGTGTTAGAGCCACTTGTTTTTGTCGCAATAATACTCGTATCTGAAGGTAAAATGTGAACCCGGCGATGTGACACGTAACTACTCATAGCATCTTTACGGCTATGTGCACCAAATGTTTTGACTTTCGGTTAGACTCTCAAAGCAGACTGTAATTATTTTCAGAGACGCCATCAAGACAATTGTACTTAATGGCTATTACAGATGCGAAAATTCGGTTTTCTTGTAAACTTAAAATTTAATTTGTAAACACGATATATTAGTTACTTAACACGAGTTTAAAAGATTACAACCTACCGGGATGTGACACGTTGTAATACTATTAAATGTACAAATCTTTCGTGGTAACTTGCTGCTCCAAACTTCAGAAAATTATTAGTCAAACTTGAAGATGGAATCACTATATTCCTTCGAAAGTTTGTAAACTTCTACAAAATGATAAGGCGTCACATCACTGTACCTTTCAGAGATCCTGCCTGTTCTGTTACTTGTGTCGTTTTTATTATTCATAACCCATAAATTTTCATTCTTAACAAATTCTATTGGAGCCGGGATAGCGCAGTTGGTATAGCGACTGACTACCGGCTGGACGACCAAGGGGTTGGAGTTCCAGTGCCGGTAGGGTCAAGAATTTTCTCTTCTCCACGTCGTCCAGACCGGCTCTGGGGGCCCATCCAGCCTCCTACCCAATGGATACCGTGGGTCTTTCCCCGGGGGGAAAGAGACAGAGAGGTGAAACTGACCACTCACTTCCAGCTAGTGCCGAAGTCAAGAAATTGTGGATCTATACATTCACTCACCCATACGCCTTCATGGCGTAGTGCTTGATTAGTTAAACACAGAGACAACTTCAACTTTACCAGGTTCTCTTATTCTGAAAGATTTATATTTGTTAAGATTTCATGACTGCGGTCTCGCTTATTTCATATAATACATTTATTAACATATAAAACGTAAAAGAATTGAATTCGTTACTTTGCTGTAGGCTCGTCACCGAACACAAAAGCACTGAACTTCAGGTAGAATTTGTTTACATTTGGGGTGTCGTGACTTTCCAATTTCGAACAAAAATCTGCTTCAATTGTTTAGTTCCAAACACAAATACGTCATCACATTAATGAAATAAGTGTAACAGTACGAACTGAGTTATATGACAAAAGGGAAATTAAATTAATTTGATAAAATTAAGCATTTAAATCCTACTGTTAGTTCAGAGTCACAAGATTAGTACTTTACTTCCCTTCTCGAATCACACCGATGAGAAGAACTGAGTGTTGGCCTCACTCAGAACTATGACGAAAATTCCAACAGACGCAACCCATAGGATACGAATATATAAAGCCTAACTACTGACATTGGTTGAATTTATGTTCCCAGAGTGCGTTGTCAAGAAAATTTCTTGTAATTTACTCTAAATTTCTCGCAACAATTTATTTACTTAGATGTACTAGCAGATATGTTTCGGCTTTTCAGCCATATTCGATGAAAATAACGTATAAAATGAAAAGCATCTGCGATTAACCTATAGACAATTCATTATGAAAAGTGTGAATGGACAATTACAGGACACAATTTTCATTACTGTCACCAAAGAAAAGTTCCTGATATATGTATTCGGACACGTCACAGACAGATCTGAGTTCCTTATGGAAGTGAACGCAGCAAACCCTCGCTAATGCGTTTGCAGTTAATCCGGATGTCGGATAATCCGTCATACGAAAGTATTTATAATTCGGGGAAAACTAAGTCAGGTTACGGGGTAAGTTGCACAGTTTCAAATGAAATACTTCCCGAATACAAGCGTAGAGAGTAACAAGCACTTAAAGGCCGCGCCATAGCTCAAGTGGTTAGTCGCTGGCTTCCCACCGCTTCATCCCTGCTTTACCCCCGGTGAAAGAGAAAACTCTGTACCTACTGGATAGGAGGTTGATTGGGCCACAGAGCCGGTCTGAACGCTGTGAAGAAAAGAAAATTCTTGGTTCTACCGTGAACCGAACTCCGACCGTCTCGTTACCGATCGGTACACTGAGTGCGCTCTCTCGGCTCTTACTGAGCGAACAAAATGTTATTACTTGTTGAATGAATTCCGGTAGGGAATAAAGCCCAACAGTTTAGAGGATACAGGCTTCGGCAATACACATGTTAGATTTGAGGCTTTCACGGCGGTGACTATGAAGAAAGCAGTCTTCTGGGATTTGGCACCGTGTATATGTGGTGTTAACCGACGTTTCGGAGGAACGTCGGTTAACACCACATATACACGGTGCCAAATCCCAGAAGACTGCTTTCTTCAATAAATATATTGTCATAGCTTTTATAACAAGAAGAAACAGATTTATTTAGCAGCCATTGAAATGTGAGAAAATGATCTTAAAAATTTTAATTATTTCTAAATGAAATTGAAATTTGTGGTCGTTTTATATTATCTACATAATTCAGTTCTTGTTGCTTACATATATTTAAAATTTATGAAGGCGTGCAGGGTACACAAAAGAGAATGGAAGAAATGAATGGAACTCAGTGAAATGTCTCCTCAAATGATCAACGGCTGAAAAGTAACTGTCCAATCAATGGTGCGTTTAGAACTAAATTTTGTATTTCATTACAAACACTTTCAACTCAAATCTGCTCCTAGCATAAATGTTTGTAACGTCGTCAATTCGCAATTACTTATTAATTTTTTCCAGACAGAATAATTTTCTTCGTATGTCCCTGATCAGCAATTCCCTGGATAATTTCCCCGTCCAATGATAAATTTCATTCGAAAGCGCAGATTTTGGCTCAAATTAAAATGCACGCTTTTCGGGTTCTTCTTTTTATGGAAAAATTTTATTCGCACTTTCAGAATTCTAAATAACATATGATTCTCGGAAAACTGACGGTAACAATATGTTTTGTTTACTCACAGAACAGAATTAGTTCGGTCTATATTATGCGTACTAATATAAGTGCTTAAAAATATAGTCCTACATTCCGTATTTAAGCTTATGGGATTTTTATAGCCTGCTAATTTTCCAATTAAATAACTTACAACACTTAGTTTCTATCTGGAGAGAAGAATCAAAATAATTTATTTTGTAACCAGCCAAATACTGGGACAAATATGAAGCCTCAAATTACGGACCAAGAAGGTGTTAATGTATTGTCTGGTCAGGGCTCTCACATACCTCAAAGAGCGGCGTTAGATAAATATATAGAGTAATTGCACTATCATGATCAGTCGGAGAAAACCAAGCAAAATTTGAATTAAACTCCTAAAACAATAATATGAAAATACTGAAATTAATACTTGAAATGAAAATTAACAAGAGAAGCAGAAATTTAACTAATTCTCTGGTAGTAGAACCAGAGACGTCCAACACAACCAATATCTAAGCTCGCCACTGGACACGGTCCTGAGCCAGTTCTATTCACCCTCATCATCACAATCGACTTTTGCAACACATCGACATTGATCTCACATCTTCTTTCTCATTTTTGCAAGTGATCCATTTCAAAGGCGTTTCCTCAAATACATTTTGTGTGACTTTCTTGTCTCCTCATCCCAGTCACATGTCGAGCCCAAACACAGAATTATTCATTTCCCCACCGTAACAGTGCCAGTTAAGAGCTATCTCCATGGAGAAGTGTCATTCGTGTAAAGCTGGTAGTCGTCCAGATATTCCAGCAATTGCTCGTCTTTTATGGAGCCTAAGAGTTTACTTAAGCACAGAATAAAATATGAGCTCATTATCTTTGTCTCTGATACGAGTGATTTGTATTATTCACGAAGTTCCTCTTTACATGACATTCTTTATTTTACATTACCTACATAAAAAGACGGATCAATTGGGTTTTGTACTTTAACGTTTCGGAAAGTGGGTGCGTTTCCGTCCTCGGGTGAGGAGGCAGGAGACACTCTATTCGATCCCTTAGAAAAAGGGAATTCCAGTCGCTGGGTCTATTATAAACAGTTAATCCCAACCATTGGATCCGTTAGAAAGAACTAACCCCAATCACTAGCTCTGTTAGAAAGGACTAATCCCAATCACTGAGTCCGTTAGAAAGAGCTAATCCAAATTTCTGGGTCCGTTACATAAAGCTGATCCAAATTTCTGGGTCCGTTACATAAAGCTCATCCAAAAAACCTGGTCCGTTAGAAAGAACACGCATAATTCAAAATATTTCTTTCCGAATACAAATCTACAGCTAAGTATGTCTAATGTGGAATACGCAGCCTCTTCCTTGAGGATTTCCGATCAAAACGGCACAGATTCCTGTGGGTTTCTATCCTCTTATGTAGGGGTTACTTGGTTTTTGGACTCTGTCCATCGTCCGGTATTCGAAAAAACACAGGAATAGTGACTGCCGTTAGCTGATTCTAACGGACCGAATAGAGCAGGTGTCTCCCCCCTCACCTGAGGACGGAAACAGATCCAGTTTCCGAAACGTTGTGTTATTCAGTGTTATTTAGAATAGCGGACGGTGGACAAAGTCCAAAACCCCATTAATCCTGAGTTCTGCATCATCGTCACAACCCTTTAGAATCCACCAGGAAATCACAGCATAAACAACAAACTATCATGAATTTCGTCAACAAATCTAATAACAGACTTAGAATGAGAGGGATTTTTCCCCACGGCATCTTAGTAACATTAATCTCTCAAAGCAGATAGACACCTCGCGTTAGAAGACTGGAATTGAAATTCTTGAAATCTGGCTTCTTCCAGGCATGACAACGGCTGGTTCCGTGGAGATGTCAGAACAAAGTCAAATGTGTTTAACTGTTCCCCCAAACACTTGCAATTCCTCATGAAAGAAATGAAATTTTATTGCAAGCCGCTAATAAGAGCAGGAAGCTGGCTGCAGAAGCATGGCCGCATCACTGTCGAGAAACGGGAGTTAATAGCAACAGCTATCCAGGAGGGACCTGTCTGTCACCTTGTGTCGCCCTTCGATGGTAAACAAACGTCACAAGTGCAAACTTAAAGCTTGGCGAAACTTTGGGGTTCCTATACAAAACCCTCAAGCAAGGAAGTTGAAGAGACTTCAAGACGTCATATGTAAACACCGGGTTATGGGGTTGAGGGGGGGGGGTGAAAATAGAAGAGCGTGTCGGGCCCACTGATTGCCCACAAGCGCCGTCACCGATATGCTGCCGCTGAGGGGTGGGAGGAAGTACGACCGAGAGAGAAGCCAACATTTTTCTGCCATGCGCAAAAACTTTACTTCTGAAGTTGGAAAGGGAACTTTCCCTTCTTCTAGAGAGTTTCTTCCCCCCTTTCATCCCCTTTCCTTTATCATCATCGTCTTCTACCGCGACTTTCAAAAGAAAAGTAAAGTAGGCAAAAGCCTGTCAGGCGTCGAGGCGTGTAGCGTCTTTTCATTGCAAAGTAGAGACGGCGACGTCGCGGACGACGTTTTAGCGGCCGGCTACTTGGGCACTTGCCGGTAACCAGCGCCGTCTTAGGTCGTCAGGACGGGAGTTCAGTCTTACGTACATGAACTGTGTGCGTCGGTTTTGAGGAAGCGTCAACGCGACAACTCAGAAAGCCAAATCGGTACGCGAGCCAGCCGTTTAGAACTTTATACTGACACGTGAAACGTTGTGAGCACTTGCCAGCTTAAGCAATCATGAATTGTGTGTAACCAGAGTGACAATATACTCCGACTTAACAAAAAACGACGCACAATTATACATGTACTTCCGCAAAGCATTATTTAAAATGATATTTGGGCGATTCATATACCGTTATGGGTTTAAATATACTAACAATTTTCTAATCATAAATGCAAACAGTTCCTAAGCTTTCTTTACAGACAATTAATGAACCATGAATTCACTACTAATGAATCTAGTATCTATTTTCTAAGCTATATCAGTATTGAGCCATTGGAATGCTTTAATGTATACAGGATGTTTTCACCTTCGTGTAACTGTGATTATTTTCAAGAAATATTATTTATGAAAGTCCAAACACTTTACTCTATAAACACGATATAGACATAAGGGTCTTTATGACAATATTAGTTAATTTGTTAAGGAGAAAGTAATTCGACTTTACAGAGATACGTTGAGAAAACGTCAAATATATTATATATTATATCAAACATATTATATCTAAAGATTAAGAGCGTAAATGTGGCTGTTTCCTATTATATTGCCCGCGGTAACCTAGAAGACCAGGGGAGAGCTCGTTAGTACGTGTAACTATATGCTGCGATCCCAGTGCATCTTCTGCACTGGATATGGAAGAACGGCAACAGAGCAAATAAATCTCCATCAATTTCAAGGTTCAGAAATCATTTAGAGAGACAACTATCTGGGTTCGAGACATTGACTTCTCTCTGAGACAGGGAGGGGGGGCTCACCTCTGCCACTTCTGCCGACGAACCTGAGGTCATTAAACTTGGCCACCTGGTTCTTCATGACCGCCGTGCAGTTGCGAAGCTCGGCGCAGTAGTTCTCGTCGTTGCCGGCCCGTACAGTGACCAGGGTGCCGTCCAGCACGTCCCCCAGAGCCACCACTTTGAATGCGACGGGAAGAGTCTTGTTGGACCTCCAGTGCGGCGGGAGGACCGTGCACACGAAGTGAGGGCTTCCTGTCCGGACAAGTTCACCAGGATGTTCCGACAAGAAGTCTCCCAACGTCCTCTCAGCCAGGATGTCCGATGTCATCTTTGTGTATGTGTCATTGAGGATATTACCATTTCCGGCGTTGCTTCCTTCAGGAGACGCGGCGGCCGTCGTGGCGCCTCCCGTGTTCGCTGTCAGGTGCATCGGGTCGATGACGCTGAGGGAAGAGGATGGGGCAGGGCGCCGAAAGTCGCCCCCGCAAGAGGGTGTGTGGCCGCTGAGGACACCTCCGGTGTCCTTGCTACAGTCTGAAGAGACTGCGGCCGCAGACAAAGTCTTGGTGCCCCAAATTGTGACGTCTGAAGCAATGTCTTGGCTGTTAAGCGAGAGGAGGGTGTTATCCCTGCCTCTGTTACCCACACACAATCACACGGTAAGCACTGGACTAAACAACAGATTCAAGTTGCAACTCACCACGACATTTCTCAAGACTTATAACACATTTCTTTGCATTTCTCTCTTACTGTACCGGTCAGATATATTGATGTAAATCCTGTAACAACAAAATGTTTCTCCATACATTGCTGAGGCTCTTATTCAACTGTTTCAAACAAACAAACAAACTAACAAACACACGAACTTTCCTCTTTTATAACAACTACTCTTCACGAGTCCATCCGTTTCTTAGCAACAGTCACCTCACATGTTAAGAGAGACCGCGAGGTTGTCATTTCTGTTTTAACGTGTCAACAAGATTACCTGTGACAGAGCGGGTTAGTGAAATGCCGCGTCGTCCTATTTGAAACTTCCAGCACGTCGCATCCCTGACAACGACGCCGGACGCCGTGGCGCACGTGTTGATAGATTGGGGGGAGACATTGTCTTCACGCAGCTTCTGTTGTCATGGTGGACGCTGAGAGTTGTTCACTTCTTTTCCCCACTTGTTTTATGAATGGAAAAAAAAAGAGAGACGTCCCGTCTCGCGATCACGTCGCGTTCAGTGAAGGGCGGGGGGTTGGAGGGAGGGTGGGAAAAAAATGAATGAATCGGCGGGAGTTTGAAAAAAGAAAAACGCAGTACACAAATAACTTTTTTATGAATGACGAAGTGTAGAAATATGTTCGGAGTGACGACACATGTTGAGTAATGTTTATCCGTTCGATTAATTTTCTGTACGGGAAGATGACAAGAAGACAAGAGAACTCGAAAATGCCAGTACTGTTATTCTGTCACTGGATCGGTTTAGTTTCTTCAGGCCTGTCCGAGAGAGAAATTATGTTTTAGAGACAAATTTGTTCCCACTTGGTTTAATCTTGAGTTAACAGCTGCCGGTACGCGATATCGCAGGCGGACACCCTGAATGAGCTGGAACAATTAGCAGGTATTCAAGTGCACATCTTCACATGCTCTCTTCAGAACCACTGAAGAGACGCCGCGTGTGTGCCCGGCTACTGGACGCTGGGTCACTTCCTTGTTCAAAACACTCCTTCCCCACCCCACTTACACAACTCCCCTCCCACCTACCAACTTCCTAGCACTAAAAAAAGTACCACGACCCATGTGATTCCCCAGCGAAATAAAATCACACGCTACAAACAGACGACGGGTAGTTTCTGTGTCACGCCAACAGGAGCACTGATGTGCCTTAGTGCAGGTCATAATACAATAACACGGCACCCCCTACTTCACGGCCCCACGCACAAACGTATGCATGTAGTGTTATATGTACTAGTAGGTGCACTAGTATATTGTGACCGGGGGGAGTGCAGGGGAGGTCTCTGTCCCACCACGACGACCAACCTAGGGGCTAGACTTCCATGGGCTTGCGTTAACAGTAGTGTAATACGGGGTAAACCGTAGCCTCTCTCTCTCTCACTCGCTCTCCATACAACCCCCTTCCTACCCCTAAAACCCCATAGCCCTCATCGGAGAGCTGGCGTCTGAGGGGAAGGGAAAATGTAGAGGGGTTGAGAGAGGAGAGAGGGGGTGGTAAACGACGCACGCTCCATGGTAACGTGGACACACATATAGCAAGAGATAGATGGGCGGAGGGGGGGATGTAACGTGTGTAGGGGAGTCAGAGGCAGTTCTGGAGGCGTCCTGTGTGTATGCAGCTTTCTATTGCCACTTCTCGGAGACAGATGTATCTTCCTTCGCCGAGGAAACCCGAATTTGACCGAAAACAGAAAGTGTACTGATGGATAAGTTCCAGCATTGTATAATCCATGCAAATCCCCGTGCTGCGTCATCTTCTGTCTTAATGCTTCTTTGCGTCTCTTGTATAAACCGCCCCTCCAACACGGAATTATATCTTGGACAAGTAAATATAAACTTTTTTTAAAAAAAAAGAAAAGAATAATACACTTACCTAATTTTTTCCCATTTTTGAATAAAGTCGCTTTGCGCAGACGCCTTGCCCAATCCGACATGCTCCGATCTGGCCAATATTACTCTGGAATGAGAAAGTGGTCCCTTACATAAATTCCATACATAGACTAATAATATTAATTTTACATATTCAGCCGTCAACGTAACAAATGTTTATTACTTTAAATCACACTACATATTTAGACTCTTAAAGGGCCATCTTCAGGTGTTCTTAGTTACACAATTATTTAATTGTAACGCATGATCTTGTTTGAATATTTCTTATCATTCTGCTAGTGTTAATTGCTATAATTCTAGTTTACAAACATAAACCATAAAGTTTGTATGTTCTATGTCTCCTTTTTCTTGTTTACTTATATACTACTTACTGGATATTGAGTTCAGTTAGGTTTAGGTATGAGTTTTTATGTTAAATTAACTCTTTTTAATAATTAATTGTGTATCTAAGGACACCTGAAGATGTCCCTTTAAGGATCAAAACATGTAGTTTGATTTAAATTAATAAACATTTGTTGCGTTGACGGCTGAATTTGTAAAATTAATATTATCAGTTGTATTTAGGCAAAGGAATGCAAACAATAAAAATGCCACACACAGACAGAACGAGAGAAAAGAGGCATGCGCATATGCCGGAAAACCGTGCTCACAAATTCTAAGCTTTATGCTACAGTGTTATAAGGTTTACTAAATTATAAGACATAGGCTTAATCTTCGTCACTTGTAGTAGTCTACACGTAGATAGCGTTCGCAATTTGTTACGTATGTGTATTACTTGACAGGGAGCCAGGATAGCGCAGTCGGTATAGCGACTAGCTGCGGGCTGGATGGCCGAGGGGTCGCAGTTCAAGTCCCGGTAGAGGCAAGAATTTTCTCTTCTCCATATTGTCCAGACCCAGCCTCCTATCCAATGCGTACCGGGGGCTCTTTCCTGGTGGTAAAGCGGCCGGGGCGTGAAGCTGACTACTCACCTCCAACTAATGTCGAGGTCAAGAAAACGTGGATCTATATATGCACTCCACCATATGCATCCAGGAGGTAGTGATTAATTAGTTAAGCACAGGGACAAGTTTACCTTTTACCTTAGCTTAGTATTCCTCGACATTTTCATTTTCATTCGTTCATTAACGGCCCTACAGCCCTTTGTTGGGCCCTGGCCTCTTCTTCGGTTTCGTATTTTTGTTTACACAGATGGTAGGGCATCTTGGACGAGTGATATGCCCGTCACACAGGTCAACACAAACACAGAATAAATTCATAAACACATCAAACATCCATACCTCGAATGTGTTTCGAACCCACGATCCCAGCGTTCGAGCGAGCGAAGAAATTTCATGCCTTAGACCGCGCGGCCACTGTGATCGGAATTCCTTGATATTTCAAGTAAAATAATTCCTGCTGTTGTTACTTTAAACTTGCATTTCGTTAAATATTAACATGAACAGTAATAAACAGTGTAAATCCAGGAAGCTGGCAGTTTATAAACATTTCAGAAAAACCCGATCTCTATTGAAACCGAAGGCCCATTGCCACGTTCATCCTTATTATTATTAATATCCATTATTAAAACTAAAATTCTGGACTGTATCCATCGTCCCAGTCAGTTGAACCACAACGTTTCGGCAGCTGGATCTGCTACCGTCCTCAGGTGAGTAAAATGGAGGTAAAAACGGGGAAAACTGGGAAAAAAATTAAAAGGTAAGGAGGGTTCTTGTATCCTATACAGATGGGTCCCTTAGATCAAGCTAATCTCAATCACTGGACCTTAATTAATATCCATTGCTTAATTTTTGGTTCTTATTTATTTTAGGGGGTATTTACGTTACTTATTCAGATGCGATTATATTTCTTCTGACCAGTCCACTTACAGTTATGAATATGCGTTTAAATAATTTTATCAGACAAGGTGTTTTAGTTGTTTGGTTATTTGCGCTCTTTCAATAATTCTTATACGTTCAATGTTTACGTTGTAAACAACTCGCACTTCTGCCTATCCTGAGCCACCTTCCTCATACATCATTTCTTTAAGTCTATTACTTCGTTAGGCTTTATTTTACCACACAGGTCTAGCAAATTCTCTTGTCTCCCAAAGTTGTTCAAGTAAAATTTTGTAGATATTTATCACAGATTTCACAGGTTAAAACCAATCGTCCCTGGGGATGGCGTGAAAGAACATTATTCTTTAACGAAGCAATGGGCTCACAACTTAAGGACTTCTAAATGATGAACATACGTTTTTCTTAATTAATATTATATATTCATTCCAAATTTAAAACTTACATGATGCTGTGTAAGATTGAGGTTTTCACGGCGGTGACTATGAAGAAAGCAGTCTTCTGGGATTTGGCACCGTGTATATGTGGTGTTAACCGACGTTTCGGAGGAACGTATCGCCTCCATCTTCGCTCTCGGATTTCTTATATTTTTCCTTCTACCCTGAAAATAGAGGCGATACGTTCCTCCGAAACGTCGGTTAACACCACATATACAAGGTGAAAAATCCAAGAAGACTGCTTTCTTTACATGATGCTTTTTGTTACTGCAATTCATAAACATTTCAAATATCGACGCCTGTTCCTTTCTTGCTTAAATTAATGAAATGAAAATATAGTGTATGAACCCCTATATCAGAAAGAATTATGCTGTAAAGCGTATTCCTAGCAACCTGCACCCTTCCCATGACAAACCAGGAATGACGAAATGCATGCTACAGACACACCGCAAAGCGCCTACAAGCTATCAATTAGACTGACCGGCCTAACAAACTTGCTGGAGAAGTTACTGATCCAGGCAATGTGCATCTGAATCCCATATTACTCCATGATTTTACTCCACAAGCGAACTATACCGACCGAGCGACCGCCGCTTGTCGGCGAAGTTTAGTGCCAACTTTTGCGGATAGAGAATGTCGCGTGGTCAGCGCAACGAATCCCCAAGGCCTTTAATATCGGTTTTCTACACCGGAGCCGCTATTTCCTTGAAACAGCTCCACAGTTATCATCACGAGGCTGAGTGGACCCAGACCCACTATTTCTCAGAAAAGAATCTGGTAGCGCTGGGAATCGAACCCGGGACCTCTGGATCTGTAACTGCGTCAAATCAAAACCAAGAGAAGGACAGGCAGTGAAACACGTTTAGGTAGAGGAAGGCTGTAGCAGCGCCTCTCCTACAAATCCCAGGGTTTCCTGGACATATAGTATTAGCTCACGACTTCTAGAAGTTCTTTCTATGTCATCCAGGATCTGAAGTCTTACTCGTGATGGGTCAAGTGACTTCCCTCTTATACATGTCAAGTTTCTGCAGCATTTTTAAATACTTCCTGTTCTTGTAGAAGCTAATTAAATACGTGTAATATTGAATTTAGATTTTCACGATAATTAATTTTGATGAGGATGGAGGCAGCATGTACTTCCGAAACGCCGACATCGCCCACATCTGCAGGATCTAACTACCCAAGAATGGAATCAACTTCATTATCTATATTTTGGTATAAATCCGTCGAAAAAATTGCAGGTTGAAATTCAAATTATCCTGAAGACAGACACAGCAGGTTCCTCCGAAATGTTTATTCTTATCTACCATAGTAAATGGCACCACATCTCTCAGTCAGCAGTGATATTTGTAATCACCTTGAGGACCTCACGACTCACGCGTGTTTACGTTAATTTCATTTGGTAACAAGATCTGGGAACAGCTAATCTCTACTTCCTTTCGATACGACACCAGAGGCCGCATAGAAAATGACACGTCCAACGATTCTTCTATTTCTGCATGTGTATTCATTACCGCGGTAACGTTTTTACCGAGTGGTTTCCTAGCAACGATAGAGGGACACATAGACTGGTGGGAGAGATTTATGAAATATGCCGCTGTGGTGGGCTTAGGTGCCCTGATGTACATACCAAGTTTCATAAAGATCGTTTCAGGCTTTCAGAAGTTCATGGGGGGGGGGGTTCACGGACCCATAGACAACATGGTCGTCTCACAAAACTGTTTTCAGTTTTAGCCTANCTTTTTTCCTTTTTTTTTTTTTTTTTTTAAACAGAAGTAGGTTTATGAGATCTCCATGCTCTCCGTGTGTCTGTGTGTACCCCTTATTAACTTTGGTATACCTGAACCAATCTTTATGAAACTCGGTATATATATAACATGGCAGCTGAGCCCATCTCAACAGTTTACTTAATAAATTTCTCCCATCAGTCTGTTTGTATGTGTGTCCCCTTGCCGTTGCTAGGCATCGGATAGGTAAAGAAGTTACCGCGGCAACGAATACACATACAACAATAGAATAATTGTTGGAAGCGTCGTTTTCTCTGCGGTTAGTGTTTTATCAAGGAAAATAGACTAGAAAATAAAAGCTGAAAGCTGTGATTTTCCATGTATAATTTGAATACATGTACCAT
Organism: Cryptotermes secundus; assembly: GCF_002891405.2. Classification (NCBI taxonomy): domain Eukaryota; kingdom Metazoa; phylum Arthropoda; class Insecta; order Blattodea; family Kalotermitidae; genus Cryptotermes; species Cryptotermes secundus. The sequence continues at coordinate 2,758,017 of NW_019743147.1, read as the reverse complement.
TATTAAAATATGGTGGAAAATGTTGGGATACATTCTTCATACGACGAGATAAAGTACAGTATATTAGGATAGGAGTATCTCCTGATCAAACAAGGTGTAAGGGTGCTATTGAATGGAAACCGCATAACAAAACTGTCAGCAAATTGCAAAATATATTCACACAACTGACAAGTGAAGTTGTGGCCAATTTACTATTATGGACAGGTGAGGTATAAGGGTTAAATTACTATAATAACATCTTTGTCATAATCACCGTTAATTGATAAACTGGTATACTTCAATCAACAAAATTACTAAGCAGTGGAGGTCCGGGGCACGATTCCAGGCCGGAACAGCAATATTTCTCTACTCCACTGGCACCAAAACATCCTTATTCAATGTGAAATTGAGGTTCTCTCCTCAGAGTTGAAACATCAATATCATGATAGTGGCAACTCACCTCAGTCTAAAGCCAAGGTCAAGAAAACATGGAAACTTACCTCCATGCCTTCTATACGCAAGCATAACACGATGCTCAGTAAAGAATTCGTTTATATTTGCGCCAGCACCGCTGTCATTCACAGAGCATCACTTGTTCAGTAGCCCGCAAAAGTGTATATAGTTTATTCTACGTCACAGACTATCCAATTTCCTCCTAATCCCTAAGTGAAGTCTTTCAGAAGAATCTTGCAGACTGTTTACACAGCTTCAGAAACTTTACTTTGAACTTCAGCTACCAAACCGTTTAAGATTTAATGAAAACTAAGAACGTGGGTTAATGTTTGTTTATGCTTATCTGTTTAAGGCGTGATGGAATGTCTAACTAGCTGACTAACTAACTAACTATTTATTATTAATACTAATCTAATAGTCTATTGTACGTCCCCCTTTGATATTCTACCAGTCGCCATACCCTGCCGGTACTGGCGCTCGCTATCAGCCCCGTTCAGCCAGCGAGGCTGGCAGTGGTACCCGATAACTTTCCCATCTACCGGGGGCATTGGAAACTACTTGGGCGGGAAACTTTGCCTAATTTTGCTCAGAGGTCTCCTAGAGACATGAGGATCTTTTACGTGCCGTAAATCTATGACACGGGACCCACGGCTTAAAGTCCCTCTTGGAGGACTTGTTCCCTGAATTTTTCCGTCCTTAAAAATTCCACGACGTTACCCCTAGACTACGGAGGCCGCTAAATAACTAACTAACTAATTGAAGAACAGGTAGGCCTAGAAGGTGATGGCTTAGATTAGACTTCGAGATAGGCTCGGTTTGAATACCAGCCACAACACCGGCTACCCGTACTCAGACTCTTCGTGGTTTTCCTCACTTCTCTCAGACATTTGCTACGACCGCTCCCTTCCAAATCCTTTCCGATTCATCACTCGCCTATCACTCTATTGTTCGATTATATATATAGTCCCAATACTAACAGCGAAGTAAAATAAACCACAGGTAAAACTAACTCTCTCACTACGCGATGTAGAATATTCTTGTAAACTTGATAGTTGCTCAGCTGGTCAAAGAAATTCCCGAATTTAAAAACTCGAAAGTTCCATTACTGTATTCTTAAGGGCCAGCCACTGGTCCCTATCCAGAGTAAGATAAATTCAGTCCACGCCCTCATACCCTTCTGCTATAGAATTCTTTGTATTCTTATCCGTATATCCATATCTTCATCTCTAAAAATTATTATTTGTCTGTTGGCTTCCTTCTAACAAACAAACTCAATGGAGCTGATTCCTTCTTGAGAAGCAGCCAGTTATCGTGTTCACAAGATTCCTCGACTGATCCCTATCTTGAGTCAGATCAATCAAATCCATACCATCCCATCCTATCTCTCTAAAATCCATTTTAATATTATCCACACCCCTAAGCCATGATCGTCTTAATAGTCTCTTTCTTTCTGGTTCTCCCACCATATCCTATATGCATTCCTCTTCTCACTCAATCGTGCTACATACCTTGCCCATCTCATCCTCCTTGACTTGATCATTCTAATTATACTTGGAGGAGAGAACAAGTTATGAAGCTCCTCATTATGCAGTTTTCTCCAACCTCCGGTCACTTCATCTCTCTTCATTTGGTTTCCGTCTACGTGTCATTTTTCATCTAGTCATGTGTGTTATATGATCCGCCGATCTTCTGTTCTTTCATTTGACGTTCCTAATAACGTATTCTGAAGCTTCCGGTTATGCAGTTTTCTTTCGTTCGCTACAAGTATTCTCCTAAGCACTGTTCTCTGAAGCCCACGGTGAGGGGCCAGTATGTGCACGCAGACCTACGGAAAGCTACACGTATTCTCCTAAGCACTCTTCTATGAAGCCCACGGTGAGGGACCAGTATGTGCACGCAGACCTACGGAAAGCTACACGTATTCTCCTAAGCACTCTTCTATGAAGCCCACGGTGAGGGACCAGTATGTGCACGCAGACCTACGGAAAGCTACACGTATTCTCCCAAGCACTGTTCTCTGCAGCCCACGGTGAGTGACCAGTATTGCACGTAGACCTACGTAAAGCTACACGCATTCTCCTAAGCACTGTTCTCTGAAGCCCACGGTGAGGGACCAGTATTGCACGTAGACCTACGGAAAGCTACACGTATTCTCCTAAGCACTCTTCTCTGAAGCCCACGGCGAGGGACCAGTATGTGCACGCAGACTACGCAAAGCTACACGTACAATTTCGGCTTTATATATTTACTCTTTGGGCTTTTGGATAGCGGACAGAAAGGTGAAAAGTTCTGAACCTGAAGGAGAGAAAGCGCTCCCCGCACGCACGCTGCTCCCAACTTCTATCTGCGAGTAATTCTGATGTCTTACTGTGGTTCCCAAATATTTTGACCTTTCCACATTTTCTAATTGAATTATTATTATTTTTTTATTATTATTTCTAAATATTTATACTTTACATTTCTCAATTCTCAATAAGAACTTAGATTTGTGTTAATGAAATTAATATTACTATTGGGGGCATGCGGTAGCGTAGTTGATTGAGGCACTATGCTACAAGCCGGAAGGTTGCGGAATCGTATCCCGATGAGTTGGACTTTTTTCAATTTACCTAACCCTTCCAGCCGCACTATGGCCCTGGGGTCGACTCAACCTCTAACAGAAATGAGTACCCGGAATATTCTTGGAATATTACTGGGGGTAAAGGGCGGCCGTAAGGCATGCACTGTCTTCGCTAGCTCGGAAGCCGGGATCGTGGGTTCGAATCCCACTCAGGGCATGGATGTTTGTGTGCGTTTTGCTGTGTTTGTCTACAGGTAGATGCCTTGCGACGAGCTGATCACTCGCCCAAGCAGTCCTACCGTATGTGTAAGATCGAGAAAAACTGAAGTGAACGGAGTTCATGGAGGTAGGCCTAGGCCCACTGGGGCTGTGGTGCCAAGGGGGGGAAAAAAAGGGCGGTCGGCCCGTTAGGCTGACAACCTTACCGCCATCAATGAGCCGATTATCTAGAAAATGTGGGAACCTCAACATCTCACAACCCTATGGGCCTCCACGGCCTGTTACAGGGATACTTTTACGTTATCATTATTATTATTGTTATTATTATTATTATCATCATCATCATCATCATCATCATCATTATTATTATTATTATTATTATTATTATTATTA
>NW_019743147.1:2712073-2754218 GCF_002891405.2 Cryptotermes secundus | reverse complement strand
GCTTGGAATTCTATCACGTCTACTGACTCCGCAAAACTTGAGCGCATCCAGAAAAAGTTTGCATCTGTCTGTTTCTACCGCTACTTCCCACATAGCTCCTATAGTTATACATCTGCCTTAGAGAGACTAAGATTGCACCCTCTAAGTCTGCGTAGACATCTTCTTGATGCACTCTTCTTCATTCAGGTTTATCGTGGCCTTAAATCCTGCTCCTCCCTTCTGGATAATGCTAGTCTTCGTGTTCCTACTTGCCATGTTCGAGACTTCTCTACTTTTAGTGTTCGTCCCTCAAAAAGACACTGTCCTTTTTCCCGGTGCGCCCTTGCTACCAACGCGGTGGGTAAAGATCTCGACATATTTGCACACGCAGCGGTTTCTCTGAACCATATTCATAACAAATATTTTTCTTATTAGCTCTCATGAACTTAGCCTGTCTCACGTGTTTATAATCTTCATGTTTTGTGACGTCGGTTTCTTCAGTGATTGAGGCTAGCTCTTTCTAACGGACCCAACAGAATAGGTGTTTCCCTTTTCCTTCACCTGAGGACGGAAACAGATCCAGTTTCCGAAACGTCGTGTTTTTATTTGTTACCTTAAAAACCAGGACGATGGATAAAGTCCAGAAACCCAATATATCAGTGTGTTATACACTAGTCCTATAGTAACTACTAATATTTGTATTTTGTTTAATTATTTTTCTGTACCTTTATATACTCGTGCTAACTTTGTAATTAGCCACTGTGCTGTTAAGTTATTACACGTAAATAAACATGCATTAAATTTGAATTTTGCGTATTAATTTTGACATAAATAAAAAATAATTTAATAGAAAAAATATGTTCTTCTGGTCTGTTTCAGTCTTCGAAGAATGCGACCCCCAATTACTTTATTACTCGTATTATTATTATTATTATTATTATTATTATTATTATTAATACTTAGATTTAGGTTAATTAAATGATTATTGCTATTATTATCATCTGTTTGTTTGTTTACTTTTCTACATTATTGTGTTTTCCCCAGTGCTTGCCTGTAATTCGTCTTTGTCTTTATAATGTGTTTGTCTATAATGTAATTACTTATATCTACACTGTGCTCTGTCTGTAATTGTCCTTGCGGCTGTTGACTCGGCACATAAATAATAAAGAATTGAATTGAATCGAATTATTATTATTTATACACTCTAAATACAATGTTTTACCAACACTTGTTTAGTCAAGGCTATGTTACCTATGTTCCGTATTTTATGCGGTATTATGAATACGCGTGTTAACAAGACAGGAAGTAGAACATCTCACGACGTGCTTTAAATTTCTTGAATCTGAGACTCTCTTAGGAGGGACTAGGAAGATCACTCTCTTCTTGGATGTGATATATGTAACCCCGTAGCTCAACGACGTTTCGGAGTAGCTTACTGCGTCCACCTCAAGGGTTTAGAATTAAGCCTGCTGTACCATCCCTGTGTGACAGATAAATGTAGAGCATTCGGTAGGATGAGAATTGGCAGGGGAAACCGAAGTAGGAGAAAACCTGTAAAGCTGTCCAAGTGCCACTTTTTCCATCATAAATCCCACATAACCTGTGATCGAAACCGGGCGGCCATAAGTGAATATTTTATTATTATTTTACTTTCACTCTGTGTTAAATATGGTCCATCCACCTATACAGAGTGTCCCAGAAGGAAAGGCCAATATTCTGGGAGTTCACAATATCGGTCATTCTAAGCAAAAATGTATATGTGTCCTATTCCGAACGGTTTCCGAGATATAGCTACTTCACTGTACAGTACACAGTACACTGTACAGACGAGCAACACGCCATGTCCTCAAACGAGTTGCAAAGTGCATTGATGTTGAAGGTTGGAATTTTCGAGAATGTATTGTACTAGGTTCTCTGTAACAACTTTGTCACTTGAACAGTAAATACCGGTATTAGAAATAGTACGTAATATCTCTTTCTTATCAACAGTTTCGGAACTGTACAGTGAAATAGCTGTATTTCGGAAACCGTTCGGAATTGGACACATGTACATATATACATATATATTTTTTACTTAGAATGACCGATACTGCGACCTCCCAGATAACAAAATACATGAAAGTTTTGTGCCCGCAGAATATTGAGTAAAATTTTCAGAACTATTACATTACATTTCTGTTTCTAATGTACTTAGTCCTCGTTCTAAGCGGCCTCCGTAGTCTAGAGGTAACGTTCCCACCTCATGACTCGTGGTACGCGGGTTCAAACCCGGCGGAGGTCGTGGAATTTTTAAGGGCGGAAAAATTCAGGGAACAAGTCCTCCGGGAGGGACTTTAAGCCGTGAGTCCCGTGTCGTAGCTTTACGGCACGTAAAAGAACCTCATATCTCCAAAGGAGGTCACTGAGCCAAATTCAAGGTCATTTTCCGCCCAATAGTAGTCTCTAACGCCTCCGATAAATGGGGGAAGCATTAGAGATACCGCCAAGCCAGTAGAGGCCGAACTCGCTGGCTCGGTCCGGACTGATGGTACGCACCAATATCGGTAGGGTATAGAGACTGGTAGAATATCATAGAGGGAAGCACAATGGACCAATACTGGTCTAAGTGCATGGGGAAACCCACCCTCTCCAATAACTAACTAACTAACTAACTAGTCCTCGTTATGCAGTTTTCTGTATCTTATGTTGATGGTGTCTGCAGTATAGTTGTGCGTCTATGGTATTGGAAGCAAACAGGCTGGAGATGTGACAGCTGTCAAGTTATCTATGATGTGCATATATGCGAGGATGAACTCTCCTTTATACAATTAAGACTTACACAAGGCAATAAATATTAAGCTACTCACCACCTTTACACATCAAAAGTATGACCCCTTGTGGAGGCGGGTTAGTACACCTCCACCGTAACCCTGCGAGCCGTAGAAAGCGATGAAACTGGAACCCGGTGCCAGGGGGTACAACTGGGCCACCCTATTCCTGGGGGACATAAATACAGGGGCCTGGTCCTCCAGGTTGGGGGTTGGATGCAAGTCGGATAAAATCGTCTTTAAGAAATTATTACTGCGAAATCCAAAAAGTGAAAACCGGTTGACAAATTTGGCAGAAAATTCTAAAGAAGGCAATGGGCCAAAAAGTGCCGTTTTGCCAATGATGATAATGATGAAAATGGTACTATGATGGGATTCACCAACTGCCAAAACACATAACCTACGTTTGATTCATTAGGAGTTGTCATAGGAGGCAAACTTATATGAAGAATATCTTATCGGAACAAAACTGTGTATCGTAAGTCAGTTTACTCACCACTGCAGCTTAACTTCTCACATCCTATACAAACAAATTACCGATCCCAGTGGCCGCGCGCTCTAAGGCATGAACCGTCTTCGCCCTCTCTAACACTGGGATCCTGGATTCGAATCCCACTCAAGGTATGGGTATCTGTGTGCATTTATTCTGTGTTTGTGTTGTTCTGTGTGTAGGCAGTGGCCTTGCGACGGGCTGATCCCCCGTCCAAGAAGTCCTACCGATTGTGTATAGGATTAAGAAATTAAAAAAGCGGCCAAGTTCCAAAAAATTATTATAGAGCCATAGATAGATAGATCCAATCAAATTATAATAAAGCAAATGAGTATTTCTGCTTAAACAAATGACTCCCTACTGCCACGACGCACTGAACAGGTCCAGCAGTGTCACTACTGGACATGCAAACCCTTTCTATACGGGAAATCAGCGCCAAGATTGCTACCCCTTGTTCTCTCTCCACCCCTTAACAGACACATGTCTCGTTAGGCTACCCCTTTCGCATTATTGAACCCTCTCTCTACAGAGGGTGTAATTAAAGTAACTGCTCTCCCTCACCCAGCCTCGTTCTACTCAACATGGCGGCCTTCTGGAAGACAAGACAATGCACATACTAGACACTGCCTTGAGTGGCCACACGACTTTGTTTGTTTGTTTGTTTGTTTGTTAATAGCAACTGATTATGCGCATCCATTGCTTGCGGATGAACCTATTACATTTATTCATACTCAGTCTTTTGGAGTACAAGAGCTCAGTCGACATAGAGACAAGGTTATGGGCTGAATGGCTGAGAAATCTGGTTTCGATTCCCGGTAGGGGCAAGAACTTATCTCTTTTCCATATAATTTAGACCGGCTCTGGAATCAACTCATCCTCCTCTGACACAATGCCTACTGGAGGGTAAACAAACCGCAGTATGAATCTGACCAATCAGCATCTAGTGCCAGGGGTCAACAATGCGTGGAGCTATATCTCCACTCAAAACAGGTAAATCACATCCATCTTCAGCATCGAAGGATAAGCTATGCAAGAAACCAGCCCTGCTTGCTACTTGTAACACGCTGGTTTCTTGTTCACCCCTGTGTAGGATTTGAGGTTCTCACAGCGGTAGTTATGAACAGTATAGTTTTCTGAAATATAAAGCCGTATAGTCGCTGAAAATTAATGGATGTTTCGGAAGAATATATTGTATCCATTTTCTACATCGGAATGAAGCCAAGCAAGAAACCGGTGCGAAGCAGGTAGTAAACAGATCCGAGCAAGCAAACCTCCTTCACGCTGTTTCTTGCTTCGCTTAATACTCTGCCCTGAAGATGGAGGAGAAATACTCCTCCGAAACGTATGATGAATTACAAGGATTACACTTCATTATATCCCAGAAATCAGGACTCTTCATCAAAATGCAAGCGTTACGAACAAAACACTTTTCAACTGTCAGCTTGTCATTTGGTTCCGTGGTTGTTTAATCGGTTAACTACTTAGTTATGCCAATCGGTTCGTGGTCCAATCTCTCAGTACAGCTACTGCACAACGTCCTTCACAGTATTGTCGTAAGGCTGAGCATTATCTCAGCGCAACAAGTCCCTAAAGCCTGCCTATTAACGAGGTAAAGTAAGTAAAGAGGACACAAATGTAAGATTTGAGGCTTTCACGGCGGCGACTATGAAGAAAGCAGTCTTCTGGGATTTGGCACCGTGTATATGTGGTGTTAACCGACGTTTCGGAGGAACGTATCACCTCCATCTTCAGGGTAGAAGAAAAAATATAAGAAATCTGCAAGCGAAGAGACCGTGAGAACCGGTAAAAGCAGACATCCTGAAGATGGAGGCGATACGTTCCTCCGAAACGTCGGTTAACACCACATATACACGGTGCCAAATCCCAGAAGACTGCTTTCTTCAGGACACAAATGGATACAAAACGTAAAAAAATGTCTTTTGACTGTTGTCTCAGCCACTTCCGCGACTTGTCGGGCATCATCTGCGACTTTCGAAAGTCCTTGAGAGAATTTCTTGGCCCACTTGTGAACCGCTTTACGCGACAAACACTTCCGACACTAAACAAGAACCATATCTTTACTAATGTCATTTACATTTAGTCCTTTGCTCACAAAAACGCACAACAGATCGTTGCTCTTCGGTAGTATATGTCCTCAAGCACGTCCACCATTTTGAATACTGAAACCAGCCTTTGAACATGAGCATGCGCGTCTGTTACCTACACTGTCATGAAGCTGGATTGTGCTGATACCTAGTGATACACATACAAAATCTATTACGTCAGTTACAGCTGTTTTACTACCATCTGTGAACTATTTACTGACTCTCCCTCGTAGTTCCAAAGAAGTGGAGCTGTAAGAAATAAGGGACGGTTGAGAGGGGGTAGAAGACATACAGGAATCCCTCGCAATTATGATCTGGCAACAATCCCTTGTGACGCACACGTGTTGGACTAAGGAACTAGTGACAGAAGAAGACATCTGTAAGAGGAGACGCTACTTGGGGAACACTAGCCGCTATTGTTCGCTACGTTAAGGGTCGGAAGCGGCGGGCAGTTGGGAATGCTGACCTACAGCTATTGGTCATATTGTATCTTCTGTCTTTTCGCGCAACGCAAGAACGCTATGGGACACACGAGTTCACATCAACGGCGAAGTAACTACATAATGTACTAACGCTATGGAAAAGAGTACCTGGGAAGCTACTAGTCAGATTACGACGCCGTATATATTTGTAGCAGCGTCTTTCAGTGTATTTCTGACATCATTATGCAGCCTACCTAGTGACTGTCGTAAAAATAATTCACAAAATAAATAAACAGAAAATATAGAATATAGGGGGCGTAGGGTACCCTTGGAGCTCCGGTAACTAGCCCATCTACCAGACTGTACGGAGTTATAGCCCAGAAAACAGTAGTTGTAATATTCTTGAAAATCTCAGATTCCGTACAAGCTAGTAGTCGACCAGCTAGTCGAGAACCACGTTTAAAACAGCCCCCCACTAGACGCTAATCTGTTAGATGTATAAATTCCACATCCTATTGCTTTAAGATTCATTTTAATATTATTCTCCCGTCTAAGACAAAGTCTTCCAAATGGCTTACATGTACCTCTCTTCTCCATTCCTTATGGAATTCAATAATATTAAAATAACTATTTTCTTTTTATTGCTAGTGGGGTGGGACTAAGTCCCTTGCACTGCGGCCACTTCTGGCCTATTGTTCGAGCCCCAGATGATGGGTGAGGGTGATTGTAGAGCAATTCGTGGAACGAAGATTGGCAGGGGAAACCGAAGTACTCGGAGAAAACCTGCCCCAGCGCCACTTTGTCCACCACAAATCCCATTTGACAGGGACCCGGGATCGAACCCGGGCCGCCGCGGTGGGAAGCCAGCGACTAACCGCTTGAGCTATGGCGCGGCCATAAATAACAAAATACTTTCTACTTAAAAATAAAAGAGATCAGTCAGCAAACATTAAGTATGAGGAAATGAAACTCAAGCTCCAGTCATTATTAATCTCGGTACTAGATGGCAGTGGTCAGCTTCATGCCCCGGCCCCTTTACCCCAGTAGAAGCCTGTGGTAACCGTTTGATAGAAGGCCAAACGGGCCCCAGAGTCGATACACTTTCCATGAAGAAGACAAACATTTTTATTTTTATCTGGGATGGAACCTCGATTACTTGGTTACTGTTGCCCCAACATTAAGAAATAAAATGCTACATGAATCTGCATTTCGTACGTCCGGTTTCCAATTTTGAGGGATTCGTGAGGTAAGTTACACGGCCAGAAACAAATTGTGTAGCCACAAGGCTGCTACTCGGACAATAACAATTAAGACAGACAAACAAGCAACCGTTTGATCAATCGCTGATTTCTGTGAATGAATTCTGACCCGGCCAGTGACCGCTACACCACCATTAGGTTGAGGTCGAAGGTGAATTAGGACGTCGAACCTTGTTGCGCCGTGTTAGACCTGTCACTCGACCGCTTGTTTGGAGTTGGGGGGCGAGTGGGTCAGGTCAGTCAGTGAGGGGAGCTGGCTTCCGGTAACCCCCACCACTATCCTTAACAGAAGCACCGAACAAAAGACACACGCAGCGCGAAACGTCACTCCACCCACACTCGTTTCTTGAAACACGTGAACCTCGCATTCATTTGGTCTTAAATCTCCTCCCACCCAATCCCCCCACCCCCCGCCGGAGTTTATTTGTTTTCAACAAATTTCCCTTTCTACCCTCAGTCGCTTCTCCCTGTATGTCTACTTCCTTCATGACACCAATTTTTGGCAGAAGGCGCACATGTCGACGCCGTGTTCAGAGGACACTGAACTGTATGAAGTTTCAAATTCTCAAGCCAATGAGCGTTAAGATTATGATTTTCTGCGATGTGACGCCGTGTACCGTGGTACAGTACTTCTGGCATTACGGAGGACTCTACTGTCTTACGCACAATAAACTTCTTCCTCGTGTTGTGTTCTGAAGATGAAGTTATGAAATCCCTTCGTAATGTTATTGCCTGTTTACTGAATCATCTACTTTAAGTAATGAAGAATGAATCTGGTCATTAACTGACTCCTACAGATGGCCAATATATTCTCAGTTTTTTAATTAATTACCTTCATGAAGCTGAGCCCTTCTTGAGAAGCCGCCAGTTGTGCAGCTACTCAAGAACTTACCAGGATTTTATGGAAACCGAAGGTTCACTGCCATTTTCACAAGAGCCCTCCACTGGTCCCTATCCTCAGCCAGATCAGTCTATATCACACCATTCTGTATCTCCAAGATCCATTTTAATATTTTCCACCCACCTACGTCTTGGTATTCCTAGTGGTCTCTTTCCTTCTAGCTTTCCCACCAGTGTTCTACATGAATTCTTCTTCATTCGTGCTACATGAACTGCCCATATCATCCTCTTTTACTTGATCACTATAATTTTACTTGGAGAAGAGTACAAGTTATGAAGCTCCTCATTACGCAATTTTCTCAAATATCCTGTCACTTCATCCCTCTTCGGTCCAAATATTCTCCTCAATCACCCTCAGTCTATGTTCCTCCCTTAATGCCTGAGACTAAGTTTGACACCCATACAGAACCACGGGCAAAATTGTTTTTATGTTCTAATTTTTTCGTTTTTAGATAGCGGACGAGAAGACAAAATGTTTTGGACTCAATGGTAGCAAGCATTACCCGAGTTTAATCTACTTTCTATTTCCTCGTGAATCGAATTTTGATTTGTTACTGTCATTCCAAAATATTTGAACTGTGTCACACTTTGAATTATTAGAGAATTAGAGAATTATTAGAATTATGGTAGGGATTGGAAATAGGAAATCGTGTAGAGAATACTTTAAAAAACTAAATATATTACCTTTACAATCACAATATATATATTTACTTTTGATATTTGTGATTAAGAACAGTGAACACTTTAAAAGAAACTCCCAGAGGCATAACAGAGACATTAGGAACAGTCTCGATATGCATTACCCACGGTCTCATCTGTCACTGTACCAAAAAGGTTTACATTATACAGGGATTAAGGTTTTTAATAGACTGCCTGCTCCTATAAAACTATTGTCAAATGATATAAAACAATTTAAAAGCGCATTGAGGGAATTTCTGTATCGTTATTCCTTTTATTCATTAGAGGAATATTTTAATATAATACAATAATATATTTTATAATTTTATTTTGATTTTATATTTATAATGTTATATATTTGATAATATTATATTTATATCTTGATTTTAGCATACTGTGCAGAAATGTGATAAATCTATTATATGTGTAGGCTATTCTTATTTTATTGTACCTATTTTATTGTTGACAAAGCTCTGTATAGGAACTGTTTTTTCTTTTATAATTAACTTTGACATGTTCTACATCCTGTGGCATGTTTGTCAATAACGATCTATGGAACAAATAAAAAGTGAAAGTGAAAGTGAAAGTGAAAGGATCTGTTTCCTATCTTTACGTCACGATTTTGCTCTGCATTTTGGTGACGAGAAAGCAACATATACTTATGAAGAAAGCAGTTTTCTGGGATTTGGCACCGTGTATATGTGGTGTTAACCGACGTTTCGGAGGAACGTATCGCCTCCATCTTCAGGGTAGAAGAAAAGATATAAGAAATCTGCAAGCGAAGAGACCGTGAGAAGATGGAGGCGATACGTTCCTCCGAAACGTCGGTTAACACAACATATACACGGTGCCAAATCCCAGAAAACTGCTTTCTTCATAGTCACCGCCGTGAAAGCCTCAAATCTTACAACATATACTTAGTTTTCTCTGCGTTTACTTCTAGACCAGCCTCCTTACTAGCGTCAATTAAAGTTTGTGTGTTTTTCTTTACGATATCTATGTTAACACATCATCAGCACATACCAGCAGCTGATGTGTCCCATCTAATTTCAGCCCCACCTGGTTTTCATGGACTTCATAACTGTATATTCTGAAGAAATGTTGAAAAGCGCTGAGGATAAAGCATCTCCTTCGCAGCATATTTCTCTAAGATGCATTTCAGTACTACAGAACTTGGTCGGTATAGCAATGGACTATGAGCTGGACGGCCGTGGTTCGATTGCACAGCATGCGACCAATTTTTATCTCCTTCATAATGTCCAAACGGGTTCTGGAGTCCACCAAGTCTCCTCCCCAATGGGCACCGGCGACTAATTCCTTTGGAGTAAATCGGCAGGAACATGAAGCTGACAACTCACCCCCATCTAGTGCTGAGGTTAGGAATGGTGGCACAGAACCTACACTCCCCCACACGTCTTCATAGCATGAATTAGGCGAATTTCTTTCTCTTTCCTTCTCTTCTGTGTACATATTCTCCTGAATATTACCTTCTCTTCACGTTTCGCAACAGAATTGTGTAACCATTTTCTTTAAGTTACCCATATGCTTACTAGATGCTATGTACGCTACATCCCAATATCCTTGATTGGGTCCTCGTAAACAGATTTGGTATGGAGTATAAATACAGACATTCTTCAGCATGTAATTTCCTTGAGTCGTCTATTATTTCCTATTTCCTCCCTGTTCCTATGCGAATATGGAGGCACGCGGTAGTGTAGTTGGTTGAAGCACTATGCTACAAGGCGAAGGTCGCAAGTTCGATTCCCGACTAATTCACTGGGTTTTTCAATCCCCCTGATCCTTCCAGCCGCACAATGGCTCTGGGGGTCGACTCAGCCTATAACAGAAATGAGTACCAGGACTCTTCCTGGGGGGTTAAAGGCGGCTGGAGCGTAAGGCTGACAAACTTACCATCATCTGTGAACAGATTGTCTAGAAAATGTGGCAGCCTCGACGTCTCACAAACCTGTTTGCCTTCACGGCCTGTTAAATGAATATGCTTATCTTTTTGGAGCTAGTCTTGATGAGAAAGCGGTGAAAAGAATCGACCTAAAGTTCTCCAACCTGTAGTCAGTGGGTATATTGACTGAACTTAGAAGGCTGAGGGATTTAATTGTAGAATATAACTGCGATACACAGCTAAAGCCACGGGAATGGCATCAAAAGCAAAGGCATGAAGCTTGTTAGCGAAATCAGCACGGCCCTACACGTAATTTAACGAACACAGTCGTAGAGACTGCAGTATCTATACAGTCTCTCAAAAAAGTATATTGCCATGTGTAGGAAAGTAGGCGTGACGAAAGTAAGGGGTTCTAGTTCATTCTTGCCTCTTATTGCTGAAACACGCTCAACTGAAGTTTGTTTACAGGCCGTTGACCAGAGACGGTGATTCTTCTATTGCTGTCTTGTGTGTGTTCACCGGTCCGTTACCAAGCAACGCTCTGGCCATCCAAGTTACAACACAATCAATTCGTCGCAAACGATAATTCAGGTAAACTCTGTCTAAGAAAATCTGTTGCATCATCATCAGAGAGTGACGTAGCTGTTACATCATTAGAATGTTAACTATGTTCTATTTTAAACGTACAGTGGAAAATAAAATCGTCATACCGGAAATCTTATTGAATCCGCAGGGCTTATATTCTGTGGTTGTCTGCTCAAGGTATAGCGTACCCTAAAATATGTTTAAGACAGACATTCGTACTGTGAGTCATATGTCAATTGCTAAACAACGGCTAGTTAAACACATTCACGAAGTTACGCTATCAACAATAGAAGAGCATTCATTGCTACGTAACGGACCAATAAACATGCATTCTCGACAAGAGGAAAACGGTGTTTTGTATGGGGTCCGTGCCGAGGAATTATAAGAGAGCATAGAGAAGAGAATTCAAAGAGTACAATGGAGTACAACGGAGTATAACGCAGTAGCTCATTTGAAAGTCAGAATAGTTCCAGTGGAGTGTCCAGTCGGAAGATGACTGCGTTAGATAGTGATTTGTGAACTGTTGTAACCAGTTGTGTAAAGGTTAAATAAATTCGATCATCAAATCCAAAATGCCGTCTTATTAGTCACGAAAACTCCGAATACGTGACAGTATTATTGTCCATATCTTTCATGAACACATTGTCACGTCCACGTATGTAACTATAAACGGAGTTCGGATTGGTGAATGGATTTATTGGCCACTTACAGGCCGTAACTACAAGTAACTATAACATTATAGCTGATTTCCACACTTTACACGTTAAGTCTTCTTCTGTATGCTATTAGTTGTTTCCTGGTAACGGCTTCTAACAATGGCTGTTCCTCTGCATTGTTTTAACTATACGTGCCCTGGTACAGGATGTTGACAATGGCTCTTCCTCTGCTTCCGTGCTCAAGGTCCGTACAGAAATGACTGCCAACTATCAACCCTACACGTTTCCCCAGTTCTCTTCTTTATAACACCTCGGCGCGGACCGCCTAGGCAACATTCCATTTACCCCGCTGCATGTGTAACCGTTCAAGCGGAAACGTGTTTACCGAGCCGTTGCCCAGAAATGGGTCTCATATAACCGCCTATTTCACGGTCATTGCATAGCAACGGCTATATTCACTGCAATACTACAGCTGTTTAAATTTTTGAACTCTTGTGCATTTACTTATGCTCTCTTATGAATAAAAGTAATTTATAAAATTATTTTAAACCCCAAATTATCTACGTTTCGGAGACATTATAAATCAAGTCAGAAGGAAATGAAATTTGAAAGTTGCATTCCAGTGGAGAACACCATACTAACTAACTAACAATCTATCTACTGTATCAAAGAGGCTGATACAATGGTAACGCTCTGGAATGTTATTCGGTAGGAATTATGTTCAAATCTCGACTAGGATATCAGCTATCCTGACTGAGGATTTTCGTGATTTTTCTCAGACCTTCCTGACAAATGCTGATATGGAACTTCAACAGGTCACGAACATTTCCTTCAAAACCCTTCCATGCAGCATTCGTCCTGCCAAGCAACAAACTCAATGGAGCTGAGTCCTTGAGAAGCCGCCAGTTGCTCAGCTACTCAAGAAAATTTTATAATTTTAATGAATCCAAAGTTTCATTATCGTATTTATAAGAACTACTTCACTGGTCTCTCTCTGCTGAGCCAGATGAATGCAGTCTACCGCCCCATCTCTTTCTCTGATATTTATTCTATGCTATGTAGTCTAGATGCCGGTCACGGTAGCCGAGCGGTCTAAGGCATGAACTGTCTTCTCTCGCTCGGAAGCCGGAATCGTGGGTTCGGGTCTGTTTCCTGTGAGGTACGAACTGAATTCTTATATATTATTCTTATACACTGCCGGTCACAGTAGCCGAGCGGTCTAAGGCATGTACTGTCTTCGCTCGCTTGGAAACCGGGATAGTGGGTTCGAATCCCACACAGGACATGGATGTTTAGTTGGTGTGTGTGCGTTTTTCTGTGTTTGTGAACAGGTAGAGGCCTTGCGACGAGCTGATCACCCACCCAAGGAGTCCTACCGAATTTATAAGATCTAGAAAAACCGAAGTGAACGGAGAAGTTCGTGGAGGTAGGCCTAGGCCCACTAGGGCTGTAGTCCCAAGGGGTAAAAAAATGTAGTCGAAATACAGGGAGCGTCGTCACATGAGCAAAGAGAAGGCATCCACCACTCACGTGACAGTTAATATGTACAGTTAAATTACGGATACCATTAAACCCCACGGTGTCAGAATGCCAGTCCTAGAAGCAGAAGTGATATCATACTGGCTTCTTACCTTCTACCTGCGGGTACCACCCACAAAGCATTCATTTTTAAACAAGAACCTAACCACAAAACCACGTGTATTTTAAACCCCTGGAGCTTAATTTTTTACCTCCGTTCTCGCTAACCGTTTATCTTCTCTTTTTGTGCTGTTAATTCTCTCTCACCTCTTTTTTTTTCTGTCGTGAGGGGGTGGTCCCCGGGGCAACCTAGTTTCGGGGTCAACTCAACCAGTGATGACCTCACACGATGTACACTTCCCAATAATTTAGCCCTCTCGCTTGATATCCTAGCCCTCAGCGTTTTACATGCATTTTAAATATTCAGTTCTCTCAATTATTTGGCCAGTGGTGTAGTACTGGAACGTGCCGCTAGAGTGATGCACTGGGCCGCTGCCCTTCTACACCCTTTTACCCTATTTCCCACTCTCGTACATGGTTTTTCACCTTGTTTTCAATACATTAACAGTATTCATGAAATAGCAGGCATTGACATGTATTATTAATGAGTATGTAGTAATTCGGTATGGCAGGGATGTGGATCTGGCTGGCTGGTTTGCGACCTCTGACCCTCACTGGCCAGTCCTCCATCAGAAAGCAAGCGTCACCGAATGTTATTGCAATTAGTTTTCTGCTGCTACTCGTGCCCCAGGGCCGGGGTTTGGTTTGTTGGTTGGAGGGGGGCAAGAGGGTTGAGGGGGCAGGGAGATTTCACTCACTGGTTTTGCTGGATGGTTCCGGGGTTTTGAGTGCCAGCAAAATGTCTCTTTTAACATTACTAGTACTTGCTGTTATTAATATTGTATACGATATGTTTGTGGACCTGGACATATGGACTCAAATTTGATGGTTTTGAATTCTACATGGAGCTTCTAGAAACTATTTCAGTTGCAAAGAAGTCTGTGCCTTTGCTTTGAGAAGACTGCCGGGTTCTTAGCGACGTGAACATCATGCTTCACTTAGAGAATCTGTGAGGTTTGAAGATTACTATGCACGTCTCGAGTACTGTCTTCCAACATATGACGCGGTATAGCCTGATAAATAATTACAAATGTCTCAGATGGGCTTCATATCCTGAACATGGAGGCAGCAGATTCCTCTAAAATGTTGTTAACTATCTACCAGATTACACAGCATTAAATCTCCGAAAACAGTTCTCTCTTATATTAATATGTTATGGCATGTGGACCCGTCGCTAGGCAACGACCGTGAAATAAGCAAATATACAACAGCCGTTGTTAAGCGACGGCTCATTAAAGAAGCATGTTGCCATGACAATTACACTGCAACAGATGAACAGTATTTTCTGTGCGGTTCGTGCAGAGATGTTATAACTGCCTTCATCATCACGGTTGTATTGTGGAACTTAAACCCTGATGCTGTATGCAACTTATTTTTCCGGTACATCTGCATATCATCCGCCTACAAAGCTACACGGCGTCACATATCACAACTGTCGCCATCATGAGAGCCTCTCAACTTATGAAAGCCTATATACAAGTTATTATCGATTATATATAAAGTAGTACAGGCAAGTTGCTAAGCGGTGACTCTGTAAACAGGGACCGTTGCTAAGCAACTGCTCGGTAAACACGTTCCCGTTGCTAGGCAGCAGATTTCTAATAATGTAACAGCTGGACTACAACGATGGAATCGAAGTGTTTCTATGTATGTGGTCCGTGCCGAGATGTTATAAGCAAGGGACAAAGTCAGTTGAGAGTGAGTATAAGAGGCTTAAACTTGGCGGCGGTCAGGCATACGACCGTTCAAGTGACTAGACTACCGTGGTAGCGAATACTACTAGAAATAGGACATAATCTGCTGTACTGAGCCTGGATTGACAGAGGCCTTGTATATATTGTACATAGAAATATGAATTAAGATTAAATTTGTAAACATATGTAAATACTGACAATGGACTTACTAATATGGACTATGACTGACAAATGACAGACCCGACCTCTCGTCAGAGAGGGTGCCCCAAAGAACAGGACACAAACTTTCAAAAAAAAAAAAAGAAAAGAAAAAAGTGGTCATGAGCCCTAGCCGGGACTCGACACCAAGACAGACAGACAGACTGATGAACCGTCAGTCGCAATGTGACTTGGACTTGGAGTTGAGAGTGAGTTTTGTACGGGAGTCTGCGAAGAGAGATCTTGAGCCGGAGGCAAAGGAATAGCCATTGCTAGAGCCGTTACCAGGAAACGTCAAGTAACAGACTTAGAACATTAGACTGTGTGCTGTAGTGAAATTTAAAGTGTGAAGATAGCGACAGGGTTATAGTTATTTGTAGTTATGACCTGAAAGTGGTCAATAAATCTATTCCACAATTCAAACCCCGTCTACAGTCACACACATACTGCATGACAATATATATATTCTCTACAATACGAGGCATCAAGAAAAGATGAAAGTTTTGTTGATATAAATGACATGTGTCAGCTGACCAAACTCTCGCAGACCAATCGGAGCTTCGCTTGTTCACAAGCGTCTGTCCACAACTCTCAAAAAAGAAATTGTGAAGAAATTATCAAATTGCTTATTCATTACGACAGCCTTGTGGATACATACACAGAGCCGGGATAGCTAGTCGGGTTAGCGACTGACTACGGGCTGGAAGGCCGAGAGGTAGGAGTTCGAGTCTCGGTAGGGTCAAGAATATTCTCTTTTACATGTCGTCCAGACCGTTTCTGGGGCTCATCCAGCCTCCTATCCAATGGCTTCCGGGGACTCTTTCCCCCGGGGTAAAGCGACAGGGGCGTGAAGCTGACCACTCACCTCCAGCTAGTGCAGAGGTCAAGAAAATGTGGATCTATACTTGCACTCCTCCGTACGCCTTCATGGAGTAGTGCTTAATTAGTTAAGCACAGGGACAGCTTTACTTTCTTTTCCCTTTGCACTACAGCCCCAGTGGGCCTAGGCCTACCTCCATGAACTTCGTTCACTTCGGTTTTTCTAGATCTTACACATTCGGTAGGACTTCTTGGGCGAGTGATCAGCTCGTCGCAAGGCCTCTACCTGTACACAAACACAGAAAAACGCACACACACAAACTAAATATCCATGCTCTAAGTGGGATTAGAACCCACGATCAGGGGTTTCCAAGCGAGCGAAGACAGTACATGCCTTAGACCGCTCGGCTACCATGACCAGCCAGCTTTACTTTTACCTATGAATAAATATTCCAGTTGAACAATTAACCATGATTTACCTGCGTGCTGCTAAACAGTGATCACATAATGCATTAAAAATATAGCCAATAGAACGTGGGTGGACACTGATGTCTCTTTGCCGCCTAAAACCGGTTATGGGCGCCCAGCAACCGTACCAGAGACGAAAGGGAAGTATATATAAGACGATGTTATGATATTTTGTGGAAACTGTCGCTGCAGATCGATGGCCACGGGGAGAGAAACCGGTACCTTCCGAAAAAAAGTGTAATAATTGGGTTTAAGCAATTTATTGTGGGGAACCGAAGTAGCTTAGTCACTATAGTGACGAAGCTGCTAATAGATGGACACTAGGAGAAGGATCTTTGCCTTTCTGGGGGCACAGAGGTTCCTTCCTTATGTACAGCGTCCAGACCAGCCATATGATCCAAAGAACCTCCTCTCCAATGGGTTCCAGAAGTTCTTTCCCTGGTGGTTAAGCGGCCGGAACATGAAGCTGAGCCACTCAATTCGATCTAGTGCTGAGTGATGAGAACTGAACGGAAATATAGCTCCACTCTTTGCTCAAACATCAGCTCTAGATTGAGATGAGTAATAAGTTTCACGTCCCAGCCGTATTACCCTCGAGAACAAAACCATTCATACCCCTCGGATAGAAGTCGAGATGGGCTATAGAACCGGTTTAATGGTTGTGAAGAAGAAAATGTTTTCCCGTGGGGAACCGGACACGATTTTCCTGTCGTCCATCCCGTAGCCTAGTCACTGTACTGACTGAGCTACCTCGACTCCACACAATAAATTATTTAAAACAAATTATCAATCGTATTTTAAAAGAACCACAAGCCTTCTTGACGCGACGATTAGTTAAACGGGGGAACAACTTTAGTTTTATTCTGAACCAATGTACACTAATCACGAAAGCTTCCCATTAATACTGTTTATTGACTTGAGACCTTTAGAAAGTTGAGATTATTTACGAAGGCTGTGAGACACTTCTCACTTCTACAAGATGCAATTAAACATAAAGCAATAACAAATTAATTTACATTTCTATCTCTCTCTATGACTCTATGGCCCTTTGGACCTTGGTCGCTTTTTCAATTTCTTATTCCTACACACAGTCGGCAGGACTCCTTGGATGGGAGATCAGCCCGTCGCACGGCCGCTACCTACATACAGAACAACATAATCACAGAATAGACGTACATAAACATCCATACCTCGAGTGGAATTCGAACCTAAGATCCCAGTGTTCGAGCGGGTGAAGACGGTTCGTGTTTTAAACAGCGCGGCCACTGTGATCGGTTAATTAACTTACAAACCCCTTATTATTATCAGAGATTCTAACAGTGAAAGACTACGGAACGAGAAATTCAATCATATTTCAACATTTCAGCACACAACACAAAAGGCTCGAGGGATGATTATGTGTCAAGAGAATAGGGGTTGAAAGTGGTTCCAATTTTCACGACCACAACCCCATGGCTATCAGTTTTATTAGCACAAATAATACGGACCTCAAGCACCTGACAAGTGTTAATTTGAAGCTCGGAAGCGATCCGAGCGTGCACCTTGCTTTTAAAACCCTTCAAACAGTCGGGTAGCCACTTATGTGGGTAGCTATCAGCTTTATGGAAAATACAATTACTTGTGAATGATGATGATGATGCAATATGGGGAGGGGGAGGGGTTAGGAACAGTATAGCACTCAACGCTGCAGGCAGTCAAGTGTCTCCCTCTCCAGCCCATCAGCCGGACTATATAAATGGGTTGAGTTTTTACCAAGTACTCTCATGTCGGTAGATTATGAATCCGTGTAGCACTCGTAAACCACGACGGAAGTAGAGAAGTTGCAATGCAATATCAGCATCCTGTTGTCAGTGAAAATTCATTTCCGGAATTCTGGAGGAATATAAAGTTGTCCATATGCTTAATTAAGCACTGCGTCATGAAGACATATGAGGGAGTGGAGGTATAGCTCCATCATTCTTGACTTCGAAAATATATGGCGATTGGTCGGTTTCACGGCACGGTCACTTTACCTCCGTAACCATTTGAAAGGAGGCTGGGTGGGCCCTTACTGGGACTTATGTCCTCTAATTACATGAGGCAGTTGACACTCTGATAAATGGGACTTGAATCATAATGGTTCTATTGTTTATTTAACGACGCTAACAGAAATACTGTCTACATAACATCAAATGATAGGACGACAGTAAATAATGTGGCAATTTTAAGTTTGTGTGTGACTATAAACAGAGTATGGATTGGATATTGGATTTCCTGACACCACTTGGAACTACAAGTAATTACAGCGGCACCGCTAATCTTCAAAATTCGTAAATGACCACAGCAGCCGCTAAGCATTTTCCAGCCTGCAGTGTCTTCACCAGCCGTTCCCTAGCAAGAGCTTCTAACAGTCGAGATTCTTCAGCTTCCCACGCTCAGGTCCTCTTGTGACAGCCGCCCGTGCAGAACATTTTTGTCATTTCATTGTCAACTGACAACTGACAACTCCGGAAACCTCAATCTAATTCTCTACCGCAACTGCTACCTCAAGAGACCCCTCAATTATTATTTCAGTTGGTCTGGGATACTCGTTATATAGCCTCGGGACGTACCCAATAGAAAACACCGTTTAGATCGTTATAGCCCAACAATATTCGATTGTTGCTTATGTATTCGTTGCCGCTGGAACGTGCTTATAGAGTCGTTGCCTAGCAGCGTCATGTCACACTAATAAATTTGGAAGCATGTTGGAGTAAAGGGTCGTAACGTACTTTAAAGTACAGGGTTAGTCTAAAAAAAGAGACACATTCAAAGTTTTACAGAAAGAAGAGTTTTAGCAGCATGGCCTAGATACTCACATGGTTTGAAAAGTATGCCCTGAAGTTTACATGAGTAAGTTACAAGTGTTCTATATGTGACCTTTTTGTAACACGACAAATATCAATGCGATAGTCCAGTTCTTCCCAAACGCTTCTCAGCAGCAGCTACTGTGATGCGTTGCTTAAGATCGTCAGCACTTTTAGGGGGGGAGGAACCTAAACTCTGTCCTTTATGTAGCCCTATAGGAAGTAGTCACAGAGTGTTAAATCCGGACTTCTTGGTGGCCAACATGTAAGAGCCATGTTCTGGGCGGTTGGACGTCCGATCCAACGCCGAGGAAATTTTTCGTCCAGGTAATTTCTAACTTCAAAGTGCCAGTGAGGCGGAGCGCCATCTTGGGCAAATATGAAATTGTCTTCTTGTAGTTGAGGCACCAGCCACTTATGTCGCATGTCTAGGTAAGTTATTCCACGCACTGTTTTTCCCTGGAAAAAGAATGATCCATACACCTTTTTACGGGATACAGCACAAAAAACATGCACTTTAGGTGAATCCCTCACACGCTCTACTGCAGCTCTCGGGTTTTCAGTTCCCCATATACGAACGGTACCGCTAATGTGGAACGTTGATTCGTCACCGAAAACTGCCGGCTAAAGAAATCACTACTTCCTTCCGTTGCTGCACGTCCATACAGAAAGAGTGACGGAGGGTTTTGTCGTTTTCAGTGAGGTTCGGCAATAATTGCAACCGCTAAGGGAACATTCGTAAACGTTTCCCACACAGTCTTTTGTGGAACTCGAAGTTATAAACTTGCACGTGTTGTCGGCTTTTTGGCCTGTGCGTGTAAGTTTCATGAACACGAGTCATTTAAACTGTCTATATCTTTTAGGCTAACACTGTATGGTCACGTATCCGGATTTACGTAACTAATAACAATCAGTTCTGGAGTTGATGATTGGATTTATTGGCGCTACGATTACAATTACCGTCAAATATAAGAGCTCATAGTCAATGACTGCCTAAGACTGGCTCTATTCCTTACTGGACTACGAGTGTCTTCTCTTCCGCTGTGACTGACTTGGTTCTGATTTACGGATCGGCCACTTCTTCAGCTTCCGCTGGCCGCCGGTTAACGCTCCACAGCTGAACACTCAACTGTTGAAGTACCTTCTGAATTCACTGACGAATGAATCTCTGACTTCCTTACGAATGTCAAAGCCAAAGTCTTATTTCGAGTGACGGTCAGTCAGTCAGTCAGTAAGTCTTGGGTGTCGTGCCCCATCTGGAGCTCATGACCAGATATATTATTACTGTTTGATATTTAACGGTCTTGCTTTGTCCTCTCTGACGAGAGGACATGTCTGTTTTCTGCATATGCTGCTGGTCCTTGCCAGCGCAGTCTTTCTCGGGTCCGAGTCCCTTAGGACTCGCGACCATATTTTACTATCTCAGATTTGAGACTTCCCTTTTCGTCACCTCCTACGACTCGCAGGGTCACGGTGGAGGTATTCGATCCCGCCTCCATACGGGGCCACCGCAGTGGGGACCAGTCTGAGTCTGAGTCTGAGTCTGAGTCTCATTTTACTACCCACGGTCAGTCGGCCAGTCTGTCTTGGTATAAAGCACCCATCGGGGGGCTTGCGACCAGATCTTTTTTACTATTTGAAGTTATGTTTTTTTTTGTGGGCTTCCTCTCTGACGAGAGAACGGGTCTGTCTTTTGTATATGCTGCTGGTCCTTGCCAGCACCAAGTGTTACAGTTCCTCTGTTATTCTGTTTGTATCCGTTGCCATGAGAACGTGTTTATCGAATGGTTAACCAGCAATGGATTATGCCGCGGCTATTCGTTCCAGCGGGAACACGCTTACCGAACCGTTGCCTAACAATGGTCTTATTCATCACGGTATTATCCTGGCATTTGCCTTTGGGGACCGAGGAAAACCACGAAAAATCACAGTCAGAATGGGCCTAGCTAGTGCCTCAACCGGGACTGGAGCCTATAAACTCTTGAATTTGGTCAGAAATTCTACCGTTTACGATAACTTGCTAGTCAAACTGTGATATAAACTGCCATTAACACGGAATTAAAACTAAGAAACACGAAGATTTCGTTATTTTAAACCTGTGAGTAGATCTAGCGATCCGATTGTCTCAAATATTCTTGAGGTCACGTCATATCATGAGTAGGGAACCTCACGGAAAAGAAAATGTCCTTGTGCAATGGCGATTATTGTTCGCATCCTGTGTTGAAATTGCAGTCTAGTAACTTTCTAATTATGACGTTGTGGCCCACGTCACCATATGATGATGCACCCTCAAAATTGTTTCAGACACAGACAAGAAAATTCGCGTGTAAGAAACTGAAAGTACCAAGTTTTTGGAGAAAGGCGTTTAAATAACGACACTCATGAGCTTAAGCACTCAGGCCTAAATGACGAGTCTGGTATTTTGTTGTTGTTCACTGCTTTCTGTGTTCTCAACTACCGCCTGAAAACGTAAAATATTAGAAAATACACAAAACTATAAATTTCCTGTGGTTTTGCATGGGCGTGAAACTTGATCTCCGACTTTAATAGAGGAATATATTTTGAGGGTGTTTGAGAACAGGGTGCTGAGGAGAATATTTGGACCGAAGAAGGATGTAGTGACATGAGATTGGAGAAAACTGCATAATGAGGAGCTTCATAACTTGTACTCTTCGCCAAGTATAATTAGAATGATCAAGTCAAGGAGGATGAGATGGGCAGGGCATGCAGCGAGCATGGTGAGATAACAGATACGAGGTTCCGGTGGGGAAACATAAGGAAAGAAACCACTAGGAAGACCTAGACGTAGATGGGAACGTAGAGAACTAGGATGGGTTGGTATTGACTGGACCGATGTGGTTCAGCACAGGGACCAGAGGAAGGATCGTGTTAACATGGTAATGAAACTTAGGGTTCCATAAAATATTCGGAAATTTTTGAGTACCTGGCCCATTGACGGTTTCTCAAGAAGGGCTCGGCTCCATGGTGTTAGTGAGTTAGTTAGTTAATTGGACGGAGGGAAGACATGGAGATCTAGTAACGCCACTGGCCTAAGTAAAGGCTCCAGGGAACNAACAGGCGGACACTAGACTAGATGCTCATTATAACACAAAACCAGCAGGAAGAGAATTCGACAAGCTGAAGAAGTTCCAGCTTTCTTCCTGATCTCAGATAGCACCTCGCGTTCCGGGCAGCTGTTTGCATTACCGACAGAGCCAGTGCACTGTAACAGGCGGACACTAGACTAGATGCTCATTATAACACAAAACCAGCAGGAAGAGAATTCGACAAGCTGAAGAAGTTCCAGCTTTCTTCCTGATCTCAGATAGCACCTCGCGTTCCGGGCAGCTGTTTGCATTACCGACAGAGCCAGTGCACTGTAACAGGCGGACACTAGACTAGATGCTCATTATAACACAAAACCAGCAGGAAGAGAATTCGACAAGCTGAAGAAGTTCCGGTTTTCCCCAGGAGGTGGCGGAATGTCCCTCAATATGAACCCTAGGGGAAAGCTGGGGTCATGTAGGGGAGGATAGTGATTAGTAGGGGGCGGGGGTGTTGCCGGAGGGCGCCAGCTGCTTGATAATGTCGTAGTGAGGGGTAGTAGGGGTACGCATGCGTGTGAAGCCGTACACTGGTCCAGCTACCACGGCTACTACAGCAGGAGCTACGCGTCCCTCGATGGGAGTTGCTTCAACACTCGCAACAGAGACGTAAGGCTAAACAGCAGCACAGTTCCTGGATGATCATTTCCGGCGTTTCCGAGGAAATGCCACCTCCTTCTTCAGCCCATATTTCTCTTCTCCTTCCCTCTTTTGGTTTTTTCCTTACTTCCATTTCTTTCTTGATTTTATACTTTCTTTTCTAAATTTCACTTTAATTTTAAGAGTTTCGCGACATTTTAACTACATTTTAACAGACCCTACAGTATCAAATTATAGGATGATTAATGAACCCGGCGCCGGTCACGGTAGCCGAGCGGTCTAAGGCATGGACTGTCTTCGCTCGCTTGGAAACCGGGATCGTGGGTTCGAATCCCACTCAGGGCATGGATGTTTAGTTTGTGTGTGTGTGTTTTTTTCTGTGTTTGTGTACAGGTTGAGGCCTTGCGACGAGGTGATCACCCTCCCAAGGAGTCCTACCGAATGTGTAAGATCTAGAAAAACCGAAGTGAACGGAGAAGTTCATGGAGGTAGGCCTAGGCCCACTGGGGCTGTGGTGCCAAGGAAACAAAGTGAACCCGGCAGGATGCGGAAAAAAAGAACTCATGGACTAATTTGAGGTACTGCATTTTTCTGGGCGGCTGGGGAAACCACGAGGTTTTATTACCATTTGATTCTTGATGCTGAAGTTACTACTACTGCTACTCCTGTTATTGAATAGAAGGAAGAAAAACTGTCTTGAGGTAGGGGACAGTAGATTCCTCCGAAACGACGATACCTTTTACCATTCCAGCATAGTGTGATATCCGATGAAAGCAGTGAATATTAGCTACCATTAAAATCTCAGATCTCATATAAAAGCGGCATATTAAAATTGCAGTGTTTTTTTTTATTAGTAAAGGGATGAAATTAAACAGACGTACAGGACGTCGACGAGCCCCCCCTCCGAAACGTCTTTCAGAATTACAAGCTTGTCACAGTCGGTTCATTGACAGTTGTACAGCTCATTTAATTTTGATAAGGATAGTCCTAACAAAAGAAGTTCACCGACGTTTCGGAGGAAATTATTGCTTTATCATAAGTATGATTCGCTCTGCTTCATGCTCGTTAGTTGGTTACTTCACTACTTCTTTGACCTTGACGATAAAAGCAATATCTTAATTAGATATGTCAGTAAATTCTTACCAGAAAGCACGGTGTCATATCCAAGATTATTGCTTTTTTATTGCTAGTGGGGTGGGACTAAGTCCCTTGTACTGCGGCCACTTCTGGCCTATTGTACCAGCCCCAGATGATAGGTGAGGGTGATTGTGGAGCAATTGGTGGAATGAAGATTGGCAGGGGAAACCGAAGTACTCGGAGGAAACCTACCCCAGCGCCACTTTGTCCACCACAAAATCCGCTTGACTAGACCCGGGATCGAACCCGGTCCGCCGCTGTGGGAAGCCAGCGACTAACCGCTTGAGCTATGGCGCGGCCTTTTCAAGATGATACTTTACGACAAGTGACCCTGACAAATGCTCTAGGCGCCTGGGTGCCGTAATCAATGTTCAATAAAATACAGTATGGCCTATATGAACTACAGTTTCCCAAAATGGAGACTTTTCTACTTTGATAAATATTCATAAAACCCATCCGTATGCTACTCTGGTGCTTAACGCAAATCCACGTTGCTTTTTAATATTTAAACGCATATTTACTGTTTCATGTTGACGTCATAAAGTACACCCAGCCCGCAACTAACATGAGTTATACCAACATGAATTAGGATTAAAATGGTATTCTAAACTGGTTTTTAACTAACACGGCTTGGTTCTCTGTTCAACACGTTTTGCCCGCGACCTCACCCTTACATTACTTCTTATGTGAAGGCACGTATCAGTCACACAGAACAAATATATTATTACTAATTTACCTCATTAATATAATCCAACAGGGGTGCATAGAGGAATTTGGGAGGAGAAAGTAAAGAAACAACCACTGGGGAGACCTAGACGTAAGTGGGAGGATAATATTAAAATGAATCTTATATAGAATTGGATGGTATACACTGGACTGACCTGGCTCAGGATAAGGGCCAGTGGGCTCTTGTGAACACGGTAATGAAACTTGTGATTCCATAAAATTTGGGGAAATGCTTAAATAGTTGCGATAGTGGCGAATTCTCAAGAGAGGCTTAGATTCATGGAATTAGTCTTCATTAATATACACTCCACCTCACCGCCATCTGTGAGCCGACACTAGGAGATATGGGAGCCTTGACGTCTCACAGCCCCATCGGCATTCAAGGCCTGATACAGGGATAGCTTACCTCCTATAAGCAACCTTACGAATCCGGGATAGCTCAGTCGGTATCGCGACTGGCTACGGGATGGACGCCCGAGGATTCAGAATTCGAGTCCCAGTAGGGTCAAGAACTTTCTCGTCTCCACGCCGTCCACACCGTTTCTGGGGCCCACCCACCATCCTATCCAATGTGTACTGGTGGCTCTTTCAGCGGGAGAAAAGTGACAAAGGCACTGACCTCAAACTAGTGCCGAGGTCAAGAAAACATGGATCTGTACATCCAACCTCCCAAACGCCTTCATGGCGTAGTACTCAGCTGATTAAGCACGGCGACAACTTTACCTCTTACAGGCAATCTTACAGAAGAAGCGCTCTGTATGTGGATACCGGAAGTATATTGAAAATATAACATATATTTTTAATGATTACGTAATGATCGACGTCATTAACTGACGATGACCCAAACTTCCTCCCAAAACAGACTGAGTTTAGAGTGTGTTTGGCTGTCCTAAATGACTTGATATATCCAGAAAACTACCAATGAAAGGGGTGTCCATCGATCCACCTTCATTGAAGTACTATGCGACAATCAGTCGTGACAGGAGCAGTCTAGCACGAGGTGTATGGCCCATAACCTCATTTGTCAAGAGAACGCTCAGCCTGCCGGATTTGTCTTTGCTAATGAAGGGTTCTCCTACACAAGGACATTTCCCTTCCCCGTTTCTGTTACACCTATTGAGAGCGGGAGACTCAGTGCTCCAATCACATCCACGCAGCAGCAGGAAATAGGTCTGGACAGAATGGGGCAGAAGATCAAACAGAATTCAGTAAGAGGGACGTATCTACACAGATTAATCTGAAGTTGCAGTGGCACTGAAAGTGAGAGAGCTCGTATCTGGTTTGTTTCTGACCATTACGTACAACGCCTCTCCAAGATCAAATCTAGACGCGTCCTTCCTTCTGTCTTACTCACACACTGACTCACTCTAATTTAGTTTCTAGTTTTTTGGGATGGAGTGAGACTGAGTCCACTTGGTACGTCGGCCATTAACTGGCCTACTGTACCAGCCCCAGACGATAGATGATGAGTGTAGAGCAGTCGGTGGAATGAAAATTGGCAGGGGAAACCGAAGTACTCTGAGAAAGCCTACCCCAGTGCCACTTTGTCCACCAAAAATCCTCCATGACCTGACCTGGGCTCGAACTGATTCTGGTTGACTGACTAATGAACAGTGTACTTCTTGAGGAGCTGATAGTTTCTCTGTTCGTCACGGCGTTCCCTGAATTCTAATAAGCCCAAAGTCTCATAATTGTCAGCACAAGTGCTTCCAAGCCAGATGGACCAAATTTTTGGCTCTCCTTTACTGTTTCTATATGATCTATTTTACCCTACTTTCCCTATTTTGAAAAGAAAAAGGGGGTTTGTGAGACCCCCTTGCTGTCTGTGTATCTGTATGTGTATCCCCTTATCGTTTCTAGGCCATGGCTCGGTAAACCCGTTCCTGCGGCAATGAATACACACACAATACAACAATTGTTGAATGCGTTGTTTTTTCTGCTATCCATGTCACATAAAAGGAAAGTAGGCGATTAGTTCTTTCCAGAAGTTCTTTAATATCACCGTTATCCCCTCACGCTTCTCCAGATATCATATTGTGACATATCAAGGCACTGCCAGGCAACGGCTCGATAAACACCCCGCGATACACGCACGCAACAAAGGAACAATGGAGTTACGCAAGCCGCTTCTAGGCAACGACAACGCATACGCGATGATGTCGCACCCCACCAGTGCTTAGCTATTACGTGACTTGTGTTTTCTGTGTCGTCTGCAGTAGAACTGTGTTTTCTACTTTGTCCGTTCCGCGGCTGTATAAAGCGAGTCCGCTTGAAGCTAAGAAGAGTTTTAGTTGAGTTCCGAGGTTCCAGGGTGACTGAACAAGAAATGGCAAGAATACTTCATAGTGATTTGAAATGTTAATGTCTGTGTTGAGGTCCGTTGCTAGGAGACGACTAGTGGAAACTGAGAATCCTGGTGCGTGTGCAACGGTGGACTGTAAATTGTGTAAATCAGGGATAGCGCTGTATTATACTATGTAAGTAAGAGAGATTGTAAACAAAGTGCCAATAAACCCAATCATTCGAAATAGAATCCGTTATTTTCATCAAGCATAACCCTCCCCCTCACATGTGACAATCATCATCAACATACTTCATCCTCCCAAATCATCATAATCATAATCTCCTCCTTAACTGAAGGTCATGGCTGAGAGGAAATCATACCTGCTTTAAGGAAGACATGGAAATTGTCAAATCTTTCTCTTGAGCACTCAACGTTCGTTCCACCAGTTGTTTCTCATATAACGAAATTGAGTTATGCTTCATCCGCTACTGGGGCATGGGTGCGTCATCGTGAAGTAGTGATCATTAGATCATTACTAAATTCTATTGTAGCGACCTCCGTAGTCTAGAGGTAACGTTCCCACCTCATGACTCGTAGTACGCGGGTTCAAATACCCGGCGGAGGTCGTCGAATTTTTAAGGGCGGAAAATTTCAGGGAACAAGTCCTCCGGGAGGGACTTTAAGCCGTGGGTCCTGTGTCGTAGCTTTACGGCACGTAAAAGAACCTCATAGCTCCAAAGGAGGTCACTGAGCCAAATTACGGACGTTTCCCGCCCAACAGCAGTCTCTAATACCTCTGGTAGATGGGGGAAGCATTATAGATACCTCTCAGCTAGTAGAGCCGGTCTCGCTGGCTGGGCGGGACTGATGGTAAGCACCAGTACCGGTAGGATATAGTGACTGGTAGAAATCATAGAGGGAAGCACAATGGACCAATACAGGTCTAAGTGCATGGGGAAACCCACCTTCTTCAATAACTAACTAACTAACTAACTAACTAAATTCTATTGTCAACATGCTTCTAATATTTACGCGTCAGTGGGAAGTTCAGATATAATTACGCATGACTTTTCTTCCGTAAATTGGTATTTACACGTCAGTGGGGAGTTCAAACATACTTACACGTGACTTATCTTCTGTTGGGTTGCCTATGACGCAGTCTTGTTCATAGAGTGGATGGAGTTGAGCGCAGACGCAGACATGCTCAGTAATGGTGATTAAGAATCGCTTAGGGGGGAATTTATTAAAAATGGACTACAATGCTGCATTTAGAAGTTCATCAGGAAGACGCATTTCATAACTGGGGCCTACATATTACAATGTATACGGCAGTGCGCACCCTAATGAGAGCAGTTACTCAGCTAAAAATTGTAGCGTGTGTGGAAAACTTCGGCTTCCGCCCCGGGTAATGACAGCATAATAATTATAGGTGATAATATGGGAGGGGGAGTTTATTATTGACCTGTAGTTGAACTTCGTTTCGCAGTTGTGGTCACGGACCTCCCGCGGGTCTATTCTACCAGGTATTCAGCCCCAATCCAACAGGGCGCCTCAAAACATAGTTCCTCACGACAATACATTTCATTGATTTCATTAGGCACACAGATCTTTCAATTTCTTTACTAAAACCGTCACAACAAAACTATATTAAGGTTTTGTTTGGCAGAGCCGAACTTGGCACTGACCTTAACATAGTTGTGTTGTGACGGTTCTAATAAAGAAATTGTATATTATAACACAACAGGATGCATGAAATGAAAAAAAAAATACAGATCTTTGTTAAATATTGCCCTTTAATGCTAAGAGTAGAAGAGAGATTAAGTATGTTCTAGAACAAAGTACCCAGAAGAATATTTGTATCTGAGAGAGCAGAGAAATGGAGGAAATTATACGTATATTGTGAATCTTCAGGATTTGCATCCGCTTGATTCAACCAGGCCTTTCAATCAGGAAGTATAAGAAGGACGGGGAATGAAACAACGAAATAATTGGTAACCGTGTCTATGAAATAATTATTGTCTAGTAATTTAGCCACTAGAAAGGTATGCTTAGTACCAAGTGGCAGAGAATTAAAATACTGTCACGTGATTGAGTGACTATACAATGGGCTTCGGTTGGTAATTGGATTTACAGAACGCTTACAGAGTGTAACTACAAATAACTATATTACTAACACTAATTTACACACTCTATAATTCATTACAGCACGCACTAAGTCCTCTCAGTCTGCTGTATTTTCACCGTTTGTCGCCTGGTAACGGTTTCCAACATCGTAGCTTCCTCAGCTTCCGCGTCCACGTCCTTAGTGGCTGGGGACTATCTCGTAACTCATTACATTCTAGATATGTTCTACTTATAACACTTTGGCACGGACCGCACAAAAACACCTCTCACAACAGAATCAAAATAACTTTATGATTGGAGGTTTAACGTCAATCAGTTAGTCTTGGCAACAAGCCCCTTGAGGCTCACGACCAGTATTTTTTTCCAACTGAACACTTGCCGCCATAGTCCTTATGTAACATCCTTTCTCACGACAGTATGGGTCTGTCGTTTACAGTTGCTATTGGTCCTCGCCAGCGTAGTCATTCTCAGGTCTGAGTCCCGCAAGACTCGTGACTAGATTTTACCGTCTGAGATTCGAGACAACCCCAACCTGGAGGGTCAGGTCCCCGTATTTATATCCCCCAGCAACAGGGTGGCCCAGTTATACCCCCAAGCACTGGGTTCCCTTTCCATCGCCTTTTACGACTCGCAGGGCTACGGTGGAGGTATTCGAACTCGCCTCCACACGGGAGTCTCCCAACAGTTCTTCTATTGTTGCATTACGTAGCTATAGCATGGACCGCGTAGAGAAAACCACTTCTCAGTTACTCCACTGTTGCATGTAATGAATCTGTTGCGGCCATTACCTAGCAACGGGCCTTGTTTACAGAACCATTACCTAGTAACAGCTGTTGTACAGCTGCTTATTTCGTGGTCGTTGCCTAGCAGCGGGTGTACATGTCACAATATGTAAAAGCCCTGTCGCAACCGACTAAGACGCCAGCAGGCAAGCAGGAGATGCAGTGGACCACCGCGCTGCTTCAGCGCCTAATGAAGACAGTTCCTCACTGGCAGGCTGGAGGCGCGCGCGTTACACACCTGTCCTTCAAACGAACAAAACTGTGGTTAGTCTTCTGTAATGGCTTCTTCCGTTCCTCTTTTTCCTTTCTCCGTCTTCATCTCCTCATTCTCTTCCCTTTTTCTACATCTCCTCATTTCCCTTCTTCCTTACAAGATTCCTTTTCCTCTTCTTTCTTCAAGTTGTCAATGCAAAACACATGACATCTCTAAATTAATATATTCACATTGGGAGGCACGCGGTAGAGTAGTTGGTTGAGGCACTATGCTACAAGCCGGAAGGTCGCGGCATCAAATCGCGATGAGGTGGATTAATTTCAATTGACCTAATCTTTCCAGCCGCCCTATGGCCCTGGGGTCGACTCAGCCTCTAACAGAAATGAGTACCAGTAATATTCCTGAGGTTAAAGGGCTGCAGGCGCCTCCTTTGAGCCGATTGTCTAGATAATGTGGGAACCTCGACGCCTCACAACCCTATGGGCCTCCACGGCCTGTTATAGGGAATACTTTTACGTTTACTTACTTTATATTATTCAAGAATTATAGCAAAACCGTGGGCTGGGATAATTCCCTATAGTGCCTAGATTATAGTGTGAACAACCAAGGAATCGGGTTCAATTTATGGAAAGTGCAGAGACCTTCCTCTTCTCCAAAGCATCCAGACCGGCTATAGGACTTAGCCAGCCTCTTATCCGATGAGGGCCGAGGGATCTTTCTACAGGAATAAAACAGCCGGGGCGTGAAACTGACCACTCAACTCCATTTGCTGCCTGCGGTAAGAATGCATACGGCTCTACCGTCACTCCTCAATATACCTTCAAAGCACAATGTTTAATTATACCATTAAATGCACTGATAGGTAAAGTCATCCCTGTGGTTAATTAATTAGGCACCACTACATGAAGGCGCATGGAGGAATGAAGGTTTGGCTCCACCGTTCTTGACCTCGGCATTAGATGGACGAGCTAATATTTTTAAGGTTTGTCTTAATTCTCGCTGATGGTTTATGTCGTGGTTGATTTATACATCCTATTTTGTGTTGGCGCTGGTATAGGATTCGAATACCTGCACCGTAGCCCTGGGAGTCGTAGGAGGCGTTGAAAATAGAACCTAGTGCCTGGGGGTATAATTGGGCCACCCTGTTCCTGGGGGATATGAATATGAATATGCGGATCTGGCCCTCCAGGCTGAGGAAGTCTCGAATCTGAGATAGTAAAATATGGCCATGAGTTCCGCGGGACTTGGACCCGAGAGTGCGCTGACGAGGAGCAACAGCAACCAGACCCATCTCTCGTCAGAGGGTGCCCCACATCAACAAACTAGCAACAGTCTGAAAGAAATAGAAGTCAGAGATTTGTGCTCGACACCAAGACAGGCTGGCCAACTGACAGTCAGTCGTAACATAAATTTGACTTTGACTTTGACTCTGATACTGTAGTCCGGACATAGGGACTAGCTCTATCGATTGGGCCCAACTGAGTAGGTTCCATCTGAAGACGGAGACAGAATATGGTCTTCGAAACGTCGTGTTTTAAATAAAAAGAGAGAACGATGGATAATGTCCAAAAACACAATACAGTGGATCCTCATGAATTCGGACCTCATGAATTAGAAATTCGTGACAAATAGGACAATTGTTTTTTTTTTCGCATTATGACCTTGCTGATCACATTGCCGTGATCAGCAAAGCTGTAGTAAAAATAGTGCAAAAAAGGATCACAAACGAAAATAATTTAATTTTCTGACACAGTCTCTATAATACTAAGTGCGTAGGCTACCAAAAATGTTTTAAACCGATGTTAAAAGTTATATTTTTACATTTTACGGCAAGTACATTTATTTTATGATATAAAGTCAAAGTTTCAAAATAAAACGGCATTGCCTAAAAGGGCAATCGAAATCCCCTTTATAAATTCCCTAAACGCATTTTCAGTAGCACTTTTATAATTCGGACTTTCTCTAATTTGGACCGCTCCAAATTAGTCCGAATTAGTGAGACCTTACTGTAATTGTAAAATGTTACATTCTGTGGCGTATTTACGGGTATGACTACAGACGGGACATGGATTGGATATAGATTTACTGACCACTTATATAGACCATTCGGAACTACGTTTTACAGATCACTGACTCATACAGACTCGTAAATACAGTCTCAATTAGCCATTTCCTGGCAACGGCTTCTACCAAGGGAGATTCTTCAGCTTCTCTCACTCAGGTCCGCTTGTCACAACTGCCTTTGCAGAACTCTTCTCAACTGACAACTCAACTAACTGGGTCCCAGGCTGCCGGCAATTTCGCACCAACCTCATGGTCTTCTCTTCACTGGCTGACTTTCAGCTGAACTGACAACTAACTCTCTCACTAACCAGCTCCGTGTACTTCACTTCACTCAGCTGAACTGCTGATAACACTGCAGTTCGGCTGGTGTCCCCTTTATATAAACTCAGGAAGAACCCAAAAGAAAACACCGCCCCGAACAATCCTTCTGTTGAAGAAAGCAGTCTTCTGGGATGTGGCGCCGTGTAGATGTGGTGTTAACCGACGTTTCGGAGGAACGTATCGTCTCCATCTTCAGGGTAGAAGGAAAAAATAAGAAAATCTGCAAGCGAAGAAGCAGTGAGAACAGCTGCAAACAGACTAATGTCGGAAATAAACTCAGCTGTATGACAGCAGGAAAGGAAGGGACAGGTCTACAGAAGACTGCTTTCTTCATAGTCACCGCCGTGAAAACCTCAAATCTTACAAACCTTCTGTTGTTGTCACGACGGTTGCCTAGCAATAGACTGACTACCGACCGTTGCTTATAAACGGGCGTTTATCTGCCTATTGCATAGCAACGGCAGTACTCGTCCATTTCGAGATCTCTGTCCAGCAACGGGTCTATCTATCTATGGCTCTACAGCCCTTTGTTGGGCTTTGGCCGGTTTTTCAGTGTCTTGATCCTACACACAGAAGGTAGGACTCCTTGGATCAGTCCGCCGCAAGGCCGCTACCCGGACGCAGGATAACACAAACAGAATAAACACACACAGACATCCATACCTCAAGTGAGATTCGAACCCACGATCCCAGTATTTGAGCGGGTGAAGACAGTTCATGCCTCAGACCGCGTGGCCACTGTGATCGGCCAGCGGGTCTATACATCACAATATTAAAAACAGTTAAATAAAACTGATTGATAAAATAGAATAAAATAGAGTTAGCATAATCTCCGTAACATGTAAGATTTGAGGCTTTCACGGCGGTGACTATGAAGAAAGCAGTCTTCTGGGACTTGGCGCCGTGTATATGTGGTGTTAACCGACGTTTCGGAGGAACGTATCGCCTCCATCTTCAGGGTAGAAGGGTGTACAGTCTGCTTTTACCGGTTCTCACGGTCTCTTCGCTTGCAGATTTCTTATATTTTTTCTTCTACCTTGAAGATGGAGACGATACGTTCCTCCGAAACGTCGGTTAACACCACATATACACGGTGCCAAATCCCAGAAGACTGCTTTCTTCTCCGTAACATGTTTAGTCGTACTTTCCTCGGTGTTTGTACCTGAAAATAGAAGCGAAGTTGTCCGTGTGTGCGATGGGTGTTGGAATTACGTGACGTATAACGGGTGGCTACTTCTTACGTTAGGTGGCTCTTAGCGAAGGTAGGATTTAGTAGCGGTGGCTACTGAAACGAGAAATCCGCAGTGCATGACAAACATGTAAGGCTATGAGCACTCCGAGAGTCCGGTGTGTATATTACAATTTGTTTGCCTCACTCGGCTGTTAAGGATTCGCTCCGGAAACCGCTGTCCTCCAGCACAACAACTCAACAAAATAATGGCGCAGCCAGTAGCAAAATAAAACAAAATAAAAATATCTGTAATGTTGGAGCTGTTTAACAGACAGTTAAATTAAACATATCCATCAGTCATACAACTGCAGAGGCACAGGAAAACATAAACAATGCGATCTCTCTCTGTGGTGTGGGTGTCCGCCCCCCCCTCCCGCACCAAATGTTGCCCTAACTCCATTCTGTCCTATACAGTGAAAGAACGGAATATATACAGTACCTTAGGGGATCCTTCAGAAGGTAAAATTTGATTTGTTTCTAAGTGTCTCATCTTTAATGCTACAAATGAGATATATCGTTTTGAAATTCGGTTTTCTACATTGTATCACTATGAATGTGAAGAAATCTGTATTTCGATCTCTCGACAATCTAATCTAACCGTGACATTGGAGGTTCTCATAGCGTCGGTTATGAAGATTGTCATCTAGAATGTGCTCGGTATAGATACCAATGTTTCCGTAAAACAAGCTCTCTACCTTGAACATGGTTGCGGAATTATTAACCGAAAGGCTCATAACTTTGAACCAAACTACACGGCGCCACATTCCAGGCGAAGTATGAAAAATTATTGAAACAGAAGTTGTACCCCCAATGAAATCTGCATTCTTTGTTATGGGCCCTATTTTTTATTTCATACATAACTACGTATTTAAGTTTCATTTGAGGGCTTCATGTGCGCTAGGGACGATGCGGAATTCATGTGGACCAAAATTGCGAAGATACATCAGGTTCTCACAGCAGTGCGGTCTGTATGTTCCCAAATATTCATGTCGTTTTCTTATGATTCGCCACAGTTCTGGTTCTGAGTACTCAGTGACAGTGAACATGGTGATATCATATTGTTGTAACAGCTTATTTGGCCTTCAAAATTCAGTTTCCTTTCACCAATAGTGGAGTCAACATGCCGGCTCCACAAAACAAAAAACTCCGTGGCTTCAGTCCGCAAACGGACTATACCGACCGAGCGACCGCCTCTTATCGGCGAAGTTAGTGCCAACTTTAGCGGATAGGGGGTGTCGCGTGGTCAGCGCAACGAATCCCCATGGCCATTAATCTCGTGTTTCCAGACCGGAGCCGCTCTTTCCTTGAAATAGCTCCTCAATTATCCTCACGAGGCTGGGTCGACCCCGTTTCGGACACACTACTTCTCAGAAAATCTGATAGCGCCGGGAATCGAACCCAGGACATTTGGATCTGTAGCCAGAAACTCTGACCACTAGACCACAGAGGCGGTCCATGGCCGCTCCACGCGCACCAAAAATATCAGTACGCAGTGATTCGGTTTTTGTGGGCTGAAGATGTACGACGTACGCCGCTTTATCCCTGGAGACGAAACCCCAGTTACCCATTGGATAGCAGGCTGGGTTGGGGCCAGAATTGGTATTGACGCTGTGGAGAGGAGAAAAGTACCTTTTCCCTGCTGGAAATCGAACCCCAGTAATTAGCTTTGCCGACCGAGCTATCGCGGCCGAGGGGACAGGAAATTAATCGAAGATTATCTGCAGAACATGGGGACAGCGCACAGCCGCCCGACAAGTTTTCGTAGACCTATAGAGTCACCAACACCCTGTGCCATCAGAATAGTCTGGGAACTGAAATAGACAAGATCTGTCCATTATGCGCTATTTACGAGCCTTACGTAAAGCACGTAATTAGGGTAATGTTATCAGGTTGTCCATCAGGACAATGACAGCGTAAGATCCTGCGGCCATCTGCCAGAGAAGTACTCGAACACTGCTCTGTGCTCTAGAATTCATGTAGTGCTCTCCCTGTAACAGGCCGTGGAGACTCATAGGGTTGTGAGACGTCGAGGCTCCCACATTTCCGAGACAATCGGCTTACAGATGGCGGTGAGGTTGTCAGCCTTACACGCCGGCCGTGCTATACCCACAGGAAGATTCCTGGTACTAATTTTTGTTAGAGGCTGAGTCGAACCCAGGGCCATAGTGCGGTTTGAAGGATTATGTTAATTGAAAAATCCAATAACATCATCGGTAATCGATCCCGCTACCTTTAGTCTTGTAACATAATGTTTTAACCATCTACGCTACCGCGTGCCCCGATATATATCACACAGAATCAATTATTTTTTATTATTATGCGTTCTTTAAGAAGTGACCTATATGCGATGGTGAGGTCACGTCCGTCCCTCTAACCCTCTCTCTGAATGTCTGTATATGTACGGATATCAGCGCCTAAACTATTGGACAGAATTTCTTAAACGTCGACGCCGAATTTTTCCACTGAAAATTATTGGGTTATTCTGATATTGCGCTGTACGAACAACTGGTCCATAACAAAACCTAGATCGAGTAAGACCAAATATAAGAATTCCCATTAAAACTCAATAGATTTTGTAGAAATTGATTATGAAAAATTTCCAAAATTTGTCGATTATTCCGATGTTCCGATCCATAATGAAGCCTAGTATATATTTCTTTTATTGCTAGTAGAGTGAGACTAAGTCCCTTGTACTGCGGCCACTTCTGGCCTATTGTACCAGCCCCAGATGATAGGTGAGGGTGATTATGGAGCAATTGGTGGAATGAAGATTGGCAGGGGAAATCGAAGTACTCGGAGAAAACCTGCCCCAGCGCCACTTTGTCCACCACAAATCCCACTTGACCAGACCCAGGGATCGAACCGCCACGGTGGGAAGCCAGCGACTAACCGCTTGAGCTATGGCGCGGCCCAAGCCTAGTATATATAAGACCATAGATGACTTCATATATCCCACAAACCCTTCTACAGTTGTGCTGTAATTCCATATGGGTGATTTTCGCCAGTTCCATTAAGCATGTTTTTAAGCACACTGAATAAAGTTCCAAGAATGTCAATAGTAACTTTGCGTAAAATATTATGGAACACACTGCCGCCATTCCTCTCGTTCGCCGTCTGCGTAGTAATCACCAACTAACTTCATGGAGCTGAGCCCTTCTTGAGAAGCCGCCAGTTTTGCAGCTACTCAAGAACTTCCCAGCATCTTATGGAACCCGAAGGTTCATTACCGTCTTCACAAGAGCCCTCCACTGGTCCCTATCCTGAGCCAGATGAATTCAGTTCCCTGCATCCCATCCTGTTTCTTTAACACATTTTGAAATTGTCCTACCATCTACGCCTTGGTCTTCCCATTTATCTCCACCATTCAGGTTTTCCTGCCACAATTTTGAATTAATTTCCCTTCTATACCATGCACACTACATGTTCCACATATCTCATCTTCTTTAATGTTCTTTTTTTCCTTGGCACTACAGCCGCAGTGGGCCTAGGCCTACCTCCATGAACTTCTCCGTTCACTTCGGTTTTTTTAGATCTTGCACATTCGGTATGACTCCTTGGGCGGGTGATCAGCTCGTCGCAAGGTCTCTACCTGTACACAAACACAGAAAAACGCACACAAACAAACATCCATGCCCTGAGTGGGATCCGAACCCACGATCCCGACTCCCGAGCGAAGACAGTACATGCCTTAGACCGCTCAGCTACCGTGACCGGCTCTTTAATGTTTACTTTCTAATAATATTTGGCGAGGAGCTCCTCATTACGCAAATTTCTCAAGCCTCCTTTCTCTTGTTCCTTCTTCGGTCCAATATTTTCTTCAGAATTTTGTTCACAGACACACAGTAATTTTGCTGTAATGTGACAGACTATGTTTCACACCCATATAAACTCAAAACAAATTATAGCTGTCATATATTTTAATATAATCCTCCCCGTGTTTCGGTTAAGAAAGCAGATTCCAATAATTTCTGCAGCTAATATCTCATATTCTTTCTTGTTTCCCTAAATTTGTCACACAAGGCTATTCAGAAATGAGAAAAATAAGGCGAGGTAAAAGGTAAACATTTCCTTGTGCTTAATCAATTAAGCACTAAGCCATGAAAACTTACGGGGGAGTGGAGTTATAGCTCCACCATTCTTGATCTCGGCACTAGACAGAGGTGAGTAATCAGCTTCACGCTCCAGCTACTTTATCGCCAGGAAAGAGCTCCCGGTACCCATTAGATAGGAGCCTGGGTGGGCCCTATAGCCGGTCTGGACGTTGTAAAGTAGAGAAAAATCTCTTGCCTGTGCTGGGTATTGAACTCCAGCAGTCCAGACCGTAGCCATTCCCTATATCGACTGAGCTATCCCGGCACCAAGAAGAGAGGGAGGAGGGGTAAATGTAGGAGAGGAATAATGAGAAAGATAACAAGGTGAATAGAGAGAACACTATAGAAATTAAGAAGAGGGATAGAGAGGGAATCCACTATTGAAGGAGTGCGGTTGCTGTTGAGTCGGCAGGAAGCTTAGCAACAATATTCAGTGGTAAGACAGAATAGTTAGAAGTGCAGTCACAATAGGAAAGAAGTTTTGCGCAGTATGGAGGGATTCCCCAAGTCGATGTTCTGGAAGGGAAACTTTGAGAGGGAATTAAGCAAGTTCGCGAGTCCTCGACATGCTGCCATCTGCCGGTGCCCTGTACAAGCAGTTTATTAGCGCCTGTTGTCACTCTACTCCTCCCCTCCCCCCTCAATTAGCAGCTTCAGCAGGCATCACTTCCTTAGGAAACTTTGACAAATAAACATTTCGCCATCGGCAAAACTGCAACAGAATTCGTGGGTGTTGAAGTTTCCAGAAGATCCTCAACCCTTTCATATTATCGCTTTTTGCTATTTGTTTTGATATGCCTGGAAGAGCCGGGACAGCTGAGAAGGTACAGCGACAGGATACGGGCTGGATCACTGGAGTTCAATTCCCAGCAGAAGTTAGAAAAATGTCTGTACTTCATAGCGTCCAGACCAGCTCTTTGGCCCAACCAGCCCCCTAATTAATGGGTAGAGGCTGTTGTTTTCCTGGGGGTAAAGCGGCCAGGGCGTCAAGTTGATCACCCACTTCCATCAAGTGCCGAGGTCAAAAATGGTGGAACTACATCTCCACTCCCCCATACATCTTATGGCATAGTGCTTAATTAATTAAACACAGGGACACTTACTGTTGCTTTTATCTCTAGTGACTCATTTAAATAATTCATGTTTCGACGGCCCTGTAGGTGGTCGTTTAGGGCTGAAACATGTTGGGGTTTATAATTGTTTATTATTTAAAATGTGACAATTATGTATCATATTCTTGTGTTTGTTCTAAAAATAATGAGTATTCTGTTTCAACAGAAGTCGATAGTGTCTTCACTAGCTGAGTGACTATTAGTTTCACAAGAAGGACTTTGTTCGAAGGAGTTACATAGTGTTAAGTTATACGATATTAGAAAATACAAGAAGTTCTGGGAAGAACTACTCGCCTACTTTCCTTTTACTGCATATTCAGTATTCAGTATTCATTGCCGCGGAAATGTGTTTACCGAGCCGTTACCTGGAAACATATGGGGGGACACATTTACAGACAGAAAGAAAGCAAGGTGATTTTATAAGCCTATACTTATTTTAAATAAGAAAATTAGGCTAAAATCAGAAAGGTTACACAGATTGAAGTTTGTGATGCGCTTGTAAAGGCTTTCCCTGGATACACGCTTACAGACCGTGCATGCAATACGCAGTGCATTATAAGTACGTATATCCTTCATGAGAAAGTGTCCAAGACTGCAAAAGCAAGTGGCGTAATCACATCTTACGGACGGACTATTCAAGACTGGCTCCAAAATTGAAGAATTGGTCACGGTTTCGATTCCCAATGAAGTTATTGGATTTTTCAATGCATCTAATACTTCCAGCCGCACTATGGCCCTGGAGTCGACTCAGCCTCTAACAGAAATGAATACAAGGAATCTTCCTAGGCGGGGGGCGGAGGTAATGGGCTGCCAGTTCGTGAGGCTCACAGCCTCACTGCCATCTGTGGGCCGATTGTCTAGAGAAAATGTGGGAGCCTGGACGTCCCACAACCCTATGGACGTCCACGGCCTGTCACAGGGATAGCTTTACATGTTCTTACCAAATAGACCTACGAAGAAATGTTGGATGACCGACAATGGGAGATCAGACTCTGAGACGGAAAAAGCTACTACAAGCTTGCATTGAGGTAGATGATGATGATGATGATGATGATCTACGTACTGCAGTGGCATTCTTAAGCATGTTTCACTTATCCCGCTGTTGAAGTTTCGGAACCGTGGGTCTGGTTGACCTCAACCCGATAATTGCAGTCGGATAGAGGGCGTTCAGTCCTGTTGCGTCTACTCGTGACCGGAAATGCATGCTGCGTGCTGAAGCTACACCCTCACGGCGTGAGAAACCTCCCATCTTCCTCATGCACAATTACACAGTGAGTGACTGATTTATTGTCCGGCTGATAGGAGCATTGACAGGTTGTTCAACTGGCTGACGGCTAC
Organism: Cryptotermes secundus; assembly: GCF_002891405.2. NCBI lineage: Eukaryota > Metazoa > Arthropoda > Insecta > Blattodea > Kalotermitidae > Cryptotermes > Cryptotermes secundus. Next base: position 2,713,667 of record NW_019743147.1, on the reverse strand, counting down.
TCAAAATACGGCCGGAAGTGACCCGAGAAAATAGTCATCAGGCTGTGGGCAGTATTAAGTTCCTGCTGATCTGACCAGCCTTACTCGGGCATAATGCAGACGAGTAATAAAATTACGAGTTACAGTGATAACATGTATATAAAATAATAGAATTGTAAGGAAATTAATTACTCCATTATAATACAAATCCTCACAGTTTGCAGAATCTTTAAATGATGACTATAAATGAAAACAGAAACTATCTAGCAAGGCAGACTCTTGAGGAGTTCTACCTTCCGGGATATAACGCCGTCCAATTTGCTTAAAGTCAACCGACGTTTCGGAGGAACATGTCGCATTTTCAAGCTCGTTTATGCTTCTCTTATTATTCGACCTTAAAAATTAACGCGATGCGTTTCTCCCAAACGTCGGTTGACTTTCAATGGACTACACGACGTTATATCCAAGAAGACAGGCTTCTTCAGAATCACTGCTGTGAGAACTTCAAATCCTAAAACAGGAATCCCTGTAACAGGCCGTGGAGGGCCATAGGGTTGTGAGAGGTTAAGGCGCTCACATTTTCTATACAATCGGCTTACAGATGGCGGTGAGGTTGTCAGTATTACGCGTCGGCCTCCCTTTATCCTCCAGGTAGATTCCTGGTACTCATTTCTGTTAGAGACTGTGTCGACCCCAGGGCCATAGTGCATCTGGAAAGGTTAGGTGAATTGAAAAATCTAGTGGCCTCATCGGGGATTGAACCCGCGACCTTCCGGCTTGTGGCGTAGTGCCTCAACCAACTACGCTACGGCGTACCCCCCATAAAGAAATAGGGAAAGTAAATAAATATGCGGAAAGAGAAAGAAGAGAAACATAGAATGGAAGAAGACACTAAAGAATGGAGTAAAGAAAGGGAAAGAGCCACGCGCGAGTCCACGGGCTGTAGGCAGCAGTAGACTTGGAGCCAGTCCCAGGGATATATACGCAAGTAGCTCATGAGAGGGATCTTCTTCTCCACGGACAATTGCGCTGCCTGATAGGATCTGCACAGCCGATACGTCACCCCACCAGGTCGCTCGCTCTTCTTCATGGTGAACCGAGGTCGTTACATAGCTACTGCGACAGGATACCAACGATATCGCAATGTTCCGTGTCTCTGAAGAAACACTAATGAATATATTACGTAACCATAACGACAATATCTGTAATATACAATGGAAAACAATGTTAAGTTGCTATAGCGACAGGATACCAACAATATCGCAATGTGCCGTGTCTCTAAAGAAACACTACTTAATATTATTACGTAACCACAGCTAACTCCATGTTAGGTGCGTCCCTGTCACCACTGCATGGCGCGTCCTCAGGTTGTGGATGGAGGAGACGCCCTCCAGTTTTGGAGGGAAGCTGCGAATATATTGAATAAGCAGTCACGGACAGCCGACAAGGGGTGGACATCCAGCTTGGGGTTGGGCGTGGGGCTAACAACTCCTCACCATAAAAAAAATCATGTTACGAAAATGAACACAAAGCCTCGGGCCTGAACGGATTCCTTGGATAAAGATAAAGATAAAGAAAATGGAAATGAAATTCGGTACCTGGACACAAACTTTAA
>NW_019743147.1:2666657-2711564 GCF_002891405.2 Cryptotermes secundus | reverse complement strand
AAATTCTTGAGTAGCTGCAGAATTGGCGTCTCCTCCAGAAGGGCTCAGCTCCATGAGTAAGTAAGTAAGTACGTAACCATAATATCGCAATGTGCCGTGTCTCTAAAGAGACACCAATGGATATAATTACGTAACCACAGCGACAATGTCTGCAATATACAGTGGCGAACTGTGTTACGTTGGTATACCGACAAGATACCAACAATATCGCAATGCATGCTTTCTCTGCGGAATGAATCTTGCCTAGAATACTCGTATGTTCCTACAGTTACCTTCTATTCGGATGTACAATATATCTGACTGGTTCAAAATCTGCGTGGTTTGGGTTTAGAGAATATTGGACTAACAATGATCATTATTGTGGCAAATATTTCGGTTATATGGATTGAATTAAACTGGCTAATATTTGAGTACAAATTGGGGTGCTAAACCTTCGGATTTTGATTGCAGGAAGAGAGCTGGTCAAGTTATTCGGTCAGTGAGTTAGTTTTATTACTAAATTCGAGTCAGGGAAAGAATGAAAACAGATTCTCCCCCAAGTCAAATTTTTAGCAGTTACCTCCCCTCCACGTACACTTCCCCACTCCCACTATCATCTTGTACTCGTATTTTAAACTTTGTTATGTCCAGAAGCTAGGAATCTCTTCCTATTCTATTTTTGTTGCTGGTGTTGACGGAGTGAAGAAACGCAGTGTAAACAGAATAGAGGTCCAGGCGGCCAGCTTAAACCCACACCATCCATGTTAATTATTTCACTGACCCAATTTACGTCAACTACTTAGTCACGTGATTTTTCCGAGCGGACATCCATCTAATACTGGCCAGCTCCCGAAGTTGTTTAAATAAAGGCCACGCAATAGCTCAAACAGTTAGTCGCTGGCTTCCCACCGCGGCGGCCCGTGTTCCAACCTGGGTCTGGTCAAGTGGGATTTGTGGTGGACAAAGTGTTGCTGGGCTAGGTTTTTTCCGAGTACTTCGGTTTCCCTTGCCAGTCTTCATTCCATCAAATTCTCCATCGTGATAATCACCCGAGGCAAATACAATAAGCCAATCAGTGGCCTGGACTCCACCCCCCACTATGTGAATTAAAAAAAAAAAGTTACTTAACCAACGTGACCGATAAAATCCAAAGCTATCCCTGTGTTTAATTAATTAATTAGCTAAGCACTGCACCATGAAAACATACTGATGAGTGGATTTTCTTGACTTCGGCACCACTTTGAGGTGAGTGGTCAGCTTCACGCCCCGGCTGCTTTACCCCCGGGAAATATCCCCTACTCTTGTTGGATAGGAGGCTGGGTTGGCCCTAGAGCCGGTCTTGACGGTGTGAATAAGAGAATATTCTTGACCCTACCGGAACTCGAAACTCCGACGACCTCCGTCTTCCAGACCGTAGCCAGTCGCTATTTCGGCTGCGCTATCCCAGCTAACTTAACCCATACAGTACATTAATTTGAACCAAATGTGAACAGATTCCGGGGTAAGAATCTCATTAATTCCCGGAGCTATAGAAGAGCTCCTGGGACCGGATTTGATGGCTCCGTACTCCATTGTGTGGAGCTAGACCGTATCGCCCGCATTTATCTGAAGCCATACAGACTTCCCCTGCACGATGAGTGCACTCAGTCCGAGGTTCAACGCCAAGAAACTGCTTCAATTGGAAGGTCTACCTCAGTATTTTAAGGTCGAAGTGGCGCTCAGCTGGTTCCTGCTATTTCCTGGCGGTGCTAGAGAAATGGGACAGACAGACAGACAGACAGACAGAAGCATTGATGTGCGAGTTCACAACGAAATCCTACCGTTTGCACCACAATTAAGTATGTTCGGAAAGGTATACTTAAGGTANCACTGCATCCTGTTGTATAGATATGCACTATAGTTAATGATGAATTCTATCTGCTTAGGATATAACGTCGTATAGTCCGTTGAAATTCAACATGTCGCGTTTCATTCTGTATGTCTTTCTCGGCTTATTCTTCGGCCCTGAAAATGAAGGTGACATGTTCCTCTGAAACGTCAGTTGATTTTCAACGGACTGCACGGCGTTAATTCGTAGAAGAAAGAATTCTTCATAACCACCTCTATCTATCTATCTATCTATCTATCTATCTATCTATCTATCTATCTATCTATCTATCTATCTATCTATCCATCCATCTAAATATCTATCTATCTATCTACCTACATAGCACTACTGGCTGCTTTTTCAGTTTCCTAATCCTGCACACAGCCGGTATGACTCCTTAGACAGGGGATCAGCACGTCGCAAGGACGTTACGTACACACAGTATAACACAAACACAGACTAAATGCACATACATGCTTTGTGTGGGATTCGAACCCACAATCCCAATGATCGAGGGAGCGAAGATAGTTCATGCCTGAGGCCGGGCGTGCGGCCACTGAGATCGGCTTCTGAGGTTCTCATACTACTTACTTACTTACTCATGGAGCTGAGCCCTTCTGGAGGAGCCGCCAATTCTGCAGCTACTCAAGAATTCCCCAGCATTTTATGGAACCCGAAGGTTTATTACCGTGTTCACAAGAGCCCTCCACTTTTCCCTACCCAGAGCCAGATCAATCCAATCTATACCATCCCATCCTCTCTCTCTAGGATCCATTTTATTATTGTTCACCCACCTACGCCTTGGTCTTCCCTGTGGTCTCTTTCCTTCTGGCTTTCCCACCAATATCCTATATGCATTCCTCGTTTCCCCCATTCGTGCTACATGCCCTGCCAACCTCATCCTACTTGACTTGATCATTCTAATTATACTTGGAGAAGAGTACAAGTTATGAAGCTCCTTATTATGCAGTATTTTCCAACCTCTTGTCACTTCATCTCTCTTCGGTCCAAATATTCTCCTCAACACCCTGTTCTCAAATACTCTCAGTCTATGTTCCTCCCTTAATGTCAGAGACCAAGTTTCACACCCATACAGAAACACAGGCGCTCATATATCGATAAATAATATTTATTGTATTCGATAAAGAAAAAGAACTGCGTATTTCCAAAAGATAGAGTTGCTGTTTATGACGATATGTGAGCCATCTTGTGGTCCCTTTTACACGTATAACTACAGTTAATGTACCACACACTAAAGATAAATTTACATGTGTCACGTGCATGAGTTTAAGCGAGATTTGCAGTCATTGGCCACTTGTACACACGACTCCGATGGACAAGTAATGACAGCGCTATAGCTGATCTCCACAGTTTACAAATCATTACACAATAAGTCTTCTCCAGCCTGCAATGCCCTCAACAGCCGTTTCCTGGTAACGTTTATCAACAGTGCAGATTCTTCAGCTTCCCGCCCTCAGGTCCTTCTTTCAATATTCCGGTACATAACTTCCTGCCAACTGAACTCGTTACCCCAATTCTCTTCTTTATAACCACTTTCACGGACCGAGTAGAAAACACCGTTTCCAACAGTAACTCCTAGTGTTGTGTGCGTATTCATTGCAGCAGGAACGTCTTTATCGTTTCCTAGAAACTGGTCTCATACAACAGCCGATTTCAAGACCATTTCATGGCAACGGCTGTTGTATCGTTGTTTGTTCCGAGGTCTCTACTTCTGTACGTCACAATATGTACTATATTATATAATATAATAGGCTATGTTGTAAACATAAGTGGATCTACTCGGCCCTTATTTAAATTAACAAGTAAAGCAGGCCGGAAGTAATGCAGAATCCCCTTGCCAGTTCTTATTAAATTGCTCCCATTTCTTGAGCTCCAGTCGAGCTAGAATGTCGGCAGTAATTTCAACCCTTTCATGTTCTAAACGAGTTTCTCTTAAGGCTGTGAATTACACTCAGTTATGCATAACTTGTTAAGAGCCGAGTTAAATGCGTCAGGGAGTAGAGCTTACGATGTATGGGCCCTCCGAGGGCTGTAACAGCAGCCACCTCATCAACTGAACAGCCCTTTGCTTTTCTTTAATCATCTTGTTAATTAGGAATGCAGGATTCTTCACTATCTGACGCGAGATGGCTCCACAGTCAGGGTGGCAGACAGAATGATAATGTGGAGAGAGTACCTTGCCATGCGTGACCCAACCTGTGTCTACAATAATGACCACGTCAGCAGCGTGCAAGACATTTGGGCTTGGTGAAAATATTAGGTCACCTTTATCCCTGTCTACGCAATATAGGTTTCAGAATATCACAATCTCGTACCCAGTTTCTGCAAGCTCCCTTTCTACGTTACAATTCCGTTTACGAGGTCTCCTCTCTCCAGGCGATTAAAATGCTCTTTTGGTTATTTAACGATGCTTCCAGTGTTGCACAATTATGGAGTCGAATGGTAATATGGAAAATGAATGATTATTTAGAAATAATTCGAAATGAAGTGGTCGTGGCCTGATCTGGGTATTCTTCTGTCGTGTTCTTCAAAGGCTTGAGGAATCACAATAAATCTGTTATGACAACCGGCGTACAGGACGAGATTGGAGCTGATCACCTCCAGAATACAAGTCTGAACTTCATTCTGACATTCTGAAATGTCACTTGCAAGTAAGGTGAATTATTGGAGTGTGTGGAAATGATACTTCACAATACAGAGGATAAGGATATAGCATGAACACTCCAGTACTCTGCCGATAACATATTTTCTATGTCGAGGCAATACGCTACAAGCCAGAAGGTCGCGGGTTCGATTCACCGTGAGGTCATTAGATTTTTCAATTGACTTAATCCTACCAGTCGCTCTATGGCCCTGAGAATGACTCAGCTTCTTAACAGAAATGAGTACCAGGAATCTTCCTGGGGGTAAAGGGCGGCCGGCTCGTGAGACTGACAATCTCACCGTCATCTATGGGTCGATTTTCTAGAAAATCTGTGAGCCGTCTCAAAATCCTATTGACCTCCAAAGTATGTTACGGGGATAGATATATCTTTACCGTTTACCTGGATGTGAAATGGGTAAAGCATACTAAGTTTATTTTTAATTTCCTGCAAAAAAAACGGATCTGGGAGCTCAGACACTTCAATAACCTGACCGTGAAAGAGTTTAATGAAAATGAAGTACAAATTGTGTACGGTAAAAGGGAAAGAAAAGGATATCCTTTCACAGTTATTTACCGTCACAAACACACGATACATAGCGGCCGTTTCCTCCTCTCGGCAGTTACTCACAGCGACACATTAATACGAGAGATCCTAGTGCCGTCATTTGTTTAATGGCTGCTGGGAGAACAAGAGCAAAGCGGCGGGCGCTATTTGTTGTGGGTTACCGGAGTGGAAGGAAGAACTCGCCATTGTTGTGCCTTGGCCGTAGGACAACACCTTGCAAGATGGCTCCACATACTAGTCTCAGCTAGCAACGTGGCTACCAGAACGTGTGAACTTGTGCCCTCGACTGAATATTCTTATTTAAAGGTGGGAACATTTCTGTACAGACCGATACTACATCACTCTTACGAGTACGATCAGTGAAAGGGGTTCTTACATGCTCTGAAACATAAAAGGTAAAGTTATCATTGTGCATAATTAATTACAAGTCACAACATGCCTCTTTACCACCCGTGGAAAAACCCCCGGTAGCCCCTGGATAGGAGACTGGATGGGCCTCAGAGCCGATCTGAGCCTTATGGAGAAGAGAAAGATTTTGAACAAAACGGGAATTGAACCCCAACCTCTAGCCCATCGCTATACCGGGTTATAGCGGCAATATTACTTCCTGTGGAAACTCTCAAACGAAATGACTAATTAAATAAATATGATAGCAAAAGCCGAAGGTTCAATACCGCTAATACAAAAGCCCGCCACTGGACACAATCCTGAGTCAGTTCCATCCACCTCCCACCCTCACAACCCATTTCCTTAAGATCCCTTTTACTAATTAACTAACTATCTGGTAGCAGAACCCGAAGGTTCAACACAGCTAATACCAAAGCCCACCACTGGACACGATCCTGAGCCAGTTCCATCCACCTCCCAACCTCACAACCCATTTCCTTAAGATCCATCTTAACTAATTAACTAAATCTCTGGTAGCCGGGCCAGAAGGTTCAACACCGCTAATACAAAAGCCTGTAATTGAACACGATCCTGAGCCAGTTCCATCCACCTCCCAACCTCACAACCCATTTCCTTAAGATCCATCTTAACTAATTAACTAAATCTCTGGTAGCCGGGCCAGAAGGTTCAACACCGCTAATACAAAAGCCTGTAATTGAACACGATCCTGAGCCAGTTCCATCCACCTCCCATTCTCACAACCTGTTTCCCTAAGATCCATCTTACTAATTAAATAACTCTGGTAGCAGAACCCAAAAGTTCAACACCGCTAACACCAAAGCCCTCTACTGGATGTGAACTTCAACCTGTTCCATCCACCTCCCATCCTGATAATCTGTTTATATATCAGCCATATTTCTAATCAGCTATCAGTCTGATAAATGAATCCTTACCTTCAACATCGATAATACTAGATCCAGCCCCTAGACACGATCCTAAGCCAGTTCTATCAATCTCTAATCCTGATGACTACATTATTATCTATCCAATGCCCTGATCAACCACCAGCCTGACAGAAGAATCTCCAGGTTCAACGCCGTTACTGCCAAAGTCCGAAATATCCCATGCATCTCACATCCACGCATTCAATCTTTCTAAATTTCGCCTTAATTGTGCCTTCTCGCCTTCCTTTAAGTCTTCTAGGTTACAACATTCCGAAAGGATTCTCGACAAAAATTCTGCAGGCCACATATCTTTTGCTTACATGGACCAAAGCACCACCATAACCTCCAAGGTTAGTACGCCAACCTCAATATCGATATCTCGATTTTTTTTAAGTTTAAGCACTCGTATTTAGACAAATAAAAGGTACAAGTGTCGTCATTTGCATTTGAAATAACTTTTATCCATTTGTTCCTTCGCAGGCTCACCCCCACCTCACCTTCTTCTACTCCTTGTTTAGTAATCGCGCAATTTGTCATTTAGAAATTTCGAAAACTAGTGCTATTAAAATAAATCATTTATATTTATGTAACTTATCGTTCATATAAGTGTTTACAAGGTTACGCGCCTCTTAAAAAAATTATGCAGCCCAATATGTGTTGCCGAGGGCCAGCAGCAACTTACACGGCCGATCTATTGTTATTTCAGGAGTCAGTGAATAGCAACTAGATCGTGCGACCGGCTCTCAGAATCGGGGACGAGCCGCAGTAAGACCCCTCCACCCGTCGAAGAGGGGGCCTCATATTTCCAAACATGTAAAAGTCTCGGAACGAATAGGAATTTGGAGATGAGTTCCGACGGGGCCCGAAACCAAGAATATCTGTGTTGGCAATGGCCAGAAGTAAATTACTGCACTGTACTACACTATACTGCACTGTATTGCATTATACTGCCCTGTACTGTTCTGTACTGCACTGCACTCTATTTCACTCAACTGCATTTTGCTGTAATGTACTGCACTATACTACACCGTACTACACTTTACTGTAGTGTACTGCACTGCATTTTATTGTACTGTACTATACTGCACTGCATTTTATTGTACTATACTATACTGCACTGTACTGTACTGCGCTAGTGCAATTTAAAATTTAATAGAATCCCTTTCTCTTGCCTACTTTTGTATATTTTTTGGCCGCGCCATAGCTCAAGCGGTTAGTCGCTGGCTTCCCATCCCGGCGGCCCGAATTCGATCCCGGGTATGGTCAAGTGGGATTTGTGGTGGACAAAGTGGCGCTGGGGTAGGTTTTCTCCAAGTACTTCGGTTTCCCCTGCCAATCTTCATTCCACCAATTGCTCCACAATCACCCTCACTCATCATCTGGCGCTGGTACAATAGGCCAGAAGTGGTCCCAGTACAAGGGAATTAGTCCCACCCCACTAGCAATAAAAAAAATTAAAAATATGCACATTCTTTGTTTACGTGATCTCTTTTGATTAAGTTAATAAATTTTTATTTTAATATAAATTACTGGTACGTCCATATGGACGCTTCGTGTTATCTGCACGTAAATCCCTTCGTCCCATCTTTGAATCTACACTAATAACTTGACCGGATGGAAGAGTAGCAATGTCAGAAGATGATGCTTACTCCCGCTGCGTGTATATGTGGGACTGTTTTGTTCTTACGCGACCGTGCGTAACGGGGTTTTGTCTCTCCTGTACTGCATTGTGTTCCGCTGTTCTATCAACACAAACCTCCGGTTGTTTTTTGTGTCCATTCTGCATACTCCGTATTCTGTAGCAGAAGGTCGTAAGCAGAGAAACAGAAGACTCCTTGAGCACTGAGACAGTACAAACTGATCAAAGAGAATTCTATATCCTGTGAGGTAAGCAAATGAAATGTACATTCGTATTTATATTAAGTGGATCATTCATTAATCGCTTATCAAATACAAATATCAGTCAACAGTACAAGAATTAAATACGATAAGGTAAATTTGTTCCTGTACTTAATTAATTAATAACTGATGAGTTTTCAAGGAAATAGCGGCTCCGGTCTAGAAAACCGAGATTAGCGTCCGTGGGGATCCGTTGCGTTGACCACGCGACACCCTCTATATGCTAAATTTGGCACTAACTTTGCCGACAAGCGGCGGTCCCTCGGTCGGTATAGTTCTCTTGAGGACTAAAACCACGGAGTTTGTTCTTTTTGTTTTGCTTAATTAATTAAGCAATACGCCATGAAGAGGTAACTGGGAGTGGAGATATAGCTAAACCACTCTTTACCCCGACACTAGATGGAGATGAGTGGTCAACTTCACGCCCCGGCCGCTTTACCTCCTGACAAAAACCCCCAGTACCCATCGGAGAGGAGGGTGGGGGGGGGGCCTCAGAGTCGGTCTGGACGATATGGAGTAGAGAAAATCTCTTCCCCTTGCGGGCAATCGAACCTCGGCCGTCCAGCCCTTAGTCCGTCGCTATACCGACTGAGCTATCCCGGCTTCTAGAAGTAAAGGATATTTTAATTCCATTTCTGAGTGAGATACTCAGTGAAGCACAGGATGAGTTAGTTGAGTTGAATTATTAATTTCTGTGGTTCAGTGAGTGAGTTAGTGAAGTTCTTTGATTACTTAGCTGTTGGTAAATTTGTTGCTGTGCTTAATTATCAAGCCATTAACATGTATGGGAGAGTGCAGATAAAGCTCCGCGTATTCTTAAACTTGGCACTAGATAAAGGCAAAGAGCAAGTTTCACGCTCCAGCAGTCTTAGCTCCGGTACAAGCAGACTATCTGGATATGGTATCTAAGGAAAGGTCACAAGCCAATTAATGGTTATGCCTGAACCACTTTTCCAATGAACAAAAATATGGGGTTATGCCTGTATTTACTGCATTCCTTCAGCTGTCGCAAATAATTTTCTATATCTTCCAGCCAACTTAATCCAGCATTTCTTATTGTCACGTGTTGGGTGCTTAATTAGGCTTAATTAGGCATTATGCCACGATGATGTATGGAGGAGCAGAAATATGTCGCCCTTCTTAACTTCGGCGCTACGTCGAAGTGAGTGATGGTCCTTACAATCGGTCCCCACTGGACACGAGGCTTCATGGTCCCAAAAACCATCTGGACGCGGTGGTGAAGAGAAACTTTCATGCATCAGCCGGGAATTGAAACGCGAACGTCCAAGCCCTACCCAATCGGTACGACTGAGCTACAAAACAGCCGGGTCTCTTGACGAGGCTTCTAGAAACGCGTATGCAATTAGGTTTCAGAAGCCAGTGCACAGATGAAAACAATAAAACTTTGAATAAGAGGAAATTATAAATGGAAGTGACTTAAATTCTTACTACATGCGAGGCTTGGTGGCTCGGAGAATTGTGTATGTGTGCGTGTTAGTTTGTGTTGTGTGTTTGTTGCATGATGCGTGATATGTGACATGTGGTGTGTGTCTTGTGTGATGTGTGTGTTATGTGTGTGTGTTTGTTACATGATGTGTGATATGTGACATGTGGTGTGTGTCTTGTGTGATGTGTGTGTTATGTGTGTGTGTTTGTTACATGATGTGTGATATGTGACATGTGGTGTGTGTCTTGTGTGATGTGTGTGTTATGTGTGTGTGTTTGTTACATGATGTGTGATATGTGACATGTGGTGTGTGTCTTGTGTGATGTGTGTGTTATGTGTGTGTGTTTGTTACATGATGTGTGATATGTGACATGTGGTGTGTGTCTTGTGTGCTGTGTGTTATCTGTGCGTGTTTGTTACATGATGTGTGATATGTGACATGTGGTGTGTGTCTTGTGTGATGTGTGTGTTATGTGTGCGTGTTTGTTACATGATGTGTGACATGTGACATGTGTGATGTGTGTGTTATGTGTGTGCGTTATATGTGTGCTGTATGATACGTGGTGTGTGATGTGTAATGTGTGTGCGTTATGTGTGTTATGTGATGGGTGGTGTGTGTGTGTTGTGTAATGTGTGGTGTGTGTGTGTGTGTGTTGAGGAGAGGACTAATTAGTGAACGAGCGAGTGACCGTTTGAGTCACCCTCAGTAGAAAGGGGATGACCACTAGTAGTCAGTCCCCTCTTCTCTTCGAAGAGGATGTCCATCTTAAAACACGTGAAAATCTTGGAAAGAAAAAATACAGTCATGGGTCTCGACGAGACCCTAAATCAAGAATGACTGTGCTGACGAGGACCGGAAGAAATTTACCCGACCCCTTATTCTTGCTACGTGCTTGCAAGGTACAGAATAAATTTAATTCCTCGAAATTATTGTACGCTTCTCCTTAGCGGTCCAAAGCTGAAGCATCTCACTGAGTAACTGTCATTATACATGTAAGATCTGTTAGGTTTCACTTGCTGCGTGTAGCCGATCTCTGGAGTCAGTCTGAAGCGAAACTGAAGTTCTCTATCGAGTTCATCTCGACGCAAGTAGCAAGGGAACTTGCCTCATGCTTTCTTAATGATCTCGAGACAGGACTCAGACATCTTCCACCCTCTCTGCTTGTATCTCCTGCATAAGATTATCTACCCCTGAGGAAGCAGATATCCGTAACTTTAAATCAGCCGATATTGTAGTTCTCTGTATTCCAGATGCTTCGTTCTTCTTCTCTGTGGTTTATTTCGCGAAGATGTCAACATTTAGACTCCATACCGTCTAATATAGCTCAGTCGGTATGGCGACTCGCTAAGGGCTGGACGACTGAAGGGTCGGAGTTCGAGTCCCGGTAGAGTCAAGAATTCTCTCTTCTCCACATCATCCAGACCGGCTCTGGGGCCCACTAGCCTCCTATCCAGTGGGTACCGGGGACTTAGCCCCGGGGGTAAAGTGGCAGGGGGATGAAGTTGACCACTCACTTCCAACTAGTTGCGAGGTAAGAAAATGTGGATCTATGTATCCATAGTGGCATAGTGCTTAATTAATTAATTAAGTACAGAGACAAATTTACCTTACCTTTACCATCTAATATGAGATGATGAACAAATAATTAGAAAAGATTTGAAAGGAAACAGTCATCGTCTAATGGAGACACTATCCCAGAATTCGCCCGAAACACTACGAAATTATTTTGAGTCAGGAAGGCTGGAATCCAGCTCCATATTCGAATTTACTACTTCGGAATATGATTTAGAGCAAGAAATTCAAACTCTGGCTTCATCCGCAAGCGAGCTATACCGACGGAGCGACCGCCGTTTGTCGGCGAATTTAGGATAGAGGATGTCGCGTGGTCAGCCGAACGAATCCCCACGGCCGTTAATCTCGGTTTTCTAGATTACAGAAGCTATTTCCTTGAAATATCTCCTCAATTATCCTCACAAGGCCGAGTGTACCTCATTCCAGACCCACTATTTATCAGAAAATTTTATAGCGCCGGGAATCGAACCCGGGACCTCTGGATCTGTAGACAGGAACTCTGACCAGTAGACCACAGAGACTGTCGATTTAGAGCATTCGTCCTCAAAACTTTTCGATTCCGCAGGCCCCAAAACACATTCAAGGGCCACTCGCACCTGCGTACGGCTCTATATCCACTATGTGACTATCACATATACGCGCACGACATTTCAGTTCCAAAATAATTGTTATAACATCATTCCAGATAAGCAGATTTTGTAAAACACCAAAACAATTCATAAGATTTGAGGTTTTTACGGCGGTGACTATGTAGAATGCCGTATTCAGGGATGTGGCACCGTGTAAATATTGTGTTAACCGGTGTTTCGAGGAACTTATAGCCTCCATCTTCAGGGTATAAGAAATCTTCGAGCGATGAACCAATGTGAGCAGTTGTCTGAATATGGGAGCAATACGTTCCTCCGAAACGTCGGCTAACAAATATCGACACAACGCCACATCCCAGAAGACGGCATTCTTCACAGTCTACAGCCACCTACTCAAGCTGGTTCATTGCTCGCCGATTTTTTATAGCCTGAAAATGAAGGCGATACGTTCCTCCGAAACGTCAGTTAAGAAAATATCTACACAGGGCCTCATTTCAGAAGACAGCATTTTTCGCCAAAAAGAAATCAGTAAAATAATTTTATTTCCTAAATTAGAACAGTAAGATAAAAATAACGCCGCGAACCCCCTAGCCAGACCTCGAGAACACCTAGGGGTCCGCGGACCATACATTGAGAATCACTGGTCTAAAGCGTTTCCGCTATAACAACCAGATCTTTGCGACATATTAAGAATGGGGAAAATGTAAAAACTGTTTCTGTGCTTAATTAAATGTCATGCAATGAAGGAGTGGAGATGTAGTTCCGCGGATTCTTAACGTCGGTAATGCACGGGAATAAATGGTCGGCTTCATATCTTATCCACTTTGCGCAAGAAGAGTCCTGCTTGTTCAATGAGATCCCGTCACATGTTGAAAATAGAATTAGGGCCTTCCAAATGAAGAAGTGGCAAGCTCAGTCGGTATATGGGCTACAGGCTTGACGGCCGGGGTTCGATTCCCTGCAGGGGAAAGATTTTTCTCTTGTCCACAGAGTCCACATCGGCTCTGGGGTCCATCCAGCCTCTTAGCCAATGGGTACCGTGGGCGACTTCCTCGGGGGTAAGACGGCTAGGGCGTGAAACTTACCACTCACTTCCATTTAGTGCCGAGGTCAAGAATTATGGAGCTATACCTCCACTATCCCACACATCATCATGGCATAGTGTTTAATTAATTACTTGCTTGAGACACTATGTTACAGGCCGGAAGGTCGCGGGATCGATACCCATTAAGTCACTGGATTCTTTTTAATTTACCTAATCTTTCCAGTCGCACTATGACCCTGGGGTCGACTCAGGCTCTAACAGAAATGAGTACCAGGAATCTGCCCGGGCCTAAAGGGCGGCTGGTGCGTAAGGCTGACAACCTCACTGCCATCTGTGAGTCGATTATCTAAAAAATGTGGGACCCTCAACGTCTCACAACTTTATAGGCTTCCACGGCCTGTCACAGGGATAGCTTTACTTTTTCTTACCTTTATCAGGGAAAAAATACCTTTACCTTACTTTCCTAATGAATATGTAAAAATCTACTTTCTTTCTCCCTTGGCACTACAGCCCCAGTGGGCCTAGGCCTACCTCCATGAACTTCTCCGAAAAATCTACTTTACTGTAATAAAATGAAGCTCCCTTAAAGACGTTTCTGATAAAGTTTTATATTCTCGAGTTAATTAGTCAGTCAGCTAGCCATCCAGTACACTCGACACTGCGGCCACTGATTGGCCTATTGTAGCCTGCCCCGGGTGATTATGATGATGGAGAATTTGGTGGAATGAAGATTGACAAGGGAAACCGAAGTACTCGGAGAAAACCCGCCCCAGAGTCACTTTGTCCAGCACAAATCCCACTTGACCAGACCAGGGATCGAACCCGGGCCTCTGCGGTGGGAAGCCAGCGACTAACCGCCTGAGCTATGGCGCGGCCTATCCAGTCAGTCACCCAGAGGGGCGAGGATCGTTTTCCTTTCGTTTGACAACCAAACCGTTGGAGATTGGGGTCTGAATTCCAGACACACGCAATGTGACACTTCTCAGATGTTTTGACTGACATAAAACCAGAAAATATTTCAATAGCGCTTGGAAGGGGGATAATGGGGGAAGAATTTCGCCCCAAGAAATTCTTAAACTGAAACATCGCTTCTGACACACAGCTCCATATAAATGGGTGAAGATGGAAATTCCACCTCAACGCCAGCTCTTGTTTACTTGCCTCGTATTGGTAGGGAAACCTCAACAGGTTTTACCGGTGTGTGAAAAGCAGATCCGATATAATGTCGGCTAATCCTGTTTCTTTTGCAGCGTAAAGAACGGACGCCTGCTCTTCGGTTATTTTACATCGCTGTTTCAGTGCAAATATTAGCAGGTTTTAGCGCTTAGTTATAGAATTTCAAGAGTTCTGGCACTCAGGCCTAAATAACGGAACTAAAGCTGTTGTTGTTGTTGTTGCTCTGTTGTTGTTGTTGTTGTTGCTGCTGCTGCTGCTGCTGTTGCTGCTGCTGCTGCTGTTGCTGCTGCTGCTGCTGTTGCTGCTGTTGCTGCTGCTGTTGCTGCTGTTGCTGCTGTTGCTGTTGCTGCTGTTGCTGTTGTTGTTGTTGTTGTTGTTGTTGTTGTTGTTGCTGCTGCTGCTGCTGTTGCTGTTGCTGTTGCTGTTGCTGTTGCTGTTGCTGCTGTNAACAAAAGCTGTTGTTGTTGTTGTTGTTGTTGTTGTTGTTGTTGTTGTTGCTGCTGCTGTTGCTGCTGCTGCTGCTGTTGTCGTCGTCTTTGGTAGCGGTGATGGTGATGGTGTTTTTGTTGTCCGGAACCTATTATCTTTTTATCAGCTTTCTAGGAACGTAAAATTAGAAAATATAGAACTATAATTTTGCCTCTAGTTCTATATGGTCGTGAAATTTGGTCTCTGACATTTAGGGAGGGACATACACAGTGTGTCCAGATTCTGTTAGGACTGAGTTCATTAAAAATATAAGACCTGAATTATTTTCAAAATGTCACTCTTTTTATTCATAATAGTCTCCTTCTGAATCAATATATAGCTTGAATCGATTGAAAAGTTTTCGAAAACAGTCACTGTACTCCTTTTGTGGAATCGCATTTAAAACTGCGGTACATTCCCTTTGGATGTCCTGGATGGTGTCGTGACGGTCTCCTTTCATTGCCAATTTAACTTTTGGGAACAACCAGAAATCTGCTGGAGCCAAACCTGGCGATGATGATCAAGGACTGTGATCCCTTTTCTGACCAAAAAATCGAGCACGATCTTCGATTTGTCGGGTGGGGCATTGTCGTGGGAGAGCGACCAGGAACCTTGCTCTCGATATTCAGGTCGAATTCGAAGAATTCTCGCCCAGAGACAATTGAGGACTCCGAGATAATAATCAGAATTCACTGTTTGACGTTCTGGCAGAAATTCCTTATGAATGATTCCTTTGGAATCGAAGAAAACGGTTAGCCGTATCTTTACTCGAATCTTTTGCATGCGCACTTTCTTTGGTTTCGGCTTCTTAGGGCTCACCCACGCTGCACTCTGCCGCTTTATGAGAGGCTCATATTGAAAACATCATGTCTCGTCACCAGTAACAATCGATTTTGTAAATTTTGTATTACTTTGGGCCGACCGTAACATGTCTTTGCAGTGTTCCACTCTGGCTTGTTTTTCATCGCCTGACAGCGCGTGCGGTACAAACCGCGCACAGACCTTCAGTTTGCCCAAAATTTGTCAAAATTTGATGCACAGTACTTTTTGGTATTCCCAGAAGCTCCTCGATGAGTCTTGCAGAAACACATCTGTCTGATGCAAGGATTTCGGTCACTTTTTTCACATTTTCTTCAGTGCGACTTGTTCTCGGCTTTGATGCACGTGGAGCGTCTTCAACGTCCTCCCTGACGTCACGAAATACATCATACCATCGAAAAATGTTCGAGCGACTCAAACAATCTACCGTGCCCTTCTCCGGCTGTTCTGCCTAACTTCAAACAAAATTTAATGTTGGCTCTCTGTTCAACCGCCATTTTCCGACCAGCGTCAGAACAGTACTATTACATTCAATGTCAGATCACATGATGCAGCGACGCTTCCGCTTTGAAATTATAGACAGCCACAGCTGAAACTTCAAGAATCTTAACGCCACAACTCGCGAGTAGATGGCATTGCAGGGTAAATTTTAAAAAAATGAGTCCTAACGGATCCTGGACACACCGTGTAGACTGAGGGTGTTTGAAAATAGGGTGTTGAGGAAAATTCAGACCGAAGAGAGATGAAGTGACAGGAGGTTGCAGAAAACTGCAAAATGAGGAGTTTCATAACTTGTACTCTTCTCCAAGTATACTTGAGGGTCTGATGGGCAGGGCATGTAGCACATATGAAGAAGAGGAATGCATATAAGATATTGGCAGGAAATCCAGAAGGAAAAGTCCAGTAGGAAAAACTAGACGTAGGTGGGATGATAATACTAAATTGAACCTTGGGGTAGTGTGGACTGGATTCAGTATAGGGGCCAGTGAAGGGCTCTTGTGAACACTGTGGTGAACTTTCGCGTTCCATAAAATATTGGGAAATTCTTGAGAGGCTCAACGACTGGCGGCTTCTCAAGAAGGGCTCAGCTCCATGAGGAGAGCTAGGTAGTTATTTGTTTAACACCGGTGGTGAGCCGCCCAACAATACGTAAAGTGACTACTTAATTTAGTAGCCTTGTGTCATACGGTAGTTAGGATTCCTTTTCTTTTGTGACTGATAAAATAGTTCATTCATAAATAATGTCTTTAAATGAAGGATCAATAACTTTTTCTTGGAAAGACCAAATTTTTGGAAAATGAATGAAATTGCTGGTATCCTGTTTGTCAAGCCTCGTGTATGTATGTATGTATGTATGTATATGTACATATACAAGTAAGTACACACCACTTATTTCAATTAACTGAACAGCAAAAGTGAACTATATAAGATCTCTGAGGGGTGTCGGGATTACAGCTCAGATTTGAGAAATATCTTACATTTAGCAGCAGTAGACTAAAAAATATGTTGTTTTTTTTCATTCGCTTAGTGGAGAATTTGATGGAATGAAGATTGACAAGGGAAACCGAAGTACACGGAGAAAACCCGCCCCAGCGCCACTTTATCCACCACAAGACCCACTTGACCAGACCCGGGATCGAACCCTAGCCGCCGCGGTGGAAAACCAGCGCCTAACCGCCTGAGCTATGACGCGGCCTTAGAAGCAGACTATAACACAAGTCGTAGCCGCAGAAGTTTTATGGGCATCGGTTGAAGAAATAACATGAAAGAAATTTTCTTCGGCGCTATGAATAAAGTATGTAGGATTATTGACAAAGAGAACATAAGAAGATTCTGGACTTCTCTGTTAATAGTGGACAACAACTCTCCATTGTGTGAAGGAACTGTTGACTGACGCACAGCGCACATCTTTGTAAGGTTCTGTTGTCGAACTTCCATGAGGCAAACAAACTCCCCCTGGGTCAACCCGCTTGAAAGAGCTTACTCAACAAGTACTAATGCCTTGTTACGGCACCGTACTGGAAATGTATCAAGACATGAAGAGGGAAGGTCTATTTAAAAAATAGCACATCGCCGATCAAGTCCCATAAATGTACAAGTCTGCACTAAAGATTTAAAACGAAGTTTGGAAACAGAAATAACTGTGTCCCATATTACAGGTCCATCCTTATAAGTTACAAAACACATACTGTCACGTGTGAGTGCCTATGTACCGGGGTTTGGATTGGTAATCGGATTCATTGAACTCTTAAACACATAATTCGTAACTTTCGTACCCATAAACCTTACTTAGGGTTCTTTAAGCGGCAAGAAAAAGGAAAGCAGAAGTACAAATAAAAAAGGGAGAAAGAGAAAAGTACTATTTTATGGGGTGTGAAGCCATATAGGCTGACAGTTTACCGACGTTTCGGAGAAGCGCACTCAGTATTCTCTAATCAGCAAAAAGAAAAAAAGAATCAGAGGTGGAAAGTGAAAAACTGAAAAAAAAAACGTAGTATTTCCTCTGATGTGACGTTTCAGAAAAACGCACTGCCTTTATTTTCAGAGCCAAATAATAAACCGAGCAAGATAAAAACATGTCGCGAACGGTGGTTAATATTTTCTTGTTTGCTTCCACGTCTCAACCATCTACTCTGAATACGAGAGCAGTATGTTCTTTGAATGTGTGAAACTTTTACCAGACTTCACAGCGTCACATCCCCCTGTAGAGTCTCAATAACGATGAAAGACTGCGTCAGCGCTGCATTTCTGTTGGCCACTTGCACACCGCAACCATTAGTCCTGGTTGCCCGATGGCAAACCAACGTCACGGCAGCGCTCCACAAGCAGGTGACCCGCTATCTAAAGACCCACAGAAGCGAAATGCTGCATCTTTTATAAAACAAGGCGCAACATTTCCTTGTGCTACCGGTCCACATGCCAGGGGGAGCCACAGTACACTTGGGTGCAAGCACAACTAACTACAGCTGTCCTCGAATACGAACAAACGAACATTGGAAAGGAACAAAACTCATAAAAATGTTTCTTTCCTCCCGTTTCGTGGTTTATTTTACGGACATCGGAAAGAGACAAAACTCACAGAAAATTTTCTTTCCTCCCGTTTCGTTGGTTATTTTACGGATATCGGAAAGGGACAAAACTCACAGAAAATTTTCTTTCCTCCCATTTTGTGAGTTATTTTAAGAACATAGGAAAGGAACAAACTCACAAAAATATTTCTTTCCTCCCATATTGTGAGTTATTTTAAGAACATGGGAAAGGAACAGACTCATAAAAATGTTTCTTTCCTCCCGTTTCGTGGGTTATTTTATGAACATCGGAAAGGGATAAAACCCACAAAATTCTTTCTTTATTCCCGTTTCGTGGGTTATTTTACGGACATCGGAAAGGGACAAAACTCACAGAAAATTTTCTTTCCTCCCGTTTCGTTGGTTATTTTACGAAAATAGAAAAGGAGCAAAACTCACAAAAATGTTTCTTTCCTCCCATTTTGTGAGTTATTTTAAGAACATAGGAAAGGAACAAAACTCACAAAAATGTTTCTTTCCTCCCCTTTTTTGGTTATTTTACGAAGTCCAGAAAGGAACAAAACTCACAGAATGTTTCTTTCCTCACTTTTGTGGGTTATTTTACGATGTCGTCAGTATCCAGATTACAGAGGGTCGAATTATAAGATTACTCATGAGTGATAAATTGGTAAAAGTTTGGAAGGAAATGACTGTGATCTCATTGAAGCACGTAGGATTTGAGGTTCTCATAGAGCCACCACCTTTCACACTGGTTTCTCGTATGGCTCTTTCTTCGACCCTGAAGTTGGAGGCAAAATATTCCTCCGAAACGTCGGTTGACTCTCATCGGACTACACGGCATTATATCTCAGAGGACAGGGCTCTTTATAACTGAGGTGCTATTCCGGCGTTTGCATGGAGAAACTGAGAAATACCACGAAGCTTGTGTTACAGTAGAGATTCAAACCTAGCACGTCCCGGATATAAGTCTACAGCGTTGCCGCTACACCAAAATGTTTGGGTTTTTATTTCAGTTTTTCGAAATAGATTTTGATATACTCGTATATTTTAGATTCAAGAGTCTGAAAAGGGGGGGGGCAGAAGAGGGATGTAACATTATGCGGAACTTCGGGTTCTCACTGCGGTGGTTATGAACACTCCTATCTTCTGGGGTGTAATTGATTACACGGCGTTATACAGAATTTTGCACGACACAAAGGCCAAATTTCAGGAGCGCTTTCTACGTATCATTTGGAGCAAAAGAATGTCTAACCAACTATGTGTCTATTAACTTAAGCGCTAAGTCAGTGTAGCACTGAATAAGAAACATCTTTTCAGCTCACCTTTATCACCATCATTTTAAAATATTACAACAATTGATTTTCAAGGTCGCTAGAAAATATGTTTGAAATGCCTGTCAATGCCAAGGCATGCGTCCCAGGTATTTCCCGATATTAAAGCCGGCTTCATCCATGGCGTCTATTAACCGATGCCTTGTTGCTGCTTTAGACTTTAGACTCTCGACTTCTCGCAAAACCACACAAAGAAATCCAATGGGTTTAAGTCCGGAGACCGAGGGGGTCAAGCCGCCGGTCCAGATTTTGCTATGCATTCTCTTTCAGAATCTTAGATCAAGAATTCTCTCACCGAACTGCCGAAATAGCGGGGTGCCCCATCGTGCTGAATGCGTGATAATCGTGTAGCTAAACGCAATAGATTATCATTCAGTAGCTGCTAGTCGCTCACTTAACTCGTTATGCTGTTAAAAAGAGCCTATCACTGGACCCTACGCTGAGGTAATTAAGGCCCTTTATAATGTTATTATCCCATCTATGAGGAAAGTTGGGATAATTCATTGGGTACAGCTAAGAATACGGCCTGGACAGTCGGGGTTCGATTCTCAGCAGGGATAAGAAATTGTTCTCATCTGTTCAGGGTCAAAACCGGTTCTCGAGTTCACAGAGCCTCTTGCCTAATGGATACTCTTTATCAGGAAGTAAAGCGGTCAGGGCGTGAAGCTCACCACGTATGCCCATTCACTGCTGAGGTAAAAATGGTGGGAGCTATACCTCCGCTCCACCACATGTTTTCAAGGCATAGAGTTTAATTAAATAAGCACGTGTAAACTTGGTCTTTTTATCGCATGCAAGTCTTGGTCTTCAAAATGGCGATCTATTCACTATTTTTTCTTTTTTTTGTAATTTTAGGTTTTCATCAATTTAAATCGCACAGTGCTTGTACTTGGGGGGCTTGAGGGGGCAATACCGACATCACACAATAAACAGCATTACTCTCGGCAGAATGCAGTCCCAACAACACCGATCTGTTGAAGCGGAATGGGGGGCGCGCTGCTACTCCTGCCCCCCCCCTCCTTCCTCCGGCCACCGCTTCATGTCTTTGGGTTGGGAGGTCTGCCTCCTCTTCTGAAAATGCGTTCCTATAAAACTCTCAATTCGAAATCACTCTCACAAACAAAATATATATGTGTGTGACTGACTGCAGGGCTGATGGCCTGAGTTCGACTGTATTTTCTGTCGGCTCTTTTACAAACAATCATCATCTGGAAACAACTCCATGTACTGCAGTCAAGAATGGTGGCGCTAAACCTCCACTCCCCCCATATGTCTTCATGGCACAGTGCTTAATTAATTAAGTACCGGGACAACCTCAGCTCCTACTTTACCTATATCATTACATGATATACATGTATAGCTCCGAATGATGAATGATGAACTGGAAAGGATTTGTAAGGAAACGATGGTAATATATTCATGGTACTATCCTAGCGCCTGTCTGAGGGACAGACGAAAATAAGGAAAATGCTCTGTTACAAAAATCGATGTACCGGATGAGTTTCGAACCGAACACTACAGCATACATGTCCGGAGCCAAGCCGCTACAACTGTCGACGGAGGAGTCACCTTGACAATCGCCACGTCCACAGCGGCATGGGCTACTTTATTAAATTACTGTTTCCAGCTCTCAATGTTAGGTCCGAGTGACATCTTCGCTGCAACATCTCGAGCAGGCACAAGACTTTATAATTAAATGAAGATAAATTCTATCAAGTGTAGCCAGTTGCATACCACTACAACACACACTGAGCATGCGCACGACATCCTACAGGTGGTACATCAACAATTATCCTTTATTTAAAAAGGTAGAGCTATCCTTGTTAGCAGGCCGTGGAGGCCCATAGCGTTGTGAGACGTCGAGGCTCCCACATTTTCTACACAATCGGCCCACAGATGGCTATGAGGTTGTCAGCCTTACGCGCCGGCCGCCCTTTACACCCCAGGAATATTCCTGGTACTTATTTCTGTTAGAGGCTGAGTCGACCCCTGGGCCTTAGTGCGGCTGGAAGGATTAGGTCAATGAAAAATCTAGTTACCTCATTGGGAATCAAACACTTGACCTGCCGGCTTGCAGCACAATGCCTCAACCAACTACGCTACCTCTGGCCCCGTCCTTCATTAATAAGTTCTAAACTAAAGAAGACATAGATGTAATGTATTCCCACATTATATTTGCTGCAAAGTGTATAAAATGAAGTGTATACCAAGAGAAGGAAAGGAAACATCACTTCCACCTTATGCAAGTAGAATTTTTGACAATTTTAAAAGATATTAATACATGTACATTAACTTTTAACAAAAAACTTGATGTAAGTATATAATATCTCAATTTAATCTGTATTTTAATGCTAAAAATCCCTATACAGAGAAATAGATATATTGTTTTTTCTTGTTTTTTTTTTCCCTTGGCACTACAGCCCCAGTGGGTCTAGGCCTGCCTCCATGAACTCCGTTCACTTCGGTTTTTCTAGATCTTACACATGCGGTAGGACTCCTTGGGCGCGTGATCAGCTCGTCGCAAGGTCTCTACCTGGATACAAACACAGAAAAACGCACACAAACATCCATGCCCTCATGCCCTGAGTGGGATTCGAACCCACGATCTCGGCTTCCGAGCGAGCGAAGACAGTGCATGCCTTAGACCGCTCGGCTAGATATGTAGCATACATGTTAATAATTTCCCTACAGCTTCAGAAATCATCCTGCTGATGGCCAAGGCTGGCCGAAACAGGTAACATGCACGTAAACTGGTTACTCGTGATTCCACCACTTAAATACGTGGGTGCAATTTAACATATGTTTGTATGGGTCTGTAGTAGCCTGTGGAACTCACGCGGTATAGTGACTGCTTAGCAGCTGAGGAATGGTAGCAGAGACAGAGAATTGCCTGCAACAATGCGTGTACAACAGCAACAAAGAAAATTCTAATCTAATACTTCCCAACAATACTATTTTCACAGAAGTAGGTGAAAACGACACTAAGGCTTTGCACAACAATAGATTTACAACAGAAGGAAATGCGTACTAGATTAATGACCTACAGGTACAACGAATTTGAAACTGCATCAATAGACTATCTAGGCTACGGTTTAGCAACGATAGACTTACAACATAAGTAAATGAACATCAAGATTAAGAAGTTGAAGTGCAATAAGACTATTTTTTTCCAGTGGCTCTTGCAGCCCATGCAGAGACCAGTCCTCTTATTCAATTCCGTAACCATTTTCACAGAAGGCAGGACTTCTTGGACGAGTGATCAGCCCGTCGTAAGGTCTCTACCTGAACACAAGGACAATACAAACACAGAATAAACGCATACACACACCAAATATCCATGCCTTAAGCGGGATTCGAACCCACGATCCCAGCGTCAGAGCGAGCGAAGGCAGTTCATGCCTTACACCACGCGGCCAATGTGACCGGGGCAAGAGCCTATACTACATGAGCATTAGGGATGGACTTAGAATCAATGTAAGTTTTTTACAATTGCAATAAATTAACGTAAAGAAGATGAAATTACAAGATCTCACGGCGGCGACAAGTCCTGTCTTGAAGAGTTCTATCATCTGGGATATAGCGTCGTGTATTCTTATGAAATTCAATGACATTACAGCCCGAAAGATAGAACTCAGCACAACCCGCGCTGTGAGAACTTCAGGTCCTACGCTCCTTTTGTGGTCTTCTGCGCATTAAACCATGTGGTCCAGTTGGTGGGTCTGGTAGTTTGAAACGCGGTTACCTGGCCACAACAGGAAAAGAGACGAGGTATGAAAACTGAAGGTACTCCATTTAACAATATTTTTCCCTCCACACTTGTATTACACATGATCTGCAGAACCTGCAATAAATGCATGTGTTCAATAAGTACTGGTTCGTCAATGAGTTGTGTCCAGTGGCGTAATTCACAGACTCGTTTCTTTGTTCATTTATGTATCATTTTAATTCTTGTATTGCGGTTTTACTCGGATCTGTCAGATTGTTACACCTGATCAAGCTGGTTCCCTGGCGGGTTTCTTCTTGTCTTCTACCCTGAAGATGGAGGCGATACGTCCCTCCGAAACGTCGGTTAACGCAATATCTATTCGGCGCCACATCCCAGAAGACTGCTTTCTTCATAGTCACCTCCGTGAAAACCTCAAATCTTACAAAGTAGAGGAGAATTTCTTTTAAAAAAAAGTATTTCAATTTCCTACTGTATTCTAAATCAGTGCAATGAAGTTATTACATACAGCATAAGTGAATATTTCTCGGGTGTCTGCAACAGCTGCAGGCCTAGAATATAACTCTAATACAAAATTCCTCTTGACATTACAAAAATATATACGGAAAAAGCATTCGTTTTCCCATTCTAATGAAGTATCAAACGTGTCAGGAAATAAAAAAAAGTCGACTTTGAAATATTACAGGGTATTAACAAACTCTTCCGAGATGTCCAAAACAGTTATATCGCTCATGTAAAAAAAAAATGCAATACATTTCGATAATGAAGGAACGCCTCATTCTGTTAATAATATAGTAGTATATGGGCACTTCAAACTGTCATTAAAACATGCAGATTAAAGCGACTGTGTGTTACACGAAATGGAGAGGTGTAGAGGAAGCCAGAAACAGACATAAAAGTTACAGAAATCATTGAGATCGTGGGGAAAGAGTGGGCGGGGGCGAGGAATAAAAAAAAAACAAAAAACAAAGCATTATATGTGTTCATTGTCCTGGCCTCTACACATCGGTCGGTAGGTTTCTGTAATCCGGTGGAGCCTGCTGACGATTCCAATGAATAATTCTGCCAGACTTAAAACAGATACTGAATAAAAACTGGGGATGACATTGTGATCGGTAAGCGGAGTTGCCAAGCTGCTCGGATGATTGTCGGTTAATCCGCGGGAGATCAGAGAGACGACGGGTAAGTCGACGTACAGGCGGAGTGGGAGGTGGGGGGCGGACAAATAAAAATAACATTGCGACGCAACGAGCAGGACACATATAACAGAATACTCTCACTACACAACAAACGTTGTCGGAAATCCTTAATGACAGGAGTATAGTCACTGCGGAAAAGAATAAATATTTATGAGGACCCAGGGTAGCGCAGTAGGTATAGCGACTGGCTACGGGCTGGACGACGGAGGGGTCGGAGTTCGAGTCTCTGTACGGTCAAGAACTTTCACTTCTCCATGTAGTCCAGACGAGCTCTGAGGCCCACCCAGTCTCCTATCCAATTGGTACCGGGGCTCGTTCCCCGGGAGTAAAGTGGCAGGTGCGTGAATCTGACCACTCAAACCCAACTAGCGCGGAGGTCAAGAAAACGTGGATCTATAATCCACTCTTACATACGCCTTCATTGTGTAGTGCTTATTTAGTTAAGCACAGGGTCAACTTTACCTCTTTACTCAATCTCTCCGGAGATTAACTTGGCAGGGGCGTGAAGATAGACCACTCACTTCCACCTAGTGCCGAAGTCAAGAAAATTGGAGCTATACCTCCACGCCCGCACATATCTTCACGGCATAGTGATTACATAGAATGGCCAATTTTACCATTTTTACGTAAGTTAACTCTCATATTTTTGTAGACATGTCTCATGAAAATCAGGGCTGTTCATTAATAAGCAAGAAACCTGCTTATTTTATCCAAATTCTTTGAACACAAAGTACTGAACTTAGCCGTTCAGCAGTCCATACTCATGCTTCCTGCTCGGAAAGTTCTGGAGTCGGTCTAGAAACCGCCCGTTCCCAACGAATTTCTTCGTCATTCCTTGGTCGCTCAGACAAAGGCCGCTTCTTTCCACATGAATCTCCAACTCATACTTGCTACCCATTCTGCCAGTCAGCGCACTGGAATAGGAACTATTCAATATGTCGTAACGCAAACTAAAAATAAAAAGGAAGTTCTGGGAAGAACTAATCGCCTACTTTCCTCTAATACGACACGGACGGCATAGAAAACGACTCATCAAACAATTTTTCGTTATTGCAAGAAAGTGTTTACCGAGACGTTGTGTAGTAACGACAAGGGGGATACATAGACAGATCCACTGACTCTCCTTCAAACGATGTGTTCAACAATTCTTCTAATGTTACGAGTATTCGTTGCCCTCGGAACGTGTTTACCGAGCCGTTGCCTAGCAACGATATACAGGGATACACATACAGACATGCAACACTGACGGGAGGGATTTATTGTGTACTCCTGTGAGATGGGCTCAAGACCCAAGATATGGATACAAAATTTCATACAGATAGGTTCAGGCATTCATAGACATGCAGACAGCAGGTTGATTTCATAAGCCTACTTTCATTTTTTTTCAAAATAAAGAAAGTGGGCTAACAAATAAACGAATAAATAAATACGTCCACAAATAAAATATCTCACTAAACGGTTACTCGGCCGATACA
Organism: Cryptotermes secundus; assembly: GCF_002891405.2. Taxonomy (NCBI): domain Eukaryota; kingdom Metazoa; phylum Arthropoda; class Insecta; order Blattodea; family Kalotermitidae; genus Cryptotermes; species Cryptotermes secundus. The sequence goes on along the minus strand of NW_019743147.1, from coordinate 2,685,385 downwards.
GACATTATTTGGTGTTCGGTTCCTTGTTCACAAAAGCCTTCACATTCTCATCCTATTTCTGTAAGATGCGCCCTTCACATTTCATCATTACGTATTCCTTACTTGAGAAAGACAAGGCTTTGCAGTCCGCAGAAAACCACCCCGTCCCAGTGTGACATTTGAAAGAGGTGAAATGCATGTTTCGTGACAACCTGTGGTCTCCTTTCCGGGTCACTTAGTGCGTATGTGCGTGTATGTGCGTCCGGATCACAAGACGCGTCAATATCAAAGATACAAACTGGCCGACTTTAAAATATGTAGGTGAGAATCCCAAGTGTCACTGGAATTTTCGAAAAAAAAAATAAATTTTGAAAAATAGGATGAAATTACTAAATAATAATACATAACGATCTTGGAGAGATTTCATGGTGTCATCTGTTTTCCATATGGAGAAACACAATTCTAGTGGGATTAGTACAAATATTCTTAAGAAGTTTACACGTAAAAAGTTCTATCTTCTGGGATATATCATGTAGTCCGTTTCGGTAGAATATGTGGCCTCTAACTTCAGGGTCGAAGAGTAAGATAAACAAAAACCAGCATGAATTAGGCAAAATCCCGAAAACAGAACTCTTCAAGTTTAGGACATTTTAATGTTCAGTGTTCGGAAAAGCCCAAACACCAATCGGTCCTTATTGTTAGACACAGTCGCTAGAACCCTTCAGAATCTACTGACAGACCCGTCGCTATGAGAAGCTCAAATTCTAAACGTAAGTATGTAAGCAAACCGACCGAGCGACCGCCGCTTGTCGGTGAAATTTAGAAGTGAAGTTTGCGGATAGAGGGTGACGCGTGGTCAGCGCAACGAATCCCTACAGCCGTTAACTTCGGTTTTCTAGACCGGGGCCGATATTTCCTTGAAATAGCTCCTCAGTTATCATCACGAGGCTGAGTGAACCCCGTCCCATACCCACTACTTCTCCGAAAAAAAAAACGGATAGCGCAGGGAATCTAACCCGGACCTCTGGATCTGTAGCCAGGAACGCTGACCACTAGACCACAGAGGCGGTCGCTCAGTCGGTTTATTTCACTTGCGGACTAAAATCACGGAGTTTTTTTTAAGTGTGTAAGCAAATCCTCTGGTTGACCACCCAGGAAGAAATCCTGGAGTTGCCTGCCCCCTGAGGTGCCCTTCGTGTGACACATTCCTCTCCGCAAAGTACTGTACGTTACTAGCATGGCTGTTGCACAAGGTCTTGAGGTGCATACATGCAGCGTCACTGTGATCTACCTGTTACTGGGCTGCAAGTTTTGTATCACAACATGTCTTTGAAAAACATGCAACTTTCTGGTATTTGTTTAGAAAAGATAAACATACTAACATGATGGTCACTTAAATTATTTTCATTAGAGATAATAAACCTGCGAATAATTTTAAAATTACTTCAGAAATGTATATACTGCCATGTTTACAGGGACATTACCTGCCTTATAAGGTAACGGTAAAGTTGTCCCTGTGCTTAACTAAATATTAGGCCATGAAGGCGTGTTGGGGAGTGAATGTACAATCCACGTTTCCTTGACCTCGGCACCAGTTGGAGGTGAGTGGTCAGCTTCGCGCCCCGGCCGCTTCACCCCCGGGGAAAGAACCTAGTACCCATTGGAAAGGAGACTGGGTATGCCCCCGAAACGGTCTGGATGACGTAGAGAAGGGAAAATTCTTCCCTCTACCGGGACTTGAACTCCGACCCCTCTGTCGTTCAACCCGTAGCCAAACGCTATAATATTACAAATATTGGAATCAGTCCAACACATAGACCGCTTCGATATCCATTTACATGAACACGTGTCGCATCATTACAAGATTTTACTTTATTTCAGAATCGTCGGAAGTTAGAGCCCAGTTGTCGGCAACGGACCTATACGACATTCTTCGAGTGTCAGACTTGAGCGAAAAGAGGACGTTGAGAGCTCGGCTCATTTGGGGTGCACTTTTTTGTTCCATGCCCAAACTGGACGTGTACGGTACGTATCGGCAAGGGTCACAGGACGGACACTTTGCCTTGAAGACAGAAGGAGTTAAGGGTTTCCGAAAAGACTGTTCACCCACCTCTTCGTTATGCAATCACCCAGAATCAGAAATAACAACAGATTTACCTTCGGAAGTCTCATATTCATAAAAATAATATTTAAATAGGAATTCTGTGAAGAACTATTCGCCTCCTTTCTTCCATATGACAAGAACTGCATAGAAAACGACGAGTCCAACAATTCTTCTATTGATGCGTGCGTATTCGTTGTCGCGGTAACGTTTTTACCTAACCGTTTCCTAACAAAGATAAGAGATATACACAGACTGATGGGAGGGATTCATGAATTATGCCGTTCAGATGAGTTCAGGTGTCATGATATACATACCAAGTATAACAAATACTGGTTCAGGCATTTAAAATTTAATGGTGGGACACACAGACACACAGAGAGCGTGGTGATCGCCTGTCTGCTTTCATTTCTTCAAAATAAGTGAAGTGTGATAGAAATCGATTTATATCTGTCAGAAAATAAGGAAAAACAATCTCTATTTAATATTAGAATCATAAGAGACACATAAACATACTCTGTGGCCACAAAATGCCGAATTTATCGACGTTAAAGCCCATGGTACAAACAGTGACCACTGTGTTTTAAAGTGTTAGCACTTCATACCTTCCGAGATACCATTTTCCATATGCCACAGAGCACCAGTTTCACTCCATATAACATCAGTTGTCTAGTACTAAACGTTGGGATAATAAATGTGCTGAGAGATAAAACTCCTAAATACACAGGGTAGTCAGTCACTCAAAAAAACACCTCCACCTCACTCCTTCTCTTGCTTGCCCTGTGAATTGTTTTCGACACTGCCCATTAGTTCCCCGCTGCTTCCACAGGCTTGGATCCACCTATGGTGGCTTCATCCTCTCCTCCCTTTACCAATCCAGTAAAAAAAAAACCTCATTCCTCTTGCGTTTTTATGCCATATATGTATATGTATGTAGAGTAGGAACTGTTGCTGATACAGGACTTAGGGTGATGACAGCTCAACACCTCTACCCCGCCCGCAGACAAAACAAAAGCAAATATATAAACTGAGAGACAGAATAAAAATAGATATATAACATATAAAGACCGTGCTCAGATCCCAAAATGTAGTTCCATTGTTGTGTTTAGTTTCTTTATAACTTATTTACTCATGGAGCTGAGCTCTTCAGTTACTCAAGAACTTCCCAGCATTTTATGCAATCGTGTTCACATGAGCCCTCCACTGGTCCCTATCCTGGTCCAGATCAATCAAATCCATACATCCCATCCTATCTCTCTAAGATCTATTTTAATATTGTCCACCCAACTACGCCTTGATCTTTCCAGTGGTCTCTTTCCTTCTGGCTTTCCCACCAATATCCTAGACGCATTCGTCTGCCCCATTCGTACTACATACCCTGCTCATCCTCCATGACTTGATTATTGTAATTATACTTGGAGAAGAGTACAAGTTATGAAGCTCCTCATTGTGCAGTTTTCTCCAACCTCCTGTCACTTCATCCCTCTTCGGTCCAAATATTCTTCTCAACACCATGTTCTCAGGCACCCTCAGTCTATGTTCCTCCCTTAATGTCAGAGTTGCTTGATCATAAAAATGACCAAAGGAAATGCCTTTTCTTCTCCCCAAAATGTATTCTTTATACGGACACCCCCCGCATTAGCACGATACACTTGCGTGGTATTCTTAAATAGCGCCGTGTTATTTCAAACCGCGTAAACAGAAGACGTTTTCTTCCTCATGAACTCTACGTTAGAAACAACTGATTTATTTATGTATGTGTATTTTTAATCCTAAATTTGGTGAATGTCATATTTTCGTGTAAGTTAATATTAAAATAATAATTTTGTATCTTATAATGTAAATACTTGACCCTGGGACGGCCAAAATCGAAAAAAAAAACGATGATGCAATAAATGCATAAAATGCCAGCGTCGATCAGCTCGATCATTTGGGAGGGGGGAAGAAGCTTTGCGGTGTGATGCGTATACCAGAAACTGTTTCCTTGGAAGCAATCAAGGACTTCCATGCAAATTGGTATGAATATGCTTACATAGGAACCTACAGAACGATTGTGCTTTTAGAGTCTTCCTATCAAGACAATAGTCACACATAGTCTGAGGTGGAAATAAACTTAATGTAACGTCCTAATGTGTGTGTTTTAAAATAACTTTAAAGTAGGCAAATTTTAAAGTTTCACTTTTTTTGGTAAGAATGTACATTAACGTACATTATTTTTTTGTTTGTGACTTGAGGTCCTCACACTAGTGAGTATGAAAAGTGCTGTCTTATGGGATGTAACGCCGTGCAGTCCGGTAGAATTTTACCGTAGTTTCAAAGGAATGTACTAACTCTATCTTCAGACTCAAAGAACAGTAAACCCCTTTGTTTGTCCCTCTTTTCTTCCCGATTTCTTGGTTTGCTTATTCTTAAAATCTTAGAATGAAAATAATATGTCCTCCGAAACGCCAGCGGACATCTACAAGATGAAAGGTAGCAGGTTCGATATCCGATTCAGTCATTGGAATTTTCAATTAAACTAATCTTTCCCTTGAGTAGACTCAGCCTCTAACAGAACTGAGTACCAGGAATCTTCCGGGGGTTAAAGGGTGGCCTGCGCGTTAGACTGACAACCTCACAGCCATCTGTGAACTGATTATCTAGAAAATGTGGGAGCCTCGACGTCTCATAGCCCTATTGGCTTCCACGGCCTGTTACAGGGATAATTTTACCTTTTACATTCCAGAAAATAATATTCTAGGTACTTATCAATGTACTATTTCCGGTATGACGATAGGCCGGAATCACAGTGCACCAGGTTTGTATCTCACTCTTCTGTAAATATTATAAATCAAAACTATTTACATTATTTACAGTATCTTCGTTGGATATGTAAATAAATACTTTATTCACATCAATAATGTAATTATTAATTTAGAAAATGCTTTCGATATGGGCTTATAGCTGAAGGAGTTCAATTGTAAAAGAGTGAGGATGGGGCGATGCTATTTTGGGAACGTCTCAGTTCGTGAAGATATGTTTGCAATACTGATACACTTCTCCAAGTAAAATTAGAATGATCAAGGCAAGAAAGATGAGATGGGCAGGGCATGTGGCACGAATGGAGGAGATATAGGATATTGGTGAGAAAGCCGGAAGGAAGGAGACCACTGGGAAGACCAAGACATATGTGGGTGGACAAAATTAAAATGGATCTTAGAGCGATAGGACGGGATGGTATAGATTAGATCGATCTGGCTCAAGATGGGGACCAGTGGAAGGCTCTTACGAACAAGGTAATGAACCTTCGTGTTCCATAAAATGCTGGGAAGTTCTAGAGTAGCTGCACAATTAGCAGCTTCTCAAGAAAGGCTCAACTCCATGAGTGAGTGAGTGAGTGATTTTGACCTTAGGCGTTTATTCCCTGTTGATGTAGGCAGTAACATGAACGTTTCAGAGGAACAGGCTACTTCAAACTCCCAAGGAGACTTGACAATAGAAGCAGCACGTACGCCGGACACCACAGAAGTGCCGTCCATATTCACACGAAGCAAGGACCCGAAAGTAGAACCGAAATCAACAGACACTAAATCAACATGAAAACCTAATATCAGTATAGTAGCGCTTTCCTGCATTTGCTGAACGACATTGGAAAACTCTAAGAATGAGCAAGGACATACGTTAAACATCGAGATTTCAATGACCTATCCCTCATCGACAACTAACTAACTCCATGGACGCGAGCCCTTCTTGAGAAGACGCAAGTCGTTCAGTAACACAAGAATTTCATAACATTTTATGGAACCCGAATCCTCATTACCATATTCACAATTGACCTCCACTGGCCCCTATCCTGAGTCAGATTAATCTAGTTCATATCACACTATCCAGAAAGCTGGGACAGCTCAGTCGGTACAGCGATTTTCTATGAGCTGGATGGCCGAAGTTCGATTTCCCGCAAGGACAAGATATTCTTCTCTTCCCCACAGCCTCTATAAGAACTCTGGGTATCGGAGGTTCTTTCCCCTGGAGTTAAATTGGCCTCGGCATTGAGGTGACAACTCACCTATATCTAGTTTCCCATGTCAAAGAAAGTGGACTTATACCACCACTTCCCCTCACTGTTTCGTGGTGTGGTGCGTAAATAAGTAAGCACAGGGACAAATTTAGCTTATCTTTACTTTCATCTTTACTACCCCCTCGTGTTTCTCTAATATCTCTCGTAGTTAGCTTTAGTTTCTCGGGGTGGTGTGAGACTGAATCCACTTGGTACGTCGGCCACTAATTGGCCTATTGTTCTAGCCCCATATGATAGTTGATGATGATGATTGTGGAGCAGTCAGTGGAATAAAAATTGGCAAGCCAAACCGAAATTGTTGGAGAAAACCTGATCCGATGCCACTTTGTTCACCACAAATCCCACATGACCGGGCCGTCGCTGTCGAAACCAGCGACAAACGGCCTGAGCTATGGCAAGGTCCCATTGTATTTCTCTAAGATCCATTTTAATATTACAATCTCATCTACGTCGATGTCTTAGTACTGGTCTCTTTCCTTCTGACGTTTGCCACCAAAACCCTACACCCCCTCCCTCTTTCGCAAATTCTAAATTGCAGCAGAGGCCAGCGGTTTCAATGACTCATTTACGGTTTTTTTTTATCTGCCTCTATGTCGAGAGAACACGGTCAGGTGGTGGGCCAACTGGCAATCAGGGGCAGTTTAAGGACCACAGCACCAGACGGGATATGTCAAAACACTAGACACTAATTGCAGCTCACGGTTACACGCAGCATTGCAACCGGGTGCACACTAGCGCCGAGCAAAGGAACGGAGTACAGGAGCAGCTCAAGCAACAGGCTCGGCTGCTAGTTAAGTGACAGCATTAATGCCTAAGCAGTTAACGGAATAAATCGGTGAATAAATAACAGATAAATAATTAACTCATTATCAGGTTCTATTAATTAATGAATCACCACGCCATGAAGAGGTACTGGGAAGAGGAGTTATAGGTTCATCATTCTTGACCTCGGCACTAGAAGGATGTGAGCGGTCAGTTTCACGTTTCTGTCTCTTTACTCGCGGGGAAACAGCGCACGATGTCCATTGTATAGGAGGCTAGGTGAGCCCCAGAGCCGGTCTGGACAATTTGAGCTGAGGAAAATCTCTTGCAACTGCCAGAAATCGAATCCCATCAGTGCAGTCCGTGTTCATCGCTATACCGACTGAGCTATGCCGATTTTCCGTTATCAAGGCAAGTAAGATAAAACTCTTCCTGTAATTAATCTTGCACCGTGCTATAAACTGCAATGAGGAACGGGGGTATAGCTTCGCGTTCGTAACCTCGGCAATACATGGGACTTCTTGAGTAAAAGCTTCACTCCCAGGCTGTTCTACCCCCGATGGTACGTAGGTCCACCAGTTCTCATTGCATAGGAATCTGGACAGTTTCCAGAACCGGGCTGGAAACTGTGAAGAACAGAAAAATCGCATGACCCTGAAGGAAATCGATCTCATCGTCCAACCCTAGCCTAGTTACTATATCGACTGAGCTAGACCAGTTATATATGAGGTTTCGAAGACGGTGAATATTAAGATTATGGTCCCGAACAGAGACTAGCTCAACCTAATGGACCCAACAAAATATATTTCATGGAGTTAATCTCTATTCCAGATACAGACTAGCTCAATCTAGTGTACCAAACAGAATGCATTTCATGAGTCAATTTCTATTCCAGGTACACAATAGCTCAACCTACTGTACCCAACAGAATGCATTTCATGGAGTTAATTTCTATTATTCTAATATGTTTCACAGTATTATCTGATGATGAAATTGTGTTCCTTTGACCATAAGTGGACAATGTAAAACATCAAAAAAATGTAAGTTAAACTAAGTGACTGATTTGATAAAGATCAGAGTTAAATATATTAAATCATGCTAAGGGAATAACCAGAACTGCAAAGATCGTAGGCTATTTGGAAGATATGTGTACCAGCAGAAGTAGCCAAACCACATAGGCTGCACATATTGATCAAATTATTGCAACTTCTTTTATTCCCTACAATCAAGAAATCTGTATATGGAGTGCTCGTTATCCCAAATTCTGATCCATGGGTCACTGTTGCGTCCCCAGCGCTATGATAAAGGTGGTGAAACAATTTTGGTATAGAATTATACTATGCATCTGTTACATCATGCATGAGATATTTTATTTTGAATTTCGAGTGCACACAGAGGGGAGGGAACAATATAAACTGTTAGTTCCGGAAACAAGTCTTGGTGCCCAACTGACATGTGCGCATTGCATGATGAGGATGTGATATTTCGTTGATGTGGAAGTGAGAATTACAGTTTTCCTGCTTCTGGTGGGCTGTTTGTAATTTGTGGACCCCCATATGATGGCTAACCCACTCATTTCCGCCCCTGTTCCTAATTTTTACTCTACGTCGTTTCAAAATGAGCCAACAGGTTTAGTTTTGAGTCTGAGCAACTTCGTTACTGTCCCACGGGTATATTAACGCTTTAAGACCATATTTCTTCTAAACTATAAGAATTCAGTCCGTACCTCACAGGAAGCACATTACGTCAAACCGGTTAATGCTGTTTAGGGAAACAGTCGCTGTTTATTATGAATACCATATGAAGACACAAATACACTCTATGGACCGAATACAATGTTTTAGTTTGTTTAAGCAGGTGGTATAATAACAACCCGTCACGGTAGCCGCGCGGTCTAAAGCATGCACTGTCTTTGTTCTCTCGAATCCTGGGATCGTGGGTTCGAATCCCACTCAGAGCACGGATGTCTGTTGTATGATGTGTTTGTGTTGCCCTGTGTTTAGGTAGCGGCCCTGCGAGGACCTGATCACTCGACCAAGGAGTCCTACCGTCTTGGAGAAATGATTACGGAGCTGAGTAAGAGGCCTGGGCCTTGAATGGGCTGGAAGAGCCATTGAAAAAAAGTATAGTAATCACTGTGCGTTAAAGGGTTAATTGTGAACTGCTTTATAAAGAGTTGGCCATGAAATCGTTTTTGTCTTTCAGTTCACAAGTTGTTGTCAGTGTGTACGGCTTCCTGACGGAATTAGTTGATGCTTGCTAACTGCTTCACGCTGTTTCCTTGCTTGGCTTACTCTTAGGCCCTGAAGATGGAGGATATATGTTCCTCCGAAACGTCGGCTACACTGCTTTATATTCCAGAAGTTAGAACTCTTCATAAAAACCGTTTGGAAGTCAAGTCACACAAAATTAGTACATTTTATTTCCGTGTAAACTATATCTAAAACTGATTAAAAATTATTAACTGTCTATAATTAAATAATAATTGAGTAAATTGACCTACTTATTAATATAAGAAAATTAAGCTCATACTGCAACTCTTTATTGCAAAGTTCATACTGTGGCAAATATTCTCAAAGCAAAAACTGTGGAGCTAGAGTAACACTCGTTGCCAGCGAACGGCTCTGAAACAACACTCGTGTCTAGACAACGGCTCAGTAAATACATTCCCACCGTAACAGATAAACATGCAACAATACAGGTACTGTTGGGAACGGTGTGTTCTACTCGGTCCGTGCAAAGTGATTATAAAGAAGAAAATTGGGGTAACCGAGTCAGTTCTTCAAGGGAGTCTGCGAAGAAAAGATTTCAGTTAGAAGGGAGGCGCTGTTCAGAAGAGACTTGAGCCCGAAAGCAGAGGACTAGCCACTGATAGAAGCCGTTACCAGGCAACTACTATTGAAGACATTGCCGCCTGGAAATGATTTGTAAAGTGTGGAAATCTGAGATGGCGTCTTAATTAAACGTAATTACGAGTTGTGTGCTGAAGTAGTCAATAAATCCAACACCCTGTCTGTAGTGTTACTACGTCATGTGACAACACTTATTCACCCGTCGAGGGAATCAGTCTTTATGTAACTTGAAATCCCATTACCGTTTTTACAAAATTCTTCCGCTGGACCCTACCTGAGACAGATGAACTAAGTACACAGTTGAAATGCAATTTTCTCACTATCTATGTCCAACTGGTCTCTTCCATTGGACTTCTCGCTTCGTTCTCCATAAATTCGATCAGAAAGAAACCGTGATGAGGATATTTTCTCGAATTTATTTTCTCCATTGATCTTGTATTGCGAACCTTTTAAATTAAGTAACTGTGAAGTACATCAACTCAGATTTGAATTCAAACAAGGTTTTACCCTTTGTTACCAAGGCAGATTTCGTATACATAGTAGGTACGGTTACAATGGACAAACTGTAAGATACAGCTGACAAAGTTCATGTTGGACAAACACGGTTTCGAGAGCGGAGGGTATGTTTTGCAAAGTTTCGTTGACACTGCAGTTGTCACTGAGTGTGTCACCGGTTCTTGTAGAACAGATGCTTAGGGATCACAGGTTACAGATGTATCGAAACACAATTTAGATATAGGACTACAGTAGGTTAGGTCGACTGCTGAGGAAAGACAGGTAAATATTGAAACAGATAATAAGGAAGAAGATTTTCAAGGTTCTGCATGATGGATTGGCCCAGGATTGCACCCAACAGCGGGGTTTGGTACTAGCGGTGTTGAACCTTCGGGTTCTGCTATCAGAGAGTTAGTTAATTAGTAAGATGGATCTTAGGAAAACAGCTTGTGAGGATGGGAGGTGGATGGAACTGGCTCAGGATTTTGTCCAGTGGCGGGCTCTGGTATTAGCGGTGTTGAACCTTTGGGTTCTGCTACCAGAGAGTTAGTTAATTAGTAAGATGGCTCTTAGGGAAACAGGCTGTGAGGATGGGAGGCGGATGGAACTGGCTCAGGATCGTGCCCAGTGGCGGACTTTGGTATTAGCGGTGTTGAACCTTTGGGTTCTGCTACCAGAGTTAGTTAATTAGTAAGATGGATCTTAGGGAAACAGGTTGTGAGGATGGGAGGTGGATGGAACTGGCTCAGGATCGTGTCCAGTGGCAGGCTTTTGTATTAGCGGTGCTGAACCTTCGGGTTCTGCTATCAGAGAGTTAGTTAATTAGTAAGATAAGCGGCCTCCGTAGTCTAGACGTAACGTGACTCAAGGTACGCGGGTTCAAATACCCAGCGGAAGTCGTCGAATTTTTAAGGGCGGAAAAATTCAGGGAACAAGTCCTCCGGGAGGGACTTTAAGCCGTGGGTCCCGTGTTGTAGCTTTACGGCACGTAAAAGAACCTCATATCTCCAAAGGAGGTAACTGAGCCAAATAACGGACGTTTCCCGCCCAACAGCAGTCTCTAATACCTCTGGTAGATGGGGGAAGCATTATAGATACCTCTCAGCTAGTAGAGCCGGTCTCGCTGGCTGGGCGGGACTGATGGTAAGCACCAGTACCGGTAGGATATAGAGACTGGTAGAAATCATAGAGGGAAGCACAATGGACCAATACTGGTCTCAGTGCATGGGGAAACCCACCCTCTCCAATAACTAACTAACTAACCAATTAGTAAGATGAATCTTAGGGAAACAGGTTGTGAGGATGGGAGGTGGATGTAACTCGCTCAGGATCGTGTCCAGTGGCCGGCTTTGGTATTAGCGGTGCTGAACCTTCGGGTTCTGCTACCAGAATTAGTTTAGTAAGATGGCGCTTAGGGAAACAGGCTGTGAGGATGGGAGGTGGCTAGAACTGGCTCAGGATCGTGTACAATTACAGGCTTAAGTATTAGCGGTTTTGAATCTTCTGGTTCTGCTGCCAGAGATGCATTTGGTATAGTTCAGACAAATACTGCCGCCATAAAGATGGACTGAGCAATTAGCACAGACTGAGGACGTGACATCATTCAAATGGCTTAGACTGCGGCCCTCAAAGTGTCCATTCTGTGCTGTTTTAACACCGTTCTTTGTTACCAACATGATGGCTATAAATTCCCTGCACGGAAGAAATCCCTGATGTTGTATCCACGGTTTTAAATTAATAAACATGTCCTCTGGGCCGAGCTGGTCGATTGATGATATGATTCGATGTGATGTGGATGACAGGTATGCGGGGACTAAACACCGGTCCCACCCAGTGTACAGAATTAATGCCACGAAATATGCAAACTTTCGCTTATAAAATAATAGCGTGTAGAGCCGTTACTGGGCAACGATCTCGAAACAAAAGACTAAAAAACATCTGATGCTAGGTAACAGATTCTTAATGAGCAAGTATGAGCAACCGTTACCGAGTGATGCCTTCGAAAACAAACATATTCCCATGGAAACGGTTGGAGTATAACAATGGACGGTGTTTCCCATGCGGGCCGTGCCGAAATGTTATAAGCAAGGGACTAGTTGTAACAGAGTCAGTTGTTAATAATTAGTTTTACTGGAACCTGTGAAGAGTAGATTTGGTCGGTGCAGTTGAAGAATCCCCACTGTTAGAAGCCGTTACCAGGGAATGACTAGTGAAGACTGAAAAGATTTAGCGTGTGTTGTAGTAACATGTAAAGTGTGGAAATCAGCGATGGCCTTTTAATTAAGTGTATTCATGGTTCGTGTGTTAAAGTGGTCAGTATATCCATTCTCCAAACCAAAACTCCGCCGAGAGTCACTATAACACGTGGCAATATCTAGCTATATACTACTAAAGTGCTCTCCATAAAATCAAGTCTGGATATTACATTCAAAATTATGTTCTCTCAATTTTTTGTTTAATGTCGCCATGACGATGGAAGCAAATTTTCCATTTATATTTCCACTTTTCTCTGCTCAGATATTTATCCACTTCTATATTTACAGAACTGTTTATTTATTTATTTCCATACATAGATTTACATATAGTCACTACTTTCTCATGTTATGTACATGTTCCTTTATAACTTCTATTTATCGTCGAAAATACGCAGCACAGCAATTAATTTGACTGATTTCGAATCTTTATTCTGATATTAAAAGTTTATTATCCTAGCCTGTCATTATGATATCCGATTATTTGCCATGGTAAACAGCTACTAGGGCCGGTCACGGTAGCCGAGCGGTCTAAGGCATGCACTGTCTTCGCTCACTCGGAAGCCGGGATCGTGGGTTCGAATCCCACTCAGGCCATGGATATTTGTGTGTGTTTTTCTGTGTCTCTGTACAGGTAGAGGCCTTGCGACGAGCTGATCCCCCGCCCAAAGAGTCCTACCGTATGTCCAAGGTCTAGTAAACCGAAGTGAAACGGAGAGTTTCATGGAGGTAGGCCTAGGCCCAAATGAGGGCTGTAGCGCTAATGAAAAAAAAAACAGCTACTAGACTTCACGGTATCAAACTGCAGAAGACAATATACTTCGAGTCAGAATCGTGGGAACATCAAATATCACAAATAAAATTATGTTCCTAGTACGGTAACTATAATGGTTTTATTATCCACCCGTTCCTCAAAATATGTAAGAAAATACAACGACAGTACTTACAAGAATATCATGGTAAACATTTCCTGGTTCGCTCTACTTTCCGTTTAAATCCATTAAAAGTAGTTTAAGTTATTAAGCTGTATGTTGTAGCTCTACCGACTGCGGTGGTGGTGAGAAGCCTGCAGAGAAATAAATCTGTATAGCAAGCAGAGTGTGGGGCACTACGCTTCAACACATCTGAACTACTGTAAGTCTCTGAAGACGGCCTCCGCTCCGTGGAGTTAGTCCTCTGCCTTTCCAGTTTCTCTGGTTTCCACGGGCGATGGAAGGAACTGCCGTGTAAGTCAATAGAAAGAGAAGGAATTTGTTTAAAATCACACAAACAAAATAGTATTATTGTGGCGTATAGACCCGATGCTAGGCAAAGTCCTGGAAACAAACAAGGAGACAACAGCCATTGTCATGCAACGGCGGAGTAAACAAGTCTCTACAACAATAGTTACTGTCGTAACGGTGTATGAACCCCGTTTCTAACAGTCTGCATACAACAATTGAAACAAGGGTGTTTTCTATGTGGTCCGTGCCGATCAGTTACCTTAAAGACAATTGGGGCTGCCCAGTTACTTGCCAGTTGTCAGTTGATAGAGAGTTATTTGACAGTTGATCGAGAGAGAGTTCTGCACAGGCGGCTGTGAAGATATAACCTGAGCTCGTTAAGATGAAGAATCTCTACCCTTAGAAGCCGTTACCAGGTTATGATTGATGAAGATACATCAGGCTGGAAAAAGGCTTAGAGGGTACTGTAGTGATTTGTGATTGTGGAGATTACCAATAGCGCTGTAATTACTTGTAGTTCCGAGTAGCGTGTATAAGTGGTGAACACATCTGTTCACCAACTCAAACACCGTCTGTAGTACCAACCCTAAATGCTGACAATATCTGTAAAAATTAGCACCTTAGAAAAGAGGGGTCGCATATGAAGAAAATTAATATGAATATTTCTAATTGTCAATTCTAATGATGTTCAATTTTTTCAAAAGCTCTTTGAGGGAGGGAAATATGGGATCACCTTATATTTGCGCTTATACTGTGTACGAAAATAATTACACACTCTCCATCTGCTACGGGATCGACTGTGCCTCTTCTTCAGCCAGTGACGTAGATCCTTACATCACACTGGCGAAGTTATTAAGACTTATTATTAACATAATTCATATCCCAGTGAGAAATTCGAACATGCCCAGGACTTCACATCCATAAGGTTGCCTACACGAGGTGTGGTGCATTCTGCTCGCTTCGTAGAGGAGATAAACTTCAGCATGAAATCGTAAAATAGTTCAAAATTCATAAAATAAATAATTCATATATATATTAACGAGGTAAAGTAGTCAGTTGAGGCACTATGCTACAAGAGGAAAGGTCGTGGGTTCGATTCCCAATGAGTTCATTGGATTTTCTAATTGACCTAACCCTTCCAGCCGTACTATGGCCCTGAGGTCGACTTAACCTCTAACAAAAATGAGTATTAGGAATCTTCCTAGGGGTAAAAGGCTGAAAACCTTACCACCATCTGTGAGCTGATTGTGTAGAAATTGTGAGAGCCTCGACGTCTCACAATCCTACGGGTCTCCACAGCCTGTTACAGGAATAGCTTTACCTTTCACATAATATACATATTTATATGGCGAACACACGATTCAAAACCAACCCTTCCAAATGTTGGCATGTTTTTCTGCAGGAAAGAATTATGCAATTTTGTCCACACCCAGTAGAAAATATTTGGAGTCCTCCATTTCAAATTTGTGACTTTCCTCTCTGTAGCAAAAACCGGGACAAACAAATAAACTGTTAATTCAGTGCGTAGTACATCAGGGTTGCAGTTGTACTCAGCGCTGCGCACTGGCTGTGGGGTTGCAACTCAAACTGGCATTCCACCCCATGGGGCTTCCCGTTTCTCTTCATTATATCGCTGTATACTTCACTTTTGCAAATATTCGTTATCTGTGCATTGAGATTAATCTAATATACACGTAACTGAGAGTCTGTTACAAGGGCGTGATACAAGAAATTAGTAATTTCAACAGAACTATGATATATTTTAAGAAAGCCCGGACGATGAACGGGTACTTCACTAAATAATAATAATAATAATATATTGTATTTTAGCGTCCTGTTGCACTGATTCATATTCATAATGTGTATGTATTAACAGTCCTCAAGTGCATACAATCCCATCTACCACTTCTACACTACATGTTACGGCAGTATGCTGCCATCTTCAGGTGTATCGATCCGTCAACCGTTTCACTGCTTGCCTTTGTATGTCCATTTACAAATAATATTAAATTTGTATACGTCCTTATATAATAATAAAGTCTATATATTTAAAACTTGTTAAAACCTATTATCTCATACGTCATATTTTAAATTCGTGTGTATTATTGATCAGCCTCATGGGGGTCGTTCTTCTTATGTTTCTAATGTTGTGTGTATATCTGCAACGTGAAAAATGTTACATATTATTGTTATGTTTTGATTTTTATTGGTTTCGTGTTGTTAATATTATACTGTTTAGTATTCACTATGTCTTATGATGTGTTCTACTCTTGTGGCTGCGTGCGTTGTATCGTTGGATGTGTGTGTGTGTGTGCTGTTTTCATTCTCTTATATTATTGATCGAGTTATGGTGTTGTGGGAGTAAGTGTGGTGGGGGTAGGTGGTGGGGTTGTGTTGTGTTGTTCTGTGTAAATTGTGTGTAATTCATGAAATATTGGGTTATATATTTCTTTATTTATGTTATTCATATGCGTGTTTTTCTTTGTTGTTCTGTATATATGGTAGTTTTCCGATGTGTTTAAATCTTGTCCTTTTTTATTCGTTGCTATGATGTCCATAGTATTTTCTATTGCACCGTATGCGTGTCCTGTGTTTAATATGTGTTCCGAGTGTTCTGTATTACTGTTATTGTGTCTTATGTCTTGAATGTGTTCCTTATATCTAGTATTAAATTCCCCCCAGTTTGTCCTATATAGCACGTCAATTAGTGCATTGTGTCACCAATTACGAGACGAGAAAACACACATACATATATTCTTTAATGATAAAAAAAAAAGTAAAGCTATCCCTGTAACAGGCCGTGAAGGCCCATAGGGTTGTGAGACGTTAAGGGTCCCACATTATCTAGACAATCGGCTCAGAGATGGCGGTAAATTTGTCAGCCTTACGCTCCGGCCGCGCTCTACTCTCCGGGAAAATTATTTATTTAATTCCTGGTACTCATTTCTGTCAGAGGCTGAGTGAACCCCAGGGCCACAGTGCTGCCGGAAGGATTGTGTCAATTGAAAAAATCCATTGACCTCATCGGTATTTGAACCCGCGACCTTCCGACTTGTAGCATAGTGCCTTAACCACTACATAATAATAATAACAACAATAATGATAATCGTGAATCTATACACCCACTCCCCCATACGTCTTCATGGTGTATTGCTTAATTAGCTAAGCACGGGACAACCTCACTTTTAATAATAATAATAATAAAAGTGATCATTCTACATAATAATTACGTTTCCTATATACTCTATAATATAATGGACAATCCAGCATTTTACAAAATACCAATCATAGTGGCCGCGCGGTCTAAGGCATGAACCTTCTTCGCCCGCTCGAACACAGGAATCGTGGGTTCGAATCCCACTCATGCGTGGATGTATGTGCGCGTTTATTCTCTGTTTGTGTCGTCATGTGTAGGTAACGGCCTTGCGGCGGGCTGATCCCCGACCAAGGAGTCCTACAGATTGAATACATGATTAAGAAACTGAAATGTCGGCCGAGGCCAGCAAGAGCTGTACAGCCATAGATAGGAGCAGATAGTATTTTGCAAAATGCTAGGAAGGCCGAATTTAGTGTCCAGGCTCTAGGTTCCTAACCCCCTACCCAAATTCTTCCAGCTTTGTAATTAACTAACTCACTCACTCAATGAAGCCAAGCCCCTATCGAGAAGCCAACAGTCGCTAAGCTACTCAAAAATTTCCCAATATTTTATGAGACCCGAAGGTTCATTATCGTCTTCACGAAAGCCCGTCACTAGTCTGTATACTGAGTAATTCAATGCATGTAGATCAAATCTTGATGTCTAACAATGCAACGTTCAGTAAACACCGTGCTGCAAAGGACTGCACTTCGCAGCTGTTCATCTCAATAAGAAACACCACAACGCGGCGCTCTTGACGAAGATGCACTGCAGTTTGATCTTAGGGAAACAGGCTGTGAGGATGAGAGTGGATGGAACTGGCTCAGGATCGTGTCCAATGGCGGGCTTTGGTATTAGCGGTGTTGAACCTTCGGGGTCTGCTACCAGAGCGTTGGTTAATTAGTAAGATGGATCTTAGGGAAACAGGCTGTGAGGATGGGAGTGGATGGAACTGGCTCAGGATCGTGTCCAGTGGGAGCTTTGGTATTAGCGGTGCTGAACCTTCGGGTTCTGCTACCAAACAGGTGCTTGTGAAACATGAATCACCATTATCGATCTGTACAAATAAAAAGTTATGTATGTATATATACAGGAAAACTTTAATTGCTGGTTATATAGATCAGTTCAAGGGATATTCAGACATCCTGAAAAAAAAGCCATTCATATGAAATATTTTTCCATCATGGAGTGAAAATGAAAGAGCGCTTCATTACACATGCCCACTCTGTTTTTAATAGAAGTTTTTTCCTCATTTCTAGTCACGAAATGCAATTCAGCCTACGACCGCCAAACCAGTGGTTGGATCGAAGCCTAGCAATTGCAGCGAGACCATTAACATGCTACATCGCCTTGCATTCTTACCACAGAATATTACATTGCCTGAGCCGGAATAGCTCAGTTGGTATAGGGAAGGGCTACGGGTCGGACAGCACAGGTGCCATTCCCGGCTGGGGCAGAAGATTCTCCTCTATTCAACAGCGTCCAGACCGCTTCTGGGGCCCACCCAACCTCCTATGCAATGGGTACCGAGGGCTCTTTCCCCTAGGTAAAAGCTACGGGGGCGTGAAACTTACAACTCATCTCGATCCAATGTCGAGGTCAAGAATGCCGGAGATATGCCTCCACTCTCTCTAAGTTTTTAAGGTGCGGTACCTAATTAATTAAAAAATAGGGACAAGTTTACCTTTAGCATCCTAAATTTTCCGCTTAACTGGCTTTACGATTCCCAATGAGAGGATACATGTTTCTTATCTAATATTTCCGGATTATTTTAGTTTCCTAATCTCAAATATAAACACAGGAAATCTAAAAAAAAAAACTTCAATTTGAATAAAACCTTGTGTGGGGACAGATTTATGCTTTTCCACAAA
>NW_019743147.1:2629278-2666441 GCF_002891405.2 Cryptotermes secundus | reverse complement strand
CGACGAACTGATCATCCGCCCAAGGAGTCCTACCGAATGTGTAAGATCTAGAAAAACCGAAGTGAACGGGGGAGTTCAGGGAGGTAGGCCTAGGCCCACTGGGGCTGTAGTGCCAAGGGAAAGAAAAAGTGACTGAGTAGATACAGGCTTAATTTCGAAGTAATACGGAAATGGGGATTGAGGAAACATACACTGAACATGAATGGAACTTTGCTATTTTGGTCAGTTCACGTTTTCCTTGCATCTTTGTGATGTTACATACAGAAATACTCTAATATATTCATTTTTACAGATAACGAATTGCTGTTGGTGAGACACTCCTGCGAAAGATGAATATATAAATCCTTAGGAGTGTCAAGTTAGATTTTTTGTATATTGTCATGTTATTAAGACCTAGAAGTTTGTGACGATGCTACATTAATATAGACATTATGTTTCTGGATATTATCCATGGTCATGTCCTTATCTAAGAACTGTATCTTCTTCATTTTTCAAAACACATCGTTAAAGAGTCTGGATTCTGTCTCCGTCTTCAGGTATAACCCACTGAAATCCATAGACCTCCGGAAGTAGGGACTAGCTCTATCGACTGGGCCCAACTGAGTAGGTTTTATCTGAATACGGAGACAGTATCCAGTCTCCGAGACGTTGTGTTTTGAAATATAAAGAGAACAGTGTTTCTAGATAAAACAGGGCGATGCATAATGTTCAAAAATATAATATCTGTCTTGTTAGGTTAGGTTACAGTCATATGCGATTCTGCTTTATTCTCAATTAACCAAATTGGTTAAGAATAACAAGTTACACACATGAGTTTGGATAGTAATGGGACAATTTTTGTTACTTTCATAAGAATTCTTATCTCTTTAATTTTCAGATGCACTATATATAGTATAATTATAAATCATAGTGGAAAATATTTGGAATTAAGTGTCCGAACCCTAAGGAGATACAAGAAAAATCCTATAATTTTGCATGATAATTGATTGAACCTTATCCAGTATAGAAATTCAGAAATGAGTATATCCTTACCTTCAAGCTCCATATACATATTGTAACATGCAGACCCGTTGCTAAGTAGTGACTCTGTAAACAACTCCCGTTGCTAGGCAACTGATTCCTAACGATCACGAATGGACTAACTGGGAAGTGGTGTTCCCAACTCTGTCCATGTAACAGCCGTTTGACGAAACAGAAGAATTATTGGAAGGTGTTTTCTATGCGGTCCGTGTCGAGTTGTTATAAGCCGACAGTCAATGGTGTTAGTTCAGTTGAGTGTATGAAGTGAACAGTTTAGTTAGTTGGCAGACAGTTGCCGATTAGCAGAGGCGTGAACAAGGAAGCTGAGGAAGCTTCGACGTTGGAAGCCCTTACCAGACAAAGACTGATGAAGACACAAAACACTGAAAAGACTTAGCAGCTGTAGTGAATTGTATAGTGTGTGCACTAGCGATAGAGCTATAGTTTCTTGTAGTTAAATTCCGTAAGAGTTCAATAAATCAAATTATCAATCCAAACCCCGTCTATAGTCCCTCGAAAAGGCTGCAATATGCATTGCTTGATGCTTAGGTTCAGGGCAAATCTCCCTTTGTAGCGTTAATTACGGAATGCTACTTCGTGTTAAAATCGTAGGAGTGTCTGTGGAGGTAACACACGAGAAGGTGCGTAGTAGAGCCCTTTCCAGTTTTCCGAATGCTCTTTTTGAGAGAAGGCGTCAAAGTTGTTTGTGGAATTATTGCTTGGAGTTGATTAAAACCGCTGTTACGATGAAAAAGGAGCCTATGGCCAGAGCTCGATCAAAGATCAGATCATGTAGAATTTTTGGTAGTCGTAGTTTCTTCGATACTTCTGTTTTCCCTAACAAAACTCATTGCACCGTCTACTTTATATTCGTCTACAATTCAGGGTCGTTACAATGGGACCCCGCTTATCAGATAGATTCAGACTCACCTCACCCCACACAAGAAAGAATTGGATGAATGGTCAATTGATAGAAAAATATCAATTAATTCAACCTCCTAACACTTTGTTGCTTAAACTGCTGACATAAGTTAAGGAATTCTTTTAAATATTTATTACAATAATTGGGTGATCTTCAAAAATAAAATATTATACTGAAATAAAAAATATACTCCCGCTTCAACAAAATTAAACTCGTCATACGTTAAGTCGGTAGACTCACTAGATTCAGGACGGGTAATAATCGGGGTTCGATTCCAGCCAGCGGTAAGAAAATTTTCTATTCACCACTGTGTCCAGACCGGTTCTGGCGTCTACTAATCTCGCGATGCAATGGGTACAGGGGACTCTTCCAGCTGGGTTAAAGCGGGAGGGACGTGAAACTGACCAATCTTCTCCATCCACTACAGAGGTTAAGAATGCGTGTAACTGTACCTTCTCTTCCCCACATCACCTCATGTGACGATGCTTAATTAAGCGTAGGGACGGTTTTGCCTTTCACTCTATGGAATTAGAACTCGAGGAATAGGTTCACGTCAAGTGTTTGAAACTTTCCAAAAACGGTAAATATTCTTCTCTTCTCTCTGCTCTTGCTCCCACTTTGGAGCACTGGGCTGATATCTCAGTTTCATGATCATTTTACAGCCGGTAGGACTCCTTGGACGGGGGATCAGCTCGTCGCAAGGCCGCTATCTAAACACAGGACAACACAAACACAGAATGAACGCATATACATACACCAAATTGTGTGGGATTCGAAACCACGATCCCGGCTTCCGAGCGAGCGAAGACAGTACATGCCTTAGACAGCTCCGCTACCGTGACCGGCAAGTAATCTTCGGGTTTCATAAAAGATGACGATTTTGGCCAGCTAAACCACTACCAGTATCTGCTTCATGAATGTAATTAGTTCCTACAGACATTCTTCAATGAAAGTTCTTTCTAGCATTCCTTCTATTCGACATATAACCGAAATATTGTGCGCTACAAGCGCTGCTTGTCGTATTAGCGCCGAACCGTGCGCAAGTAGTGCCGTGTGCAGAGCCTCAATGTTACGTATGACAGTCTGTATAGCAGCAGGCACCCCACAGTGAAATGTGATGGTTCGCCTGGCGGGTAAGCAACCCTTGTGTCAAATTCAGCCTTGCACATTGCAACAGACACGGCTGCATCCCCAACCCTCTGGGGCGGCTCATAATAGATACTTTCGGAGGGAGGGGTGAGAGGAGCTGGTGTGTACTCTCTCCAACGTTCAACGGTTCGAACGTCTTTACGACAGTGCATTAAAGCTACAAGACATTTCGGGAGGGCGTGTGGTGTCTGCTTTCCTTACCTAACATGTTCATAACCGTACAAGTAGAGCCATCCCTTTTACAATGCACTCGCCCCTGATTTTCTCAACGTGTGATCCATAAAATAGGGTAAAGCTATCCCCGCAACAGGCCGTGGAGATCCATAGGCTTGTGAGACGTCAAGGTTCCCACATTTTCTAGACAATCGGCTCACAGATGGCGGTGAGGTTGTCAGCCTTACGTGCCGGACGCTTTATGAGTCGACCCCAGGGCCATAGTACGGCTGGAAGGATTAGGTCTATTGAAAAATCCATTGATCTCATCGGGAATCGAATCCGCGACCTTCCGGCTTTTAGCATAATATCTCAACCAACTACGCTACTGCGGGCCTCCATGTCGTTGTTAAACAGAAGGTGATTCTAAAATACCGGAACGTCTCTGTGGTCTAGTGGTCAGAGTTTCTGACTGCAGATCCAGAGGTCCGGGTTCGATTCCCGGTGCTACTAGATTTTCTGAGAAGTAGTGGGTCTTGAACTGGGTCCACTCAGCCTCGTGAGGATAATTGAGGAGCTATTTCAAGGAACTAGCGGCTTCGGTGTAGAAAACAGAGATTAACGGCCGTGAGAATCCGTTGAGCTGACCACATGACACCTTCTATCCGCTAAAATTTGCAAAAAATTCTTCTGCAATAAACGCTGTGTAGTCCGTTGATAATCAAGTGATATTTCGGAGGAACATCGCCCTCATCTTCAGGGTCAAAGAAAAAACAAGACAGAAGCCATGATGAAGCAGTTAGCAAGCAGAGCCCTCAAGAAACCAACAGAAGAAGGCGGCAAGCTAGGGAACCCATTTCTTTCAAATATCCTAAGATTAATGTCTGAATTTATGTTCCTGTTCTTTAAGTGAGATATAGCGTAGTTGGTTGAAGAACTATGCTACAGCCGGCAGGTCGCTGCTTCGACTCCCGATAATGTCACTGAATTTTTCAATTGACCTAATCCTTCCGGCCTCACTATGACACTGGGGTCAACTCAGCCTCTAACAGAAATGAGTATCAGGAATATTCCTGTGTATAAAGTGCTGCCGGAGCGTAAGGCTAACAACCTCACAGCATTCTGTGAGCCGATTGTCAATAGAGAAAATGTGGGAGCCTCGATGTCTCACAACCCTATGTGTCTCCACGGCCTGTTACAGGGATAAATTTACCATCATCTTTTACTCTTTAACAAAGAATCAATTAAATATTTAGGATCTGAAGGAGGATATACTAGTAGAAAAAAATGTCAGTTTGTCGAAACGTCTGACTCTCTCAGAAATACACAGCATTACAAAACAGAACACCGCATTCTTCATAGTTACGGCCACGAGAACCTCAAACCCAGCGTTTGTTGTCGTTAAGGTATCAATTAAACCGATAGAGCATTGCTTAATGAATGGCTGATTCAATAAATAATAGGTTTGCTTATATATTCCTGTGTTTTTGTAGAATTGTAAGCTGAGCTGTCAGCTGACTGAGAGTTTTCGGGCTTGTTACGCTGCGAACTGGTGACAGTTTTCTGTCCAGTCTCACAGAGCACGCCACTGTACCACTAACGTATCATTACTATTATCACTGTGGTATGGAAACAACAGCACATGCGCACTATCCCCGATCTTGACCTAAACTCAATCACTGTAGCATGCCAGTAGCTGTAGAAAGATATGTTCGTTCAATAACACCTCAAGTAACTTAGACTATAGCGTCAAATGACTTAATGAGAGTAAATGATGAATTGGAGAGGATATGGAAGGAGAAGGTTGCGGCCTATTTTAAGGTGCAGTCCGCGGATATTACTGGAATGACTATGAAGAAACACGAAAATTCTCAATCCGAACAGTTGGCGCCCCCGTTGTGATTCGAACCGGGCACCTTTCTTGTAAAAGTCAGACGCGTGACTGAGGCGACATCCCTGTACTATAAGTACACTCGATCAACAGATATACTATACATACTGTCACTCGTATGAGTGTGACTAATAACGTGGTTTGCATTGTTAATTGGATTTATTGCACGATTATACAACCCGTTACTCCACTTCACACAACTCTATCACACGGGATAGCGTTCTCAGTCTGTGACAGTCTCCACTACTAAGTTACACTTAGCGGAATGTAACTAGAACTAACTACGACAATCTCGCTGAGTTACACATTCTAAAGAGTAACTACAGTATACATAAAGTTTTCTCAGTCTTCATTAGCCGTTGCTTGGTAGCGGCTCCAAATGCCGGACTTTCCCCTTCCTCCGGATTCCCGAACTGTCCTCGGTCTCAGTTACCAGCTTCTCTCAACAACAACTCACAATGACTAAACTGCAGATTTCTGACTAACTCACCAACAAAATTTTCACTAACACCAGCCACAGTCATAATTACTTAACGTTACTTAACGACGGAAGGTTTACCGACAGTCAACTCATCGTGGCACCAACTCCCTTGAGATTCACGGCCAGCGCTTTATTTTTTCTTTGCAACTGAACGATTGCGGTCATAGTCCTTATGTAACATCCTCCCTGATAAGCAGAGGGATGTCTTTATATCAGTGGCGTGCCGTGCATGGAAGCAAGGGAAGCATTGCTTCCGTAGTTAAGAAACGAAAAGGAAAGAAGTCATATATAAATAATTCAATTTTAATAATAAGGATATGAATATTTTCATATTCCGAACATTTTAGCGCGTACTCATGGTCAAGGCCACATGCCTTCTCCGCCTGCTCCCTTACCCTTCTTGGTGGGACGGACCAAGTTTCCTTTCGTTAAACTTCGTATGAATTCGTCTCACCCGAAGTGGGCAAGGAAGGAACTTTCGGTTTGCTGGCTAATGCCTGTGATATGGAAGCGAAGGAGTGGGTTCTTTCGATGGTTATATGAAAATTAACTATTTATGTATGATTTCAGTCTTGTTGGGTGTTATAGGCAGCATTAAGTTTTATTAAAATATTGTAAGTGCATAGTTAAATGGCATAAGATTGTATTCGTGATCGTATTTTGACGCGTCAGAAAGAAGCTATCTGCGTTTAAGGGAAGCAAGTGTAATATTGTGGCTCAACTGGCAGGGGAGTGAGAGACTACACGCACAGGGAACAGCTAAAATGAATGCTGGCAGACAACATGACTGCGACTGTGCAATCGAAAGCCTTTCAAAACGGGGGATTAATAGCAGGGACTTTTCTGAAAAGAAAATAATTATAAATAGAGGAGGACCGACATGCGAGTTGCCAGAACTTAAAGCACAAACCAAATTATGTGTGAGGAAATTTAATTTGGAACAGTATTCAAAAACAGAGTGGCTATCCGGTTGCCGTAATATAGGAAAATTATTTTGTTGGCATGACTATTGTTCCTCAATTAAAAAAATATGGAACAAGGCTAGGTTAGGTGATATCAACAAACTTCATAAAGCACTGAAACGACATGAGAACTCTCAGACTCACATTATTTCAACAATGCAACTTGTTATGTTCGGGAAATCTTGAATTGACTATCAACTTGACAATCAAAGCGCCTGACGATACTACAGCATAATGAAAACTTGAAAGAAAATAGAAAATAATGAAACGCTTGATTTATACCATCTGCCATTTATAAAAGAGGCTACTTTCCCTCCGTGGTCATAATGAAAGCGTGGATTTTATCGACCGAAGTAGTTATGTGGAATTAGTTCACTTGTTAAGGAAACATGAGCATAAACTCAATGTTCACCTTGAGAACACTCATGTTTCCTTAACAAGTGAACTAATTCCACATAACTACTTCGGTCGATAAAATCCACGCTTTCATCATGACCACAGTATTTACAGGTTTATCGAACAGAATACAAAACGACCTTATTGACTCAATAAGTGACATAAATTTTGGTGAGTTGATGGCTATCAGTTCGTTTATTAGATACCACTGCGTCCCTTACCAAAAATAGTACCGCGCGCCACTGTTTTATGGGCTTCACCTTTGGCACGAGTACATATCGCACACAGAGCATATTCTTGAAAATTCTTCCTCTTGCAAAATATACAAGTCGTCTGTCAGTCCAGACTCGCACAGCAGATCCTAAATTGTCCTGCTTATAACATCTCGCCACGAACTGCACAGAAAACACCGTTTCGTGTTATTTTTTTATCTTCTAGTTGTCTTAGAATTGTTATGCTCGTTACCGTTGGCGAAGCTGTTACCTAGCAACGGCTGTTGTATAGTCGCTTATTTCACCTAGCAACGGGTCCATATGCCACAGTAATTCATAAAAGCGTTTATTTCTTCTATCTTTATTCTTTTCTTCTTCTTTTGTTGTTTCCATCTTCTGTTCCTCCGTTCCTGCTGCTGTTTTTGTTTTTACTTTCTCTATGTTTGTTTATTCCTTTTCCCTACTTGTTTAAATAGACAGGCCAGTATGCTTAAAGAGACGTTCATATTGTTAGAGACATCTAAGTACCATCAGGGCTACACAAATTCGCGCCATCAGATCCTACTCCATGGCAATTCAGTTTACATTCAAACCCTACAGCGTCGGCCTCTTTACATGTAGACTCAGAGCTTAATGTACTTAATGTATAATTAAGCACTATGCCAATAAGAAACATTGAGGGAGCAGAGGTACAGCTCCATCATTCCTAACCTCGGCACCAGATAGAAGTGAGTAGTAGGCTTCATTCCCGGCCGTTTTACTCCCGGGTACAGATCCACACTGACCCATGAACAGGAGGCTGAGTGGGCTCCAGAGATGGTCTCAAAACTGTGGAGAAACGAAAAATTGTTTGTACCTGCCAAGAATCGAACCCAGCAGCCTAGTCACTATACTGATAGAGCTCTCCAGGATTCCACATTGACGTCAATATTGACTTTAGTACAGGAATTTTCTCCAAACGCGCAACCCGGAGCAGAAGTCGGATGTTCGTTTAGGTTGACTTCACGCATGCGCTGTTTAGAAAACTCACTGCATTTTTCTGATGTCTGTCATGCTAAGCGGTCTGTGTCCGGGAACTCGAATCTCTGTATTAGTCTGGAGTGATAGTGCCAATATACACAGTGATTCTCTCAGAGGAGACCTAAAATTATTGATTATAAAATACGCAATAATTACAAGAATGCCGTCTTACGGGATGTGGCGCTGTGTAGCTTGTTCATTGCTTGCGGATTTTTCTATCCTGAAGATGAAGGCGATACGTTCCTCCGAAACGTCTATTTAAACAATATCTACATGGCGCCACATCCCACAAGACGGTATTCTTCATAGTCACCGCCGTGAAAACCTCAAATCTTACATACGCTATGATTTGTCAATGCAACACTGCACTGGAGTCTTTCTACCGGTTCGCGATATTCTTGCAACCCCTTTGCCACTGTCGTTAAAAATTAGCGAACGTGTGGATTTGTGAATGTCTGTGTCTCCAGGCGGAATAAAATAACTTGTCACCATCTTGCACAACATAGTTGTCTCCACATCTGCCGAGGTTTGTAGGGCTCACCACTTTTCGCCGTCTTGTACAACATAGTTGTCTCCACATCTGCCGAGGTTTGTAGGGCTCATCAAGTTTCGTTTCAATCGGTGAGTGAATGCGTGGTTCATGATTATTAATTCGAAGGTTTCTTCAACTGGATCATCCTGTACGAAAACTCTAAGAGTTCGTCCATTACAACTCGATACATGTGAAAGGTAAATTTGCCCCTCTGCTCAACTAATTAAGCACCACGCCATGAAGACGTGTAGAGGAGTGGATGTAGAGACCCACGTTTTCTTGACCTCGGCACTAATTTGAAGTGAGTCGTCACCCTCACGGCCCGGCCGTTTTACCCCCGGGGAAAGAGCCTCCGGTACCCATTGGATATGAGGCTGAGTGGACCCCAGAGTCAGTCCAGACGATATGGAGAAGTGAAAATTCTTTCCTACACCAGGACTCGAACTCCGATCCCTTGGTCGTTCAGCCCGTAGCCAGTCGCTATACCGACTGAGGTATCCCGGCTCTTGCCTGATACATGTATATTCATAAAAAAATACATAACGGGGAGCATGGCCTACAAAGGTGTGAGGCTGTAACAGTGGTGACTATGAATAATACTGTCTTCTGGAAGGTTACATCAATATCGTAGATAGTTACTGATGTTTCGGAGAAACATAATGCCTTCATCTTCAGGGAGCCTGAACATTTCTCCAGAATATGAGTGATGAACTGCCAGATTACACGATGTCACATGCTATAAGACAGCAGTAGTCGAACCATATATTATTTACTCCTTATTTACTCCTCAACAAGTACTCTTATTGTGTGTGCGCCCCGGTATTAAATGGGACAGATTGAAATAAGGAAACGTTGCAAGCAGGGAACAGGTGAGAAATATATGCTAAACTCCTTTTGAAAACCTGAAAGGAAGCAACGACACTGGAGACAAAACATAAATGACAGGACAATATTAAAATTGTAAGGTAAAATTATCCCTGTAACAGGCTGTGAAGACCCATAAAGTTGTGAGTGGTTGAGGCTCTCACATTTTTTAGACAATCAGCTCACAGATGGCGGTAAGGTTGTCAGTCTTACGCGCCGGCCTCCTTTTATCCCCCAGGAAGATTCCTGGTACTCATTTCTGTCAGAGACTGAGTCGATCCCAGGGCCACAGTGCGGCTTGGAAGAATTAAGCAATTTGAAAAATCTACCACATCAGGACTCGAACCCGCGACCTTCTAGCTTGTAGAGTACTGCCTCAACCAACTACGCTACCGCTGCCCCATATTAAAATTGTTCTTAGAGAAATAGCCTCGGGTTGCTGCCTCCACTTAGCTAGCTCATGATATATTTAATCTGCTATGGTAAAAAGGATGTGTTAACGTCAGTTAGTGACGTAATCGTTAGAAAGTTACTAGATTCTATTTCCAACATGCATCCAATAATTTTAAAAATAAACAGGATAATTCCTCGGTAAGGTTGCCTACATGTGGCGTGACGTGCCTTTGTTCACAGAGTGGGACATCTATAGGAACAAGTGACACGCTTGTGGGTTCCATAAACGGCGGCCAATTTCTTGACCAGGTAAGCGAGTATCAACTTCTAAGCAAGGCTCTGCTATATGTAATTATTTACGCAGTAATTATTGTTAGTTGGAGCCCTTCTTGAGAAGCTTCCGATTGTGCAGCTACTCAAGAACTCGCAGAATTTTAAGGAACCCGAAGGCTCAATACCGTTTTCACAAGAGCCCTCCAGCGGTCCCTATCCTGAGGCAGAAAAATCCAATCCATACCATCCCATCCTATCTCTCTGAGATCCATTTTAATATTGTCCATCCACTTACGCCTTGGTCTTCCCAGTACTATGTGTCTATCTTCCTATATATCTATCTAATCTATATACCTATCTATCTATATATATATATATCTCTCCAATCTTTCTGCTGCTCCCACTTGGAGCATAGAGCATCCGTGAAACGCTTCGGTTCACTTCATTTCCTTAATCTTAGACAGTAGGTAGGACCTTTTAGACGGGGCATCAGCCCGTTATCTATAATCTACCTACACACAAAACAACACAAAACAACACAGACACACAACAAACGCACACAGATATGCGTGCCTTGAGTGGAATTCGAACCCACGATCCCACTGTTTGAGCGAGCGAAGACATTTCATGCCTTAGACCGCGCGGCCACTGTGATCGGCAGTTGGAACGCCGGTATTCGAATCGCTACGTGTTGCGTTGTGTTAAACGAACGAGAACACATTGTTCTTGGAGCAATGCTTGTCACTTTAGTGCAATGGTTTTGTTTCTGAACTTATTAACGCGATGTAAACAAAGCAATAACACTTCCCCTTTCCCAAAATTTTCTAAGAAGCCTTAAAAAAAAAGTACTGCTTACAATGGAGGTGTTGAGGGAAGTTGAAAGTTTCACCCCTAGGTAGTGATCAAGTCGGGACGGGTAAGGGGTAGTTTCTCTTACGAAAGGTTAAAACAGATCTGCCTTCCCCCTTCAAACTACCTCGGGCTGTACACGCTCAAGTC
This sequence comes from Cryptotermes secundus, assembly GCF_002891405.2. Taxonomy (NCBI): domain Eukaryota; kingdom Metazoa; phylum Arthropoda; class Insecta; order Blattodea; family Kalotermitidae; genus Cryptotermes; species Cryptotermes secundus. The sequence continues at coordinate 2,655,174 of NW_019743147.1, read as the reverse complement.
AACTTAATTACACTTCGTCAGTTTGTTCTGACAGTTGCAATTTAAAACGGAAGCCTGGCACGTTGAGTGTTACCAGCAGCAGCCGCTGGTGTAGGGGCTAACGCCAGAGACAATCGCAGTGAACCAAACGCGTTCTTTGCTAGTCTCTGTGTCGCACGGGTCCTCGTCTTTCTACACTAAGGTTAGAAAGTTAATCATTTGAACCGTGATGGTTACGCAATAACAGAGTTCATATTGCCACGCGTATGGGTGACTTATAAGACGAGTATTGGACTGGATGATTGGATTTACTGCACAATCACTTGTAATCACAATCAACTAACAACAGCTCACAATAAATCTTCAGCCGAACCCTTCTTCCTTGACTGCCTAAGTCTATTTAATTCTGATCTACTATGGTCTATCCTAAACTACTTATATAGCCTCGAGGCGGAATCCATAGAAAACACATCCACTGCCTAGCAATGGATGTCAGCTATTGTCCAGAAAGCGCGTCTATTTGTCCGTTACCTAACAATAGATATCATTCGATTGTTGAGCGCTTGTGTTGCGGAAATATGTTTACCGAGCCGTTGCCTCGTAATGGGCATATGCGTCACAATATACCTCGAAAACGACACGTAAGGTTTTGAAATAAATATTTCTGACACTTATTTCCGGCAACTAACATAAACGAATTTTGTACGTACTTTTGCGTGTATGACCGCTTCTGTGGTCTAGTGGTCAGAGTTCCCTGCTGCAGATCCAGAGGTCCCGGGTTCGATTCTCGATGCTACCAGATTTTCTGATAAGTAGTGGGTCTCGAATGGGGTCCACTCAGCCTCGTGAGGATAATTGAGGAGCTATTTCAAGGAAATAGCTACTCCGGTCTAGAAAACCGAGATTAACATCCGTGGGGATCCGTTGCGCTGACCACGCGACACCCTCTATCCGCTAAAGTTGGCACTAGCTTCGCCGACACGCGGCGGTCGCTCAGTCGGTATAGTTCGCTTGCGGACTACAGGCAGCGGAGTTTGTTTTTTTTATTTTGTTTGTTTTGTATGTATGTGAGACTTGATCTCTGAAATTACGGGAAGAACACAAGCCTACGTATAATTGAGAAAACAAGCTGAGGAGAATAATAAAACGGAAAGGAAAGGAAGTAACAGGAAACAGGAGAAAATTGGATAATTACATGCTTCTAATTTCCACACGTCTCACCATGGACGAACGTATCCATTCAAATATGCCTGGGTAGTTGCGGACAGTCTGACAGACATCCACAATGCGCAGGCGAAGTGTCTCTTCGTTGCGAACAGGAGCTGCATGCACAAGGGCTTGTAGGTGCCCCACTGGTAAAAATACAGAAGATTCAAGTCAGGCGGCCTTGGAGGCCATGCAGGGGCCATAAGAGGTGTTACTGGCAGTCTCGCACAGCACGGCTAAAAATTGACGGAGCACCATAACGCATTCTTTCATGTATAATTCATAAATTAATTCCGGACACATGTTGATACGGCCATTTTTTCTTCTTTTGGTATGTGAAACTCTTGTCCAAAATTTGTCCATACATTCCGTTACATCCTGTATAATAAACCGTTAACCATATAACTATAAACATAAAAACTCCGTGGTTTTAGTCCGCAAGCGAACTATACCGACCGAGCGACCGCAGCTTGTCGACGAAGCTAGTGCCAACTTTAGCGGATAGAGGGTGTCGCGTGGTCAGCGCAACGAATCCCCACGGCAGTTAATCTCTGTTTTCTAGACCGGAGCCGCTACTTTTTCAATCAAGTAGCTCCTCAATTATCTTCATGAGGCAGAGTGGACCCCGTTCTAGACCCACTACTCCTCAGAAAATCTGTTAGAACCGGAAATCGAACCCGGGACTTCTGGATCTGTACCCAGGAACTCTGCCCACTAGACCACAGAAGCAGTCATAAACATACAACAAATAATTTAATATACTATTTAAAAAGAAACTTTGGAAGTTTTAAGCGGTGCAGCATTATACAGTACAGCTATCCCTCTTATCCTGCTTTCCTGCGCTCAAAACATACACTTATTGGCCAACATGATTAACGGCACAGGTCCTAGTGAACCACGAGAGAAGTGGTCAATCCGTCACGACCTCCCCCCTTAACCCGTGACCCGGGGGAGATCAATTTCCAATCCATTATTGCTGTTTTGTGAAACAGAATGGGGCTGTTTTGTTGCGTGGGAATGGTGCAAGTAGAGCTGCACGTCCGTCACGTTTAAATCCACGCAACCAATAAAATATTATTTCGCTCAACCCGGGGTACAAAAATAAAGCTTTATATAGTATTTAGTCAGGCCTCAAACACACGTCCTGTAGCGAATAAACTCATCTTACATTTTTCAAAACGTAAAATATTAATCCCTGGATTTATAATGCCTGCAAAGCTACATATATTAATGGTAAAGACACTATTTTTTTTTCTCCCCACTGGCTCGACAGCCCCTTTGGGCCTGGCCTCTGACTTTTCAGTTTCATGATCATGTTACAGACGGTAGGACTCCTCGGATGAGTGATCAGTTAGTCGCAAGGCCTCTACCTAAACACAGGACAACACAAACACAGAATAAACACACACACCTGATCTTGTAGCGTATATTGAAACATGATCAGAGCGTTTGGTGTGTGTGATTAGAAGAAATGAAATAAGGATTGCTAAGAAATTTTTTGAACGTAATCCGGAAGGCTGGCCGGTCACGTTAGCCGAGCTGTCTAAGGCATGCACTGTCTTCGCTCGGTTGGAAGCTTGGATAGTGTGTTCGAATCCCACTCTGAAGACGCATGTTCAGGGTTTGTGTGTATATGTGTACGTGCGTGCGCGCGCGCGTTTTTCTGTGCTTGTGTAGGCTTTGCGATTAGCTGATCGCCCGCCCAAGAAGTCCCATCGAATATCTAAGACCTAGTAAACCGAAGTGAAACGAAGAATTTCATGGAGGTAAGCTACGACCAAAATTGGGGCTCTAGCGCCAAAATACAATCCAGAAAGCTGATGACAATTTGGAAAGGCTCAGACTGTGATGGCTGAATGGATGATTTAGAGAATGATGTGCAAGAGCTAAAAATGGTGAGATGGAGGCAAAAGGCAAATAACAAAAATGCATGAGGGACTTTAGTAGAGGAAGGTCGGGGTTTTTAGAAGACCGTAAAGCCAACGAATGAGTAGCTTTCCCAAAAAGCACTCTACAAGAATCGCCCTAAATGAAGAAGCTAACGAAGTCAAATCCTAACATTTTAACATTTCGGGCGGAGGGGAATTCCCACACCCACGTGATGAATATCTAGCCAAAGTCGTAGTTCCTCGCCTGGGAAGCGCGAGTCCACTTTGGTGAACTTGAGGTTTACAGGAGAGGATGAAGCACTAATATTTATAAAGGTAAAGTTGTCCATCTGCTTAACGAATTAAGCACTACGCCATGATGGTGTGTAAGGGAGTTGATGTACATATCCACCTATTCTTGACCTCGGCATTAGTTGGAGGTGAGTGGTCAGGTTCACGGCCCAGCCGCTTTAGCCCCAGGAAAGAACCCTTGGTACCCTATGGATAGAAGGCTGGGTGAACCCCAGGGCTGGTCTGGACGACATAGAGAAGAGAAAATGCTTGCCCTACCGGGACTCGAACTTCGACCCCTTGGTCGTCCAGCCCGCAGCAGTCGCTATACCGACTGCGCTATCCCCGTTCCCTGGAGCACAAGCTCTATGCGTCTCGCGATGGAAATAAGGGTGACTGTATGGAGCACAACACACGGAGTGGCCACACCCCGAGAGCCGAAATTATATATCGGATGGAGACCCTGAAAACACAAATAAAATGTAAAAAGTTAAAGCTATTCCTGTAACAGGCCGTGGAGGCCAATAGGGTTATGAGACGTCGAGGCTCCCACATTTTCTAGACAATCGGCTCACAGATGGCGGTAAGGCTCTCAGCCTTACGCGCCTGCCACCCTTTAACCTCAGAAATCTTCCTGGTACTCATTTCTGTTAGAGGCTGAGTCGGCCACAGTTTCATAGTGCGGCTGGAAGGATTAGGTAAACTGAAAAATCCAACGATATCATCGGGAATAGAACCCGCTACCTTCTGGTTTCTATCATAGTGCCTCAACCAACTACGCTACCGCGTGCCTCGTGAAAACACAAGCATGAAATCCAACTACTCTGACTAGTTCAAGACTCCTCGTGATTGGTTGAAAAGCAGGCAAAATCCTACACTGGAATGCAGGCGATGTGTGAGCATGTTATGCAGGGCGAGGGAAGGGGGATCTTTTAGTTGCTAACCCGACGCAACCGCGTGTACAGTAAAAATATGCAGGAACTTATGAAGGAAGGATTCCCAATACAGGTGTGTCAGTGTGCGATGGGATAATTCCTTTTTTCTTGTACTTTCCTTTTGTTTTTCTGTTTTTATTAATTGTTTCCTTTCCTTTTTTGTTTAGATGAACTGACAGCGGTAAGGACAAGTACACTAAATGAAGGTTTTTTTAATTAAAACTGTATTACATTATTGAATCCACGCCTAATTAAGCAACAGAGTCTATACCGCAATAACAAACTGACTGAAACTCGTGGTGTCAAAACCCGTAGACTTGACGCCGTTAAGAATGTAGTTCGCTACAGGACACGATCCTTGGACAGTTCTATTCGCCTCTTGCCAGCAAAAGGATTTCAAACGAATCGATCGTGGCCTAATCGAGGTAAAATCCTGTAATTTCTTGAGATGACTGAGGAAAACCACAAAGAGCTTATCAGTATAGTTGGTGTCCTACACATCTACAGCTTTACCGATATTCCATCTACTTGGTTCCAAATTTCGATACCCTTCAAAATGTCGTCTTTCAATTAATAATGTCAGGATTTTGTGATTGCCTAGTAACGGATACCAACAGTGACCCTTACGCTCATGTCGTTACCAGCTAGCGACAGTCTTGCACAAAAGTTACTGCACGACTGCACGTTCACCACCAATCAGTGCGTCTTGGCACCAAGCCCCTTGGGACTCACTACAAGAGTTTTCTTTTTCAACTGAATCTTTGAGGTCGTAATCCTTATATAACATTCTCTGACAAGAGGATGGGGTTCCGTCGCCAAGGTGACGCGATTAACGTCCGCTACCATGCAATGACCGTCTCTTCTGGCTCCATTGGTCCGGTTTCTCAGCTGCCGTATTACAATAAGTTATTTATTTCCTTTGACTAAAATCCATGTAAGCTATAGGGTGCTATGTATCAGTAAGAACTTGCTAATAAAAGAAATACCTGATCACTGCAATAGTCCTCGATCAGGTTTCACACACTGTGAACGCCGGACACAACATATTTTCGTTTAGAATAACCACTTTATACCCCAAATGCTACAGTGTTGCAACATTCTGCAACCAGATGACATTTTCAAACTTTGTATAGGGTCATCTGAAAATCATAATAAAGCAGAAAAGTGCATTTTATCACAAATATGTTGGTTATTGGATTTTTGCATCAATTCCTCTTTATAATTGTTACATTCCATCAGCACCAAATTTAGGGTTACGTGGCAACACTGCAGTTGTGGTTGCTGCATCAATATGAAACCATGTTATTTGTTTCGGGGGGAAAAAAAACAATGTGACGACATTGAGAGCATGATATGACCCGATGTTCTATCGCATTTCATCCATTTTGTTTAAAATCACAAAATGGCATTGGTATTTTTAAAGGCCTATTTACATTATTCCCATACTTCACAATCTCTGTGAATGGTGTAGCGTCTTCAAATTTACAAACAAATCATTGCCATATTACCTTAAATTCTGTGACTCCTTTCGTTTTCTCCATTCCTTATTCTGTTTTTACAAATTCAGAGGAATTCAGCCAATTATTTTGGCGAAGTACTATATAATTAATTAAGAACAGTATTAAGTAAGATTTGTGCTACAAGCCGGAAGGTCACGGGTTCGAGTTCTAATGAGGTGGATTTTTCAATTTACTTAATCCTTCCAGCCGCACTATGGCCCTGGTGTCACTCAGCCTCTAACAGAAATGAGTATCAGGAGTCTTCCTGGGGAGGGGGGGGTAAAGAGCGACCTGCGCGCAAAGCTGACAAACTTACCGCCATCTGTGAGCCGTTTGTCTAGAGAAAATGTCGGAGCCTCGACGTCTCACAGCCCTATGGGCTTTCACGGCCTGTTACAGGGATAGCTTTATACATTTTTTTCCTCCTATTAAGTACGATTAAATTGTCTGAAACAAGAAGTCATGTTTTTAGCCTGAAGTGAATGTCGTGGTAAATTATTTGAATTGTTGTTCCTTGCAAGTACAGTGAGAGGACGCCAAATGTATAGTTATCCTCGTGCCCAGAATGCAGGAGAAGAATTAGTCATAAGGACATCAAATAGATCCTTTAAAAATGTAGCAAGTTTTAGATACTTCTGAACTACACTGATAACTCCATATCTGATTCGTAAGGGCAGAAACAGAACATTAAACCTGGGGAAATTGCTACCACGCAGTTCATAATTGTCTTCTACATGTTCTATATTTGTAACTTCGCCGTAGTTCTGTATTTTCTGAAATTTCAAGAACATAGACTGAAAGGTGTTTGAGAACAGAACATTTGAGGAGAATATTTGGACCTAAGAGGAATGAAGCAAAAGAAAATTATAGAAAAGTCACAACGGGGAGGTTCACAACTTGTACTCCTCGACAGATATTCCTAGAATGATCAAGCCAGGCAGGATAAGATTCCCAGGGCATATTAAACGCAAGAGACATGTGTGCACTCAAGGTTCTTGTTAAGATAACTGAAGGAAAGAGTCCACTAGGAAGAACTAGAAGTGACTGGAATAAATATTCTTACGTAAATATGATGGAGGATGCGGACTGGATTAATGTAGCTCAAGATACGGACACGTGGCGGGATCCTGTGAGCAAGGTAATGAACTTTCGAGTTCCATAAAATGTTGAGAAATTCTTGAGTGGTTGAGCAAGTGTTGGCTATGTATTTAGTTAGACGCACTGTGCAGAATAAACGCTAGTCTACCACCGAGGTAAAGATACTTAACTAATTAAGCACTACGTCATTAAGACGTATAGGGGAGTCGATGTATAGATCTATGTTTTTTTACCTCGGCACTAGTTCCAGGTGAGTGGTCAGCTTCACGCCCCGGCCTCTTTAACTCAGGGAAAGGAGCCCCCAGTACCCATTGGATAGGAGGTTAGGTGGACCCCAGAACCAGTCTGGACGAAGTGGAGAAGAGAAAACTCTTTACTCTACCGGGACTCGAACTCCGACCCCTACGTCGTCCATTCATCCAACTAATTTGTATTTTTTCGCATTTACAGTTAGTGCAATCCGAGTACTAACTCCTCAGACACTGCCTGCTTCCATCTCACAATTTTCCTTTCGCTTTCTGCCCCAAAAAAGAATTAAGGGTGCCCTTCTTAGCACCTTCCATCCTCCCCATTAGTAACAGTAGCATAACGCACGCAGGACCGATGTCCCCTGTTTACAGCGTTCATATTTCCTTGCATTCATTCGTCACAACAAATTCTCTTCTCCCTCTCTATATCAACTGTTCATTACGGAAACATGTATTTCGAATTTGGATGGGCACCAAAGTATCACGATGGACGCCATCAGTATGATAGTGGCGTCAATAGTCAGGGGGGAGGTGCTAGTAATTCATAAAACAACCAAAAACTTCACCAAATCTGCGCACCATAAAAAAAATATATATCTCCACCCACCGTGTCCGGTCTATTCACTTCCAATCCCGGCTAACAGTGTATCAATCACCCTTTAACCCCCCTCTTACCCTTTCTCTGCAATAACCCACCGCAATATCTAACTTTGCAGCCACTACAACCAAACGTTACCAGCATTTTGGGTCCAGTGATCAAACCGCATTCCATGCATTGTTGACAAGTACAATCAAAACTACAACAAGGCTATCTCTCTTTTCAAATCTCTTTTTTTTTTTATTTCCCACAGAAATGCGGGTTGCTATGGCATGAAGGCTTTGCTCCAAAATCAGAGAGCAGTAACACAGATAAAACTGCAACACAAGTGGAGTGAGGGGGTGAGAGAGGGGGTTGCAATAGACCAAATGGATAAAAAAATCAACATAGCATCCAAAACCCACCGTAGAGGCATTTTATTAGTTACTAATGAGATGACATCAATTTTAAGCTTTGGTTGGAAGTCTGAACCTAACCAAACTACCTCAGCACCACTCCGTGTGTGTATACGGGGGTGAGTGGTTGCAGTAAAAGTGATGTTGGGACAGCTATGCTGGATGGGGGTGAGTTGAATATGGCTATATATGATTGTGTGTGTGTGTGTGTGTGTGACGAGAGGACAGTGCTGTAAAAATGAGACAGCTAGATGCGATGGGTAAATAAACTAAATATGCTGAAAATGTATGTACGGGAAGGTGGGTTGCTGACGTGAACAGAGCGCCGTTACGTGGAAACATGCCATCATAGTATGAATAACAGCGCAGAGATGGCAGCACTGTCATTTGTAAGCCGCGGCAATGAAACTATGCCGATACGAGAACATTACACAGTCATTTGTCTCAAGCGTCGAAGACATAACACGTTCGGTGGCCATATTTTTTTGTTTCTTATTTCTCTTCTGAATCAAGATGAAATTCAGTTCTATATTTTCTGATTACCTTATGTCTTATATTAAAACATTTTAAACATGCTCTTAATAATAAATAATCCTATTTTCAGCCTACTTGTTTTATTTTAAGAAACAATGAAGGCTTATGAGATGACCTCATTGTCTGTTTGTGTATCCCAGTCGTAAATTTTTAGGCTTATGAATCTCATGAGATCGCCAGACGCCGCTGTGTCTATGTCCCCTCACCCCACCCCATTCTTTCTGAAGCTAAAAAGATAGTCTTGCTCTCTGTATGTCCCCACTCATTGTTGCTAGGCAAAGGGCTGTTTCTACCCCCCTTAATTTTTGGTTTTCTATGCAGTCCGTGTCGTATCAATGGAAAGCTGGCGACTAGTTCTTCCCAGAACTTCTTGTTAGGCTTATGAGATCACCTTAATGTCTGTATGTCTCTGTGTATTCCCTAAATTCTTTCGTTTCTTATGTGGTCGTATAAAAAAACAGATGGGTAGGTTATCTCAGAGCTTCCTGTATATTCAATTATTTTTCTCTCCCATATCGTCACAACAAACCATGACTAAAGCAACATTCTGAGGTACATTCATCTCCATAACAAAATTTCCTGAGAATATAGACCATAATATTTCTCCTAAAAGGTAAGCTACATTTTTGTTATTATAATTTCGTTATAGAGTACAGAAGAAGTGACAAAAAATAAACTCCGTGACCTGTAGTCCCCAAGCGAACTGTACCAACCGAGGGATCACCGCTTGTCGGCGAAGTTAGTGCCAACTTCAGCGGACAGAGGGTGTCACGTGATCAGCGCAACGGATCCCCACGGCCATTAATCTCTCTTTTCTAGATCGGAGCTACTATTTCCTTGAAATAGCTCCCCAATTATCCTCAAGAGGCTGAGTGCACCCTGTTCCAGACCCACAACTCAGAAAAATCTGGTGGCGCCGGTAATCGAAACCGGGACATCTGTATCTGTAGCCAGGAACTCTGACCACAAGACCAGAGAGGCGGAGAAAAGACGCGATAATAAAAATAAATTGATACACTGTCTTTAGGCGCGATATGATCCCTGCTGAACACGTACTGAAATTGTTTCAGTCGTCTGTCGACATCTACTCTTGTAACGACTTCAAAAATTACCGAATGTACTTTTTCTCTTAGTTTCTTGGAGTGGGGTGAGACTGAGTCCACTTGGTACATCGGCCACTATTTGGACTACTGTAGCAGCTCCGGGTGACAGATGAGTGTGGAGCAGTCGGTGGAGTGGGAATTGATAAGGGAAACCAAAGTACACGGAGAAAACCTACCCCAGCACAACTTTGTTCACCACAAATCCTACATGACCTGACCTAGGCTCGAAGCCGGGCCGTCGCGGTGGGAAGCCCGCGACTAACCGCCTGAGCTATGACACGGGCTATTAAATATACTTATAATATATTTTATAGGAGAATTTAACTACATTCAACTTACTCATTCCAAATTTGGTTAAAATCTGTCTACAATTACGGGCACATTAAGTACTTGAAAACCTGCCTGACTTAATGTGCGCGTCTCGCTCTTAACAGAAGTACAACTTGCTAAATGTTTTTCTAAGTGAGAGATGATTTGTACAGAAACTGCAAAGAAAAATGAAACACCCGTTTCGTGAACAATGTAATTTTCTGTACACTTTGCGGTTTCCAAGGCAACTAAACAAACGTGAACGAAGACGCCGCAACTGCTGCCATATGCCCTCATTTCTTAAAGCGATTTCGAATATCTGCAGTTCATAGTTTACAGGGATTTAAACCCAGCAACATAAAAAATGGTGGAGCTACACCTCCACTCCCCGATACGCTTAAGTAATTAAGCACAGAGACAGCGTTAATTTTTTTAATTCGCTTAGTGAGGGGTTGAGTCCAACTGGGTCCACTCGGCACGGCGGCCACTGATTGGCCTATTGTAGCCTGCCCCGGGTGATTATGATGATGGAGAATTTGGTTGAATGAAGATTGGCAAGGGAAACCGAAGTATTCGGAGAAAACCTCCCCCAGCGCCACTTTGTCCACCACAAATCCAACTTGACCAGACCCGGGATCGAACTCGGACCGCCGCGGTGGGAAGCCAGCGACTAAGCGCTTGAGCTATGGCGCGGCCCAGAGGGAGAGTTACTCTTACCTTTAAACTGAGCAATGTTCTATTTAAGGGATGCACCCTGCTGTGTGTTAGTTCTGTTTTCCATCTCAAACACAACATACCAGACAACTTCAGTACTATAAGGTCGGTTGGTGTAGCGTCTGATGAGGGCTCCACGAGCCTATTACCTCGATTAAGCCACGACCACTTCCTTCCAAATCCTCTCCAGTTCATATATATATATATTAAAAGGCTGGGCCTATAAATGCTTTTGCTACATTGCAATCATAAATGCTGACAACTTCTTTATTATTGAATCTGTTATTTATAATGAAAGTTTAGAACAGTCTTAAGTGCTCTTCGCTTTTAGACACCCTTGCTGATAGAATTCCAGTCAAAAATATTAAGTGACATTAATATAGCTTCTGTACTCCGTTGCCACGCAACGTACCTCTTTGTGTTCATGACGCCTTAACCAATAATGAAACCAGCAACAATGTCTGCATGCTTGATAATCAGTCCTTTAACATTAAATTTTAGTTAATTTGGTTAATTAATAGTAACCGAATTTTGCAACATTCTGTACCTTTATAAATTTATGATTGTCCTCTGTCTGGAATGCTCTAAAATACAGACAGTATCTTACACGTATGTGTATACTGTTTTATTTCAGGTTGTATTTGTCTGTAACTGTTCCCTGCAGTTGCCGAGTTAGCACGTAAAACAGATGTCATAATTTAACTGGCTTATTAACTTAAAGTAAAGTAAAGTAAAGTAAAATTTTGGCCACGCCATAGTTCAAGCGGTTAGTCGCCGGCTTCCTGCCGCGGCGGCCCGAGTTCGATCCGGGTCTGGTCAAGTGGGATTTGTGGTGGACAAAGTGGCGCTGGGGCAGGTTTTCTCCGAGTACTTCGGTTTCCCCTGCCGATCATCATTCCACCAATTGCTCCACAATCACCCTCACCTATCATCTGGGGCTCATATAATAGCCCAGAAGTTGCCGCAGTTCAAGGGACTTAGTCGCACCCCACTAGCAATAAAAAAAAGGTCAAATTTTCCCTGTGTTTACCTAATTGAACACTACTCCATAAAGACGTATGGTGGAGTGGATGTATAGATCCACGTATTCTTGACCTGGGTAATAGTTGGAGGTGAATGTTCAGTTTCACGCTCCGGCCGCTTTACAACCGGTATCCACTGGATAAGAGGCAATGAAAAGTACAAATATAATTAACACAATGAAAAATCTGTTTTTATAGGCTCTCTTCATTAAACAAAAAGTTAAGAAATGTTTCGGAGGTATATGTCCCCTCCATCTTCATGGTTGAAGAACAAACCAAGCAAGAACCCAGCATAAAACAGGCAGCAAGCAAACTTTGCCTGTTTTATTTACTTCCGTTGACATTCAACGGACTACAAGGCGTTATATATCAGAATATAGAACACTTCATAACCATCGCTGTGAGAATTTTATAAACCCCGTCCCACAATTATAAAATGTTTACCAAGATATGGGTGAATGTAGGGATAAATCATTCCTATCAATCATTTCCTGAAGCCTGACAAAATCTCTTTGTAGTACAAACGTGTTGAAGTTCTGAATGGGTTATGGAGGCCAATATCTGATTGCCGGTGAATCCCCTTCCACCACTTGACGCCTGCAGGAATGCAACTGTTCTTCACACCTCACATCATGATCGATACGTGTCTTAATTACTCTATATTCGATACTGCACACTGTCTGACCCATAAAGCACGTATTACTGGCTGCACCAAAACCGCGTTATCCGAACACGCTAACAAATAATTAATTACATATAAAAAATATACACGTATTTACTGAAGAACTGCCAACTAATAAATGTGACAATGGTCAAATAGGTTGCTGTAGAGGTAAGGCTTACAATCGGCAAGTGCTCAGCTCGAATCTCGGCTAGGACACGAGCTATCCTCTATTTTTCGTGGGTTTCCTCAGTCCCTCGAGGCAAATGTCTGGATAGTATCATTTGCTTCCTTCCAAATCTTGTCCAGTTCATCAGCCCTCTAACATCGTTCCAACCCATACTACATATTCTGACTGGTGACAACAAGGTGACGTAAAACAACAGCAAACATACACCTAACACTGAAAGAATTTTCAAGGGATTAGCGAAGGTCTCTAGATCAAGTCTTCGGGAGTAAGCCACCCGAAACCTCTGTTGTAATGTGGTAAGTAATTTAAAGTTGTCCCTGCTGAGAAGTAAAGCTATCCTTGTAACAGGCCGTGAAGGCCCATAGGTTTGTGAGACGTCGAGGCTCCCATATTTTCTCTAGACAATTGGCTCACAGATGGCGGTGAGGTTGTCAGCCTTACACGCTGGCCGTCCTTTACCCCCAGGAAAATTCCTGATACTCATTTCTGTTAGAGGCTGAGACGACCCCAGGGCCATAGTGCGACTGCAAGGACTAGGTAAATTGAAACAAATCAACCTCATCAGGACTCGAACCAACGACAATCAGGCTTGTAGTATAGCGCCTCAACCGCGTGCCCCCAATTTGTCCCTGCGCTTAACTAATTAAGCACTATGCCATGAAGACACATGGGGGAGTGGATGTATGTAGCCACGTATTCTTGATCTCGGCAGTAGTTGGAGGTGAGTGGTCATCTTCACGTACCGTCCGCTTTAATTAAGGAGAAATAGCCCCGGTACCCATTGGGTAGGAGTTTGAGTGGTCTCCACTTTGGAATGAAGTAAGGTAAAAGAGGTAAATAAAGGTAAAATTCTCAATCTGTTTAATTAATTAAACATCTTAACATGAAGACTCGTGGGGAAGTGGAGATATAGCTCCAACATCCTAGATCTCAGCTCTAGATGGAAATGAGTGGTTAGCTTCACGCTTCGGGCGCTCTGTTTCTAGGGAAAAAGCCTCTTGGACCCAATGTTGAGGAGACTGGGCGGGCTCCAGAGCCGGTTTGAACGCTGTGTAGAATAGACAAATCTTGCCCTTACAGGGACTCGAACCCCGGTGGTCCAGTCCGTAGCCTGTTGTCATATCGACTGAGCTATCCCGACTCCTTTGAAAGGAGGCAGATATCCGATTATTTTACACCCTCTTGCCACAAATTACTCGTACGTTTAAATGCTCAGGTTTACCGGGGTAGGAAAAAGAAAGTTAACAGCTCCGGGGGTACATTTAATGAGAAGACATGCTGCTCCGACTCTCGCCCCAACACCCCTTCAAGTGTCCGGGTTGATATAGCGATCCCATCCTATAACTAGTTGACTCAGCGTTGCCCAGGGCGTACTGCACACGTGCAGGAAGTGCAGTGTATTGTATCGTGGATAACCATTGCTAGGCAACGGCTTGGTAAACGTCTTTCCGCTTAAGTGGGTGATAAAAATAGCAGATATCCAGTACTAGGCAACGGAACTGTAAACAAGCCACTATAACAATATGCATCAAGAATGAAAGTTTGTTTCTACGGAGTCCGTGCCGAAAGTTAATAGGGACAACGAAGGTCATTTGCAGGAGTCAGTAGTAGAACAAGAATCAGAACGAAGAGAGATCTCGGTGGTCAAGATTCATTGTGAGCTGTAATAATTGATTTTAATTATAAAGCAGCATCAACAAATCCAATCATCCAATCCAGGACCCATTGTTGTTAGTCACACTAACTCCTTATATGTGACAGTATAATGATAATGTAATTTATCTCTTTTAAAATATGTATCTTTTATTGTATTTTATATCTTATATTATTGCATTATTGTATATTGTCGAAAATCCAACACTACACTGAATTATATAACATGCATATATGCTTAGAAACACGTTAATTGTGTATTTGCGGATGATGATTTTCTAAAAAGCCGAAACATGTAGCAAACCACTGTTAAACATCAATTGTTTTGTTGTTGTGTTGTGAAGGATTTTAATAAAGAAACTGTATATTGACAAGTTATAACGTTATTCCTAATGATATTAATATAAAATAAAATAAATATAAGGAAATTGATTAGGCAACTTCAAAGTATATTCTGGCCTTTTCATGAATTTCCCAAAACTTTTCTTTCATTTTTGGGAAACTGAAAATTAAATATATCAAAAAAAATATATGAAGAGCAAGCGTGGCTTCTTTTTAGTGTACTTTTTTATTTTGAAAAAATAAGAGAAGTCTTCTGAGTTCATACCACGTGGTAATCTGTGCCCCCCCTTTTCATTCCTGAAAAGACAACATAGCACAGCAGTTAAATGCTGGTGGGCCTCGCCAGCACAGTCGTTCTTGGTTTCCGGCCCAGTTGGTAACCGTGATCAATTTTTTTTTCGTTCCAAGACCATTTATGTGTCTGGAAATGGGGCCTCCAAATCGACGATGGGGAAATTTGTGTTTCTGAACAGTGACAAATAGTTGAATGCGTTGCTTTCTGTGCAATCCGTGCCATACGAAAGGAAAGAAGGCAATTAGTTATTCACATAACCTCTCTAAGCTCTATGCATCGTAAAGGAAAAGCCAGTATGCTAGGAGAAATGTGTTTTGAAAAATAAGCAGGAAAAAAAAACTGTTTTGGGAAGTTTATAAAATTTGAAGATCCAAAATGTCCAGAACCTCTCCAGAAAAGTCCTCTAAAATTATTGGAAAATCTGGCCGATATAGGAACAGACAAAGGTAAAAAAAAGCTGAGTTATCCCCTGCGCCTAATCAATTCAGAAATTAAACATGAAGACGTATGGTGGGGTGGAGGGACGAGATGGAGAGGAGCTATCAGACGAGGCGATTTACTTAACAAAATACAAATACTTAACTTAAAGAGAACCTGAATGTTACGTCAGCGAAACATTTCTGTTGTGAATCCGGCCAGTAACATCTATTGGAGCAGGCTCACTTAGCAGCAGCGTTCAACATATATATTGCAATTGGACGCAGGTCTGTCGCTGCGAGACAAGAGTCAATAAGCTGTCAATGCAGGTACCTGCAATACCGAACGGGTTATCCATTATTTCGAAAACGATCCTCAGTCGGCAAACAATGTCAAGTTGCTGGTGACGTCATGATCCCTTGAGGTTGATGCTGTATCTCTCTCCCCACCCTCTGTTCCCATAAAAGCAGTAGGCATTAATATTCACCCCAAAGCAAATAAATCCAACCCCTGTTATATTCTTCATCCCCCCCCCCCCCCACACAAAATACAGCCCCTTTCTCTGAAGCATGCTGCCTTCAGTAGAGTTATTGTTGATACAGTCGCCGGCCATCGTTTTGTGGGCCATATTGCTGGGTACAGGGTGCCCAGAAGTTCCAATTTAAGTGTGACTAGGTTGGGCTTAAGGAGCCGGGATAGCTCAGTCGGTATAGCGGCTGGATACGGGCTGGACGGCTTGGGGGGGGGTCTGAGTTTGAGTCCCGGTAGGATCAAGTATTTTCTCTTCTCCGTGTCGTCCAGACGGGGACTCGAATGGGTACCGGGGACTTTTTCCCTGGGGGTAAATCGGCAGGAGCGTGAAGCTGATCACTCTCCTCCAACTAGTGCTGAGGTCAAGAAAATGTGGATTTATACAACGGCTCCTCCATACGTCTTCATGGCGTAGTGCTAAATTAGTTAAGCAAAGGGGCAACTTTACTTTTCTTACTAGGTTGGGCTTAACCGTTCGAAGTACAGCGGCAACAACTGCTTTAACATAAAAGAACTCCACATTCTGCCAGCAGAGTGTATTCATGTGTTTCTTATTATGAAAGGTATACACATTGCCGCCGGTCACGGTAGCCGAGCGGTCTAAGGCATGCACTGCCTTCGCACGCTCGGAAGCCGCGATCGTGGGTTCGAATCCGACTCAGGGCATGGATGTTTGTGTGCGTTTTTCTGTGTTTGTCTACAGGTAGAGGCCTTGCGACGAGCTGATCACTCGCCCAAGGAGTCCTACCGAATGTGTAAGATCTAGAAAAACCGAAGTTAACGGAGAAGTTCATGGAGGTAGGCTTAGGCCCACTGGGGCTGTAGTGCCAAGGAAAAAAAATACCCATCTGGCTTTCCCGTCAAAATTCTATATGCATTCCTCTCCTTCACCATGCGTGCTAAATGTCCTGCCTATCTCACCCTCATTGACTTGATCATTCTAATTACAATTGGCGAAGAGTACAAGTTATGAAGCTCCTCATTATGCAGTTTTCTCCAACCTCCTGTCACTTCATCTCTCTTCGGTCCAAATATTCTCCTCAGCACACAGCTCTCAAACACCTTAAGTCCATATTCAGTCGCAATCTAAATTTCATTCTATAATACTGTGGCATGTCTGCTGAAAGCCAAAACTGAGAAGGCAGCAAAGACAGCCGTTGCTAAGGAACGGCTCTGTAAATACGCCCGTTGCTAAGCAATGGCTCAGAAGCCGTCACGTCATCGCCGCAACAGATACATTCACAGTAATGGAAAGTGTGTTTTCTGTGTGGTTCGTTCGAGGCTATATATCAAGGATTAGCTGCCATTACGAGACAAACCAGTGTGGAGGCGGGGTCGAATACCTACACCGTGACCCTGCGAGTTGTAGGAGACGACGGAAAACAAATTTACAAATGTTAATGGCTTTTTTAATTATATTTATTCATCAACCCTAATTTGTAACACTGTGAAAATGAAGAAGTAATCGTATTCATTAAATTCGTCTACAGTCACTCCATCATGTGACTCCGTGACTTTAGTCTGCAAGCTAACTATACAGACCGAGCGACCGAAGCTTGTCGGCGAAGTTAGTGCCAAATTTAGAGGATAGATGGTGTCGTGGGGTCAGCGAAACGGATCCCCACGGCCGTTAATTTCAGTTTTCTAGACCGGAACCGCTATTTCCTTGAAATGGCTCCTCAATTATCATCACGAGGCTGAGTGTACCCCGTTCCAGACACACTACTTCTCAGAAAAATCTGCTAGCGCCGGGAATTGAACCCGGACCTCTGGATCTGTAGCCAGGAACGCTGACCACTAGACCACAGATGTGGTTATAGTCACTAATACAAGTGACATTATGCTTCGGCAGCTTATTCACTTGAACGGTCGTAAACTTGACCATTGCCCAGTTAAGCCTCTTATATTTTCTATGTATGGCTTCGCCTTGTCCTATACCGCGTTCATTTTCATGATTTTGTAGGATTTCCATGTTGTGGAAGCGCGTTTACCGTGCCGTTGCTTAGCAATTGTCGCACCTATTCGTTAAATTACTCCGGCTTTCATCCATCATGTCGCATTTTGTGCGGCGATACGTTCCTGAAAACCTCACATAATTAAGACAAGTTTTGGAACACATGTTTAATACTTGCAGAATTTTTAATTCCAGTTATTTCAAACTTTGCGTACAAAGTGAGACTTTATTAGAATTTTAACATTTCACAATGCGACAGCACTGAATAAAGTAGAGCAATCCCTGTAACAGGCCCTAGAGGCCCATAGGTTTGTGGGACGTCGAGGCTCCCACATTTTCTAGACAGACGGCGGTGAGGTCAGCCTTACGCACCGGTCGTCCTTTACCCCAAGAAAGATTCCTGGTACTCATTTCTGTCAGAGGCTGAGTCGACTCCAGGGCCATAGTGCGGCTGGAAGGATTAGATAAATTAAAAAATCCAGTGTCCTCATCGGGAATGGAGCCAGCGTTATATGTCACTATACTGACTGAGCTATCCCAGCTATCCCAGCTCTCCCCGTTGTCCATAACTTCGGTATATTTGAATCCCTCCCAGGACCAATTTACAATGAATATGACTTCGGAATGAACTTCGAAAGGTCACTTTATGCAGATCGGTTTTGGGGCTGAGTGTATCGAACTCGCATTAACATGAATGATAAGGGGCAGGCAGGCAGCACACGTTACACCAAGATGGTGAACGAACTGGACGTTCCATGTACGGTGAAACATTCAGCAAGCCATCAGCTGTGACGCAAGCTGATCTAAACTACACCGATACATCTTACTTAACCATAATTGCAATGTACCCGTTTGCTTCTGTCTGCAGAACAAGTCTTTATCCGCGCTGTCGCATGTAAACTAGATCGCCCGTTCCACCATTTGCATATCGAATCTTATTCATCTACAAGAAGAACACAAAAGTTCAGTACTTCTACTTAAGAGTGTACCTAAACATGACTTCCAAATATGTTCATATTGTGACATGCAGACCCACTTCTACGCAACGCCCGAGATACGCGCATGCAACAATAGAAAAGTTATTTCAAGCAGTGTTTTCTATGCTGTCCGCGCCATGCTAATTGCTAGGCAACGGGTCGCTAAACACAATCCCGCAGCAACGAATACGCGCTCAAAAATCAGATAAATTCCGTTGTTTTGGAACGAGCTATAATAACAACACTAGAAGAAGAGGTGTTTTCTATGTTCTTCGCATGTATCCATTGCTGGACAACGGATGTGTTTTCTATGGGTCCGCCTATAGACTATATAAGTAATCCAGTCGTAAATCAGAACGAGAACGAGAGTGGAGCGAGTCCTCGGCAGTCAAGGAAGAAGGTTTGGGCTGTAGATTGAACTGATTGTGATTAAGAGAGATTGTACAAGAAGGTGTTAGTAAAGCCTATCATGTAATTCAAACCCAGTTATTATTAGTTAAGGATCCTTGAACTTCGTGACAATGTATTAGGAACATTTCCATGTGACTAACTGCCTATATTCACCCATGGAGGTATATCTCCACCACTCCTGACCTCGGCACTAGATAGAAGTGAGTGGTCAGGTTCACGACCCCGCCGCCTTAACCCTAGTAAGATAGCTGCCGGTACCCATTGAATAGGAGGCTGGGTGGGTCCCAGAGCCGGTCTGGAAGCTGTGGAGGAGAGATAAAAGCACTTGCCCTTGCTTAGAATCGAATCCCAGTCATACAGCCTGTAGCCTACCCGCTATACCGACTGAACTATCTCGACTCATTGAGTCATTAACCTCTAAGACTGACGTATTGTCATTATAAAACCAACCCTTAAATAGGACATGTGAGGCTCCTGGCCAGTCACTTCCATTTGTCCATGAATTCTAATTACACTCTGAGGATGATACAGCATCTTTAAATAGCCATTGAAACTACTGCAGACAGAATCCTTCTTATTACTTCTAATTAATCCCTGAAGTTGGTACAGCGTCATTAAATAACCATTGAGACTACTGCAGACAAAAGTCAGCTAATTACTTCTAATTAATCCTTGAAGTTGGTACAGCGTCGTTAAATAACCACTGAGACTACTGCAGATTGTAGTCAGCTGAAACTGGCCCCCTAAGCAGCAGAGGCGGTGGGTGATGCCCTCAGACTACGGGAGCGTCCAGTGACTCCCTCAGCACTGCAACTTGGCATCCAGCGGATACTGACACGACATACGCTCCCTCGCGAGCCATTATATTGCAACCTGGGGACCGGAGTTTGCATGTGCCAGGCTGACACTCGCAGTGATTGTGTTCCTGTTAGAATCTCATATCGAACTCATGCCCCTGGAAGTAAACCAGCAAATCTCTGGTCTAATCTAATTAGAGTTCTGTCCCCTCGGATACAACGCCGTGTAGTCCTGTGAAAGACAAACGGACGTTTCGAAGGAACATATCGCCTCCATCTTAAGGGTTGAATAGTATGCCCATTAAGAAACCAGCATTAAGTAGGCAGTAAGTAAGGCGTCGTGCTGGTTTCTTTCTTGACTTACTCTTGAAGCCTGAACATATTTCTCCGAAACGTCGGTTGACTTCCATCGCACTACACAGCGTTATATCCGGGAAGACAGATTCCTTATTAACATCCGACGTATGATCTTCAGATCTAATTGTTACTTTATTTCTACGGGAACAAGTAGGGCTGGACGGACTTCGAGTCCCGGTAGAGGCAAAAATTTTCTCTTCTCCACGTCGTCCAGACTGGCTCTAGGGCTCACCCAGCCTCCTATCCAGTAGGTACCGGGGGCTCTTTCCTCGGGGTTAAAGCGGCAGGGGCGTGAAGCTGACCACTAACCTCCAGGTAGTGCCGAGGTCAAAAAATTGAGGATCTACACATACACTCCCCCATACGCCTTCATAGCATAGTGTTTAATTAGTTATGCATAGGAACAACTTTACCTTTTATGTGATTTATGGTAGTTGAAAGCGAATAAAAATGATCCGGCATAGCTCAGTCGGTATAACGACTAGGATGTGGACTGGAAGACCGGAGTTCGATTCTCAGCTGAAGAAAATGATTTTTCTTTTCTCCACACGTCCAAACGGCTTCTGAAACTCACCCAGTCTTCTATCGAATGGGTGCCGGAGGCTCTTTATCCGGAGTTAAAGCAGCAGGAGCGTAAAGCTGATTACTCACCTCCCTAATATGTCTTCAGCTAAGTACAAGAGAAGTGAAGGTGAGGGGACAGAAGGTTGATAATGCAGAAGAATAGGCATTGGTCGTAATAAAGTTCACGTTTTGTTACAGGGCCGCAGGGAGAAAGATTCGACTTTCTGCCATCACCCCTCTATTTAAGCAGATTTAGAATTCTGAACTTCACTACAATTTTCTTGTCATAAGAGACAAGAGGTTTCTACGACGGTGACTATGAAGAATGCTGTTTTCTGGGGTGTGGCGCAGTGTAGATATTGTGTAAACTGACGTTTCGAAGGAACGTATCGCTTCCTTCTTCATGGTATAAAAATCAGCGAGCGAGGTACCAGTGTGTTCACGGTGGTTCATCGCTATCTACACGGCACCAATTCTCATGATGTTCGCCATAACCTGAGGTACACTCACTGGCTAATAAGTTTAAGATGAGGATATGAGCCGTTCTTGTTTAACCCCGTGCAGTCCTGCCACTAAACGACGTTAAGATCTAGCAATGGCAGTTATTATCCAACTGAATGCACTCGGCTGTTAAGAGAAGCAATAGGCTGTAGGTTTGTCATGATCAAGGGATGTTTTCATTGGTTCTCCCACTGAGGGCAAGTTACAGCCCTTGAAATGACGCTATCCTAAGCCAGGAATGATGGGAAATCTCATCATTTTGCGGAGAACCTCTCGTTCCCACTGTTAATGCGCTGTTTTACTATGCACAGAAGCTGTATTCTGTCGCATTGACAGGTACAATGCGCGGCTGCAACGTTCACAGTAACGACTCACGTTTAAGGGTAAAAGCAAAAAGGATATGAAGAGAGGGAGAAGGGGAAAGGGTAAATAGATGCAAAGACGAACAAGGGAAGGAGAGGAAGAACACAGAGGAGAAATGGGAGGCAGATAGAGGGCAAAGGACAAGAATGACTAGAAATAATGAAAATAAGAAGGTAAACCTGTCCCTGTAACAGGCCGTGGAGGCCCATAGGGTTGTGAGACGTCGAGGCTCCCACATTTTCTAGACAATCGGCTCAAAGATGGCGTTAAGGTTGTCAGCCTTACGCGCAGGCCACCGGAAAATTATTTAATTAATTCCTGGTACTCATTTCAGTTAGAGGCTGAGTCGACCCCAGGGCCGTAGTATGGCTGGAAGGATTAGGTCAATTGAAAAATTCAATAAACTCATCGGGAATCGAACCCGCAACCTTCCGGCTTGTAGCATAGTGCCTCAACCAACTATGCTACCGTAGGAAGAGAGCAAGAAGGAAAAGGAAGGGAGCATAAAGAGAAGAAAGGGGAGGCAGATGGAGGAAGGACAGGAGTGAATAGGAATAATGAAAATAATGAGCAAAAGTGTGGGGGCGAGGATGAGAAGGGGGAAAGGAAAGAGGAATAAGAAGGGAAAGAGATAAATAAGAGTATCAAAGACGCTAAGTACAAATAAATGGTGAGAAAGAGGGGCGAATCAAGAGAGGAGAAATGAAAGCGAACACTGTGGAAAGTAGGACGAGAGGAGAGGTAAAAAGAGAACGAAAATGACAAAAAGACGAAAAAAGAGGAGAGGAAGAAGAATATGTAAATGAAGGACTAAAGAAATGAAGACATATGGGAAATGAACACAGAAAGATAATGAGAATAAAGGGACGGAGAAGGCCCAAAAAGAATAGGTACGAAGAGGAAGGACGATGTAGATGGTGAAGGAGAATTAGTAGGAATCATGAAAGTAACGAGGAAAAATTCAAGATGAGGATGAGGAGGTATAAAGTATGGTATGAAGGGGAAGAAGAGACAGGAAGTTGACAGAACAAGAAGAGAAATATATGAAGAAGACAAGTAATGAAAAACAAATACTGAGGAGGAGAGGGAAAAGTGAGAGAAAGAATACAGACCTAAACAGGATGATAAAGAGGTAAAAAAGAAGGAATGGAATAAAGGAGGAAAAAGGGAAAGGACTGAAGAAGTGAAGGAGAAAATGAGAAAGGATTAATTAAGAGAACAGTGAATAAGGACTCAAAACTTCGCATCACAAAGCCGTGGGCCGCCCTTAACCCACTTAGAGAGCCAGACCCCACAGACGGGCCTCGCCGCGGCGTTAAAACAAAACGTCAGGACGGTCTGCGGACTGCAGTCTCGTGGGGGAGGCGTTCGTGTTCTTGGCTACCCCCACTCTGTAAAACTCGTCTTCTTTCGTCCAACCGGATACCAACACCACCAGTAGGCCAGGCTTAGTTGCCGGGTAGCCCACAAAACTCGGGTGGTGGCCACCACACAAACCACGGCGCTACGGATTGGAGCTGTGCTGGCGGGGGAGGGGCGGAGAAGAGGGTTGCAGGGAGGGGGGGAGAATAGGGAGGCGACACTAGTCTGTCTCTTTCCTGTATCCCGCATTATAAAACAGGTTTTTCAGTCACGGGGGCCGGCTGTGAAAGAGGGGGCGGTTTGTATGGGATACTGACGAAAGAAAAGTCGTCGCGCCCTCCCTGCCAGTGACGGCTGCTTGCCTCGCGCAGTACTTCCCGAGCAGTTTACCGCTGTGGCAACGTTCGCTCCTACTCGTCAAAAACCGTTTCGCAAAAATTCGTTAAGTTACAACATTTCGCCTCGTGACAACTTTCTTCTTTTTGGTAACTGAACGTGTATTGGGTTCGAGATATAAATGTGGGCACTTGTGTGTCTCCCAGACTGTTCTTGTTGTTTCAAACAGCGCGAAACTTTCCAACGTAACTCAAAAGACATTTCTTTACGAAGTTGAATCAATCGGGCCAGCGCTGCAAGTATCAACTCTGTGTTTACACTGTTACGTCACATTCGGCAAAGTTCGGTTTTATTCGGTGAGAGAAGGGGTAAAGGAAGAAGGAGAAGAATAAGAGGCGAAGAAGAGAGACAGAATTACATGTGCGAGTGTGGTAGTGATAGGCGTCGTGACGCTTGCACCCCATAGGGAGGGACGGACGCCCTCTCCCCTGTGGTAGCAGCCTGACGTTGAGGTGAGGTCTTCTCAGCGTGGCGGAGCGCCACAAACGTACTCCCTCCCCTTCCCTCGCTCCCAGAGTTTCCACACATCGACATCGTCCCCCCTCCCCTCCACTTCATCTCTCTATCTCACACAATATTTTTTTTCCCCACAACTCTCTTGGAAGTTCAGTACATGGACGGCGCGCATGGTAGGGCCGTGTTCGGGGAACATGTAAAAGTGTAAGGATTCTTTTTCCAAAAGCACCCCCCTCACACAAACACACCAACACGTCAGTGAAACTTTGTTGTGACTTGAAGCTTTGCGACACGTAACAAAGTGATAAAAGTTTAAATGTCAGTTCAACTTCGCGGCCACCTGTTAGGTTCAACAAGACCTCCAGGAGAGAGAAAAAAAAGAAAATAAATTCAATTGTAATTTCGTTTTGTGAGTGAATAAATGCCAACCGTGATAACAAAGAGTTAAGTTTCAACAGAGGACCTCTCAAGAAAATAAGGACTACAACCTCGGCACAGCAGATGACATCTAAGTGTTAAAATATCACCAAGTAGGCCCTAGGAACTCATTGTGCGTCCGATTGTTTCTGTGGTCAACGTGGAGTCCTCTTTCCTCAATGCATCTACCATCCCCTTATGACCTGGACATTCACCACGATCGCCAGAGTTTATCAATCAATAACATTAAGAATAGCCACCTTAGTAGCAAGTCCGGTGAAGGACACAAATCCTCGCCGGCGATGTCAGGCTCGGTTGCCGCGAGCTCGGGCGAGCCCTCTCCGGCAACAACAACAGTTCCTGGAACGGACTGGCTTCATGAGGCCCTGCAAGAATACCACGGCGAGTTAGTGCAAACAGGAAGTCCCGCCGTCCTGTGCTCGGCTCTACCGTCACACTGGCGTTCGAACAAATCTCTTCCCGTCGCATTTAAAGTGGTAGCTCTTGATGACATAATGGACGGCACGTTAGTGACTGTTAAAGCCGGTAATGATGAAAACTTCTGTGGTGAACTCAGAAACTGTACAGCTGTTATGAAGAATCAAGTGGCAAAGTTCAACGACCTGAGATTCGTCGGCAGAAGTGGAAGAGGTGAGTTAATGTAATATTCTATAGCCTAACCACAAGAGTTATGATATAAGATTAAAATTGTGTATATTAATTCGTAACATTAATATATCTGTAGACATAACATTAGCTGCGAAATGACGTCTGAACATTTAGCAAACACGTAAATAAATTAACTTTATTCATACTGGTCCGTCACACTAGTTAATTGTTATAGAATAATTTAACACAGTCCACTGTGACTTAATATATATATAAAGTGTATATATGTTTTAAGTCACCGAAACATGTAAAGTCACTATATAATTATATATATATATATTTTGTGACCATCTTCAAAAGGCAATAACAATATGCTGAGGAACTACTATTACATGGATCATAATACGGAAAAGAATTACTAGACATAATTATGGACACAAACTGAAAGGAAAGAGATGCGTGGTGTGTGAATTGGATTTTCGACACTCACATACTAAGATATAAATTTTTAAAAAATTAGACAATTTTCGAAGTAACATTTTAAAAATCCTGGAAGATGAAATTTGTAATAATAGTCTACTTTTGAAGTCGGAACAGGCTGACTGAGCCGTATAACTACATGGATATTACTATTTACGTGCCTGAAATTACAATCTAGGCTATGTTACATGATTCTTTTAGGCTAACATACTTTTAAGATGTTACAAAAGCACAAGAATACACAATATTTTATGGGTTAATTAAGGGACCAGTAGCCTGTTAATAATATAGGTAAGCCTATGACTTAAAACGAATCGAATTTGACAAAGAGATTTACACGATTAATAATCAAACACCTGAATAT
>NW_019743147.1:2565551-2629213 GCF_002891405.2 Cryptotermes secundus | reverse complement strand
TGTTGATAAATCGATTTCTTTTGTTGTTACCATGAGAATCTGAAATAATGAAGGTCGATATATCGAAGTGGTAACGTTGCTTGGGAAGAAATGTACGTATCACCATAGTAACTTATTTGTTACCGCACTATGATTTTGTGGGAGAGAAATTTAAATTTCTTACGACCCAGAGGCCACAATAGACGTGTGAACTTACGTACCTCACAGTAACATACTCCTCTGTTTCTAACCTAGCAATAAACAGAGTATGGTTGGGTTTACAAAATTGGGTTGGGGGGGGGGGTTAGTGAATCAAAAAACGTCCCACAAAATGTCTAGAACGAAATGGAAGAAACTTATCTTTTGTGGGAAATTTAAAATTATACAAGAACAATTTCGTGGTGTGAGAATTATGCATAGGCATAATGAGTTAATATATGAAGAAATTAGTAGGCCTACAAAATGTTCTTGTCAAGTGTTCAACATATAATCCCTCCCACCACCATAAATGGACCACGTAAGAACTGTCAATAGTCGTGAAGACGAGACGGTTGTTCTAGTCGTGATTTTCTCCAATCGGGATCCCGAATTTTAAAATTATTGTCGATTAACTGAGAAAAAATCTTCTTTTGTTCTAGAACCTGGAGATCCGTTTTAACAAGATATGTGTACCTTTATATGAAGTTCGTCTTTAACTGAAACCTCCAATAACAACATATCCCCTTCATATTCAAATAGCCCTTTACTGCGACCAATTAGAACAGAGAGCCTCCAATAAAATGCCTACAGTTCAGGGACCTTGAACCCGGCATTAGTTTTAACCCCATAGCAGAATTTCTTTTCAAAACCTAATCCATGTACGTATATATAAATTTATCACATCCCATTAGATTGGTTTCATGCCAGAGATATTTATTGAAAAATTAATGTATAAATAAATATGTACGCTTATTTAAATTATATATTCAAAATGTTCCGTCTATTATACCCGATGAGGTGGATTTTTTCAATTGACCTAACCCTTCCAGCCGCATTATGGCCCTGGGGTCGAATCAGCCTCTAACAGAAATGAGTACCAGGAATCTTCCTGGGAGTAAAAGGCGGCCGGCGCATAAGGCTGACAACTTCACCCCCATCTGTGAGCCGATTGTCTAGAAAATGTGGGAGTCTCAACCTCTCAGAACTCTGTGGGCCTCCACGGTCTGTTACAGGGATAGCTGTACCATTCTTTACTCGTCTATTAAACGTTGGAAATGAACCGGGTCTATTTTTTAACAGAGAAAAATCACTTTAAAACTTGAATTCTTATATAGACAGTTTTGTTCCTATAGATATTCCAATAGTCGCAAGTTTATCTGCGGCTTATTTAAACGTCACAAACCATATTTGGGTCACGAGCCATAAGTACGAGGCCATTGAATCGGGATGTTCATGTATATATGTCCACAAAACACTGATATATAATAATAATAAAAGAAGAAGAAGAAGAAAACAATTGGGGGTGGGATACGAAATGGTTCTATATATACTTGATAATGATTCTATCCTGTTCTGTTGGTCACGCGTCAGTTTCGTGTCAGTACCACAAGTTTTATGTCGGTATTTCAGATCTCTGTAATTCCTGATAATTAATTATAGAAGAGGCATAAAAGGTACCTTTCAATACGTGATCTATCTACACATATCCCTGTTGTTCACACTTGCAGCTCAGGGCATCCGTGAAACGCTTAGTTTCACTTCAGTTTCTTAATCTTAGACAGTCGGAAGGGCTCCTTGTACGGGGGAACAGCCAGTCGCAAGGCCGCTACCTACACAGGACAACACAAACACAGAATAAATGCAGACAAACATCCATGCCTTGAGTGGGATCCGAACCAATGATTCCCCCAGTGTTCGAGCGGACGAAAACGGTTCTTGCCTTAGACCGCGCATCTGTGTCTGTGTGCGTTTATTCTGTGTTTGTGTTGTCCTGTGTTTAGGTAGAGGCCTTGTGACGGGCTGATCACTCACCCAGGAAGTCCTACCGTCTGTGAAGAATGATTACGGAACTGAATAAGAGGTCTGGACCCTGAATTGGCTGGGAGAGCCATAGAAAAGTTTTTCAGGCTTCAAAAGAACCTCCCGAAATTGGGATCTTTTTCTCACCGGCGTCTTCAGGAGAACTGACCCTAAAATACTACACATATCACTCATGTCGCTACGGTTATTGATGAGTAGCTAAAGGTGCGTCCACATTACTCGTGCTCGTGTGACTCGCGAGTAATGTGGACGATATGACAAATCACGAGACAAGCAAATTTAAAATTTTTAATTTATAAACTGTAGCCAATAAATTAAAATGCGACTGCAGCCTATACGCACTACGAGTAAATATACGGATCCTCACGCGCCGAAGCCTGGCGAGCAACTGAAGTAGTGTGGACGAAGATTTACGGGCACATGTAAAAGCCAGAGGAGTCTCCCGACCAGCACAAGCCTGGCGAGCACGAGCACGAGTAATGTGGACGCGCCTTAAGACACAACACTATGAGGAGATTATTTGACCTGAGAAAGGCGAAGGAATATGAGAACAAATAGAATAACTAACCCCGCAAATGAAAGGTTTCCCTTGAGCTAACAGGGCACCTATTATGAGCCGGCTAACCCCTCTTTAGGTCTCTCAAGCGCATACACGGAATAGCTGTAATTAATTGTAATACCGGCCTACGCGATTATATTTGTGAATATGTCTATATTAATCGATAAATCACGTGGCAAGATAACTGAAGTATTCAACACAGTATTCTGGTATGTGACACCGCGTACTCTGATGGAAAGGTATCGACGTTTCGGAGAAACCCATTGCCTCTATCCCTAAAGACGGACCTATCCCTCAGCTTACATGTAGCCACATTCGAGACGGCAGTCATCTTCATAGTCACTGCCTTTAAAATTTCAAATCCCGCTGTATATCTAAACGGTTTATCAATTAAACAGGTTGTTAATCAAGTGACAGGCATGTAGGAACTAGTTATGACCATATATTAGTCCAAGTTGTAGAGCAATAATTTGGCTTGTTGATTAAACTAATCTTTAAAATATTCACGTTTGAATCTTGAAATTTTATTGATTATTCTGTCAAAGATTTCTTGCGACTTTCCACCACAGATACAGAGAGATTCCACCCTAAACAAAATTACGACCTGTTCTTGCCATATTATTTTCAATTGAGCATTCACAACTATAACTTTCGGTATAATACAATAACCTACCTAGTCTGAAGAGCTTCGTTAAATAACTCATGAATCAATGAGTTCTTAATATTCAACAGCCCGACTTTGTATAATTAAATACTTAAAGATTCATATCCAACGAAAATGAAATACTTACTCGATTTGCAAATAAGGGGCATGAGGTAGGCACAGGTAAGTTTTTCGATCAAATTCGAATGAACTCAATTTAATTAAGCCCTATGAATTCGGTACTGCTAATTTCACAACAGAACATCACGATAAACTACACAGCAGGTTGGTGTGGAGGTAAGGCTCCGGGCAACTATTAGGGACGTGCTGGGTTGAATCCTCAGATGACACACAGGATATCATGACTGACGGGGTTTTTCGCATTTTTTTCTCCCTTCTGTTTCTTCAGGAAAATGTCAGAATAGTATTGCGAATAGACAAACACCACTTCCATTCAAATCATTTCCCATTAATCGATCATACAAACATTCAATGCTATATAACCTGATATAAACAGAGGAAATAGCCCTCAGAATTACTGGGTTTTAAGACTTGTCCGTCTTCCGGTATTCTAGAAACTAGAAAACACAACGTTTCTGAAATTGGATGTGTTTCTGTCCTCATTAGAGCGGGGAGGCACCCACTCTGTTATGTCCCTTAGAAAGAGCTAACCTCCATCAGTGGACTAGTGACTGTGATTAGCTGTTTCTAAGTGACCCAACAGAGTAGGTGTCTCCCTCTCACATGAGGACCTGGCTCCGTGACTGAGGTTACCTCTTTCTAAGGGACAAAACAGAGTTGGTGTCTCCATCTCACATGAGGACCTGGCCCTGTGACTGATGTTAGCTCTTTCTAAGGGACCCAACAAAGTAGGTGTCTCCCTCTCACATGAGGACCTGGCCCTGTGACTGAGGTTAGCTCTTCCTAAGGGACCCAACAGAGTTGGAGTCTCCCTCTCACATGAGGACCTGGCTCTGTGACTGAGGTTAGCTACTTCTAAGGGACCCAACGCAGTAGGTGTCTCCCTCTCACATGAGGACCTGGCCCCGTGACTGAGGTTAGCTCTTTCTAAGGGACCCAACAGAGTTGGTGTCTCCCTCTCACATGAGGACCTGGCCCTGTGACTGAGGTTAGCTCTTTCTAAGGGACCCAACACAGTAGGTGCCTCCCCGCTCACCTGAGTACAGAAAGAGACCCAGCTTCACAAACGTTGTGTTTTCTAGTTTCTAGAATACCGGAAGGCGTACAAAGTCTGAAGAAAGCCAGCTGGTTCTGAGGATTACATCGCGTCGTCAGAACCGTCTAGAATCGACTGGAAATATAAATCAAGAAATATGCAGAATTTGGCTTCACTCCCGTTTCGTAAATATTTCTGGTACTCGGGGATCTATACATCCATTCCCCCCATACGTCTTCGTGGCGTTATGCTTAATTAGTTAAGCACAGGGACTTTGCCTTTACCTGGGTAAATTTATCATTTCTTATGGCGCACGTTTATGGAATCTCCTCGTAATCCTTTGCAGATATATCTGTAGATGGAGTTAACAGGGGCCTAAGTGACTTCCTTGAAGTAATTAAAAATGAACCCTCAAAACTGTTGATTCTTACGTCAGGCTTAGAAGAGTGTGTGTGTTTTAATGTAAGTGTGCGTAATGGTGACTGCAGTTGACCTATCATAACTTCATGGTGCTGAGCCCTTCTTGAGAAGCCGCCAATTGTGCAGCTACTCAAGAATTTCCCAACAATTTATGGAGCCTAAAGGTTCATTACCGTGTTCACAAGAGCCCTCCACTGGTCCCTATCATGAGCCAGATCAGTTCTATAAATACCATCCTATTTCTCTAAGATTCATTTTAATATTGTCCATCCACCTACGCCTTGGTCTTCCCTGTGATCTCTTTCCTTCTGGCTTTTCCACCAATATCCTATATGTACTCCTCCCCAATTCGTGCTACATATCCTGCCCACCTTACCCTCCTTGACTTGATTATTCTAATTATACTTGAAGAGTACATATTATGAAACTCATTATGCAGTTTTCACCAACCTCTTGTCACTTCATTCCTCTTCGGTCCAAATATTCTCCTCAACACCCTGTTCTCAAACACCCTCACTCTATGTTCCTCACTTAATGTCAGAGACCAAGTTTCACACCGATACAGAACCACACGCAAAATTATAGTTTTGTACATTCTAATGTTTATGTTTTTGGACAGCAGATGAGACGACAAGGTTTTGGACTGAATGGTAGCAAGCATTACCCGAGTTCAATCGCCTCTTACTTTCCTCCTGAATCAGGTTTTGGTGTGTTATAGCCATACCCAAATATCTGACTGTGCCACATTTTCAAAACATCTGTTACTTATCTTGATGTCATGATTTTGCCCTTAATTTTGGTGACGAGACAGCAACATAAACTTAGTTTTCTCAGTGTTTACTTCTAGACCAACCTCCTTACTAACGTCAATTAAAGTATTGCGTGTTTTTCTTTATGGTATCTATATTAACGCCCAGTAGATTCACATCATCGGCATAGAACAACAGCTGATGTGTCACGTTTAACTTCAGTCCCACCTGGTTTCCCTGGTCCTTCCTAATGGCATATTCTAAAGCAAAGTTGAAAAGGAGTGGCGATAAAGCATCTTCTTGTTTTAGACCATTCTGGGTAGGGAAATCATCATACAAACTTTTACCTATCCAGACTTAATATAAGTTTAGTTTTAACACATTTTAATCAGCTTTACTAGTTTCATGGGTATCCCAAACTCTATCAGAATATTGTACAATACTTCCCTCCTAACCGAATCATAGGCTTTCTTGAAGTCTATGAATAGCTGATGTACTGTCTCATTGTACTTCCATTTCTTCTCCAGTATCTGACGGATTCAAAAGATCTGATCAGTAGTTGATCTGTTACGTCGAAACCCACACTGATGGTCCCAAATAAATTTATCTATATAAGGACTTAACCTTGAGAGAAGAATATTGGATAAAATTTTGTATGAAGTTGATAGCATTGATATCCCCCGATAATTACTATAGTCAGTTTTATCACCCTTCTTATGAATTGGTACAATAATTGATTCTTTCCACCGATCAGGCAATTTTTTCTCATGCCAAATAGAAGTAATTAGCTTATGGAACTTAGGAAGTTATATTTCGCCTCCTGCTTGAACAAGTTCTCCCGGAATTTGATCACTACCTGGCGATTTATACCGTTTCAGTTTTGCAATAGCAATATCAACCTCAAAAGGGCTAGGATCAGTTACTAACAGCTCAGTTGTATGGATTTCTATCTGCCTAACAGCACTGACCCTATGTACATTCAATAACTGAGAGAAGTAGTTCTTCCACCTATTCAAAATGCTGTGGGAATCTGCAAACAGATCACCATTCTCATCCTTCACTAAGTTACTGCTAGGTTGGCAACCCTTCTTACCGTCATTTATTCCTCTATACAGGTCTCTATGTTCTTGTTCTTACTGTTTATTGCAAACTCATCAATTCTCTCTTTCATTAACCTATACCAGTATTTAAAATAGCAAATTCGTCTGACAATGTTCAGCGTGCATCCTCAAAACGGAATATGATCGAAATCACTTCGTGTATGGGCCACAAAGATCGCCTGATATTAGGAATATTCCACCAATAGCCATTAATCGGCAGACTAATGGCGACCTAAAAAGAAATATAAAAGTATCTCTTTCTTCAGGTTCCACGGATTCTGCATCTGGCAGCATAGTTATTGGGAAATAGAATTCGAATAGAGAAATAAACATTTCGTACCAAATTTTAACGTGGAAACTGAGTACAGGTTCATAGAAATGATGACGTAATAAAAAGAACAGGTCTACGCTGCACGACCAGAGATATATCACCAGATGATTCATACGTGTAATGAGACACTACAGTCTGCATTATAAGATGTTGAAAGATTGGCTTAGTCCGCCTCTGTGGTCTAGTCAGAGTTCCTGGCTACAGATCAAGAGGTCCGGGTTCTATATCCGGCACTACCAGATTTTCTGAGAAGTAGTGGGTCTGGAACGGGGTCCACTCAGCCTCGTGAGGATAACTGAGGAGCTGCTTGAATGGAAAAGTAGTGGCTCCGGTCTAGAAAACCGAAGTTAACGGCCGTGGGGATTCGTTGCGCTGACCACGCGATACCCTCTATCCACCAAAGTTGGCACTAACTTTGCCGACAAGCGGCGGTCGCTCGGTCGGTATAGTTCGCTTGCGGACTAAAACTACGGAGTTTTTATTTTTGGCTAAAATTATGTTTTCAAATAATCGACAACGAAAGACATTGTGACAGGAAGAGTCAGTGGATTCCCTGCACAGTTCAATTGAAATCGTGTCACGATTGACGGTCCTCTTCTGTCTTCCCTTATAGGCACAAGGGCTACTTTGCCCCAGTTGAATAGTTGTTCAGCTCTTCAAGACATTTCTTCTACTGAAGAGTTAGTAAATGACTTAGTTTGTTAGTTTAATAAGCAACTTAAACACTTTTAACTCCATGCACCCATAGAACTCAGAAAACGCAGAAGTATCAAGAATTATAATTTGCAAGGGAAGTACTAAAAGTGTAACTTCNTTGTGTATTTAATCAATATTAGAGTCAATTTTACCGACCACACAACATATTTTTATTATTATTACACTACATGTTTCGACCTCAAGAGGTCATCATCAGGTGGATAATTCTCCGTAATTGTTGAAATATACTGTTTGTTCTAGATCATTTTTCTAAAACTTGATTAATAATTACTTCTAATTATTGTTAAATGTTGTTAATATTAGTAAAATTAGCCATTGAAAAGATGAAAAATTTTTAAATAATTTTAACCAAATTCGACAATAATTGGAGCTATGAAGAATACCGTCTTCTGGGATGTGGCGCAGTGTAGATTTTTGTTAACCGACGTTTCGGAGGGACGTACCGCCTCCATCTTCAGGGTATGAGAAATTCGCAAGCGATGAACCATCGTGAGCAGGTGCAGGTGCTCATAGTCACCGCCGTGAAAATCTTACTTAACTCTAGCTTATTTTAATAGATTTTAGTACAAGGGACCAGAAAAGCAATACAGTGCAGCAACTACACAGACATATCCACGTGATTATGACCTAATAATGTCGAAACATTTAGTAAAGGTAACATTTAAGAAAAGAAACTGACGACGTAGGCCATCGACAGTCTGGGGGGGACGACAGAGTGTTCCACCTTCAAGACTGCCCCTGAAAGTGAAATTGTTAACCAGTTTATGAGCATGCTGAAATGTTGTATTACGAAATGTTTAAGTTAAAAGAGCTCAAGGTGGAAGAAACGTAAATCATGGCACGTAATTCTGGGTTGAAAGAAATGGGTACAGTTCTCCTCGCCCGCATGAGCAATATCACTGCGCTTGTAATATGGGAATCGTGCGACAAACAGCTCACCAAGATCATACAGGAATTTCTACTTGGAAGGGAGCGAGAAGTAAACAAGTTGTAAGTTGAAGAATTTTATCTTCTGGAATACAACGCCGTATATTGTGGTGAAAGTGAACCAAAGTTTCGGAGAAAAATTTCGCTTCAGTCTTAATGGTCGAAGAGTCAGCGAAGCAAGAATCCAACAAGAAGCAGTGCAGCAAACACTGTTCTCCTCCGAAACGTCGGTTGAATTTCGCCAGACTACACAGCGTGATATACCAGAAGACAAATCTTCATAGGCATAAATGTGAGAACCTCAAATCCAATAAAGCTTCAAGTTTCAATATATGTAAAAAATTTTAATAAAATTATCTTTAACAATGTCCTTTCTAATAGGCCTACTTTTGTGAAGATATATTCTATTACATACCTGCACTTATCCTTTAAAATAAAAACGATATCAAGAACAGAATTTTGTTAGTTTTTACTAACAGTTACCTATATTGATTTCACCGTGTTTAAAGGAATTGTCAGGACAGGGCCCTGGCAATTTAAAACCCTGGCTAGGGCCCTGTTTCAGACAACTAAAGAGGTGAACATAACCGAGAAATCAGAACAAAATTGTACTCGAAACTGGTCCAGAACAGTCACCTCCATCTAATGCCCAAGTTAAGAATGCGTGGAAACCAGCCTTCACTTCCCCCACACGTCTTCATGGCTTCACTATTGAGCACTGGGATAACTTCACTTTTTGTAAGTATCAGGTGACTTAATTAGTGACGTCACGTGGTAATAATGCTTGAGATAGTATATTTTTCCCTTGGCACTACAGCCCCAGTGTGCCTAGGCCTACCTCCATGAACTTCTCCGTTCACTTCGGTTTTTCTAGATCTTACACATTCGGTAGGACTCCTTGGGCGAGTGATCAGCTCGTCGCAAGGCCTCTACCTGTACACAAACACAGAAAAACGCACACACACAAACTAAACATCCATGCCCTGAGTGGGATTCGAACCCAAGTTCCCGGTTTCCAATTGAGCGAAGACAGTACATGCTACCGTGACCTGCTGATATAGTATATTTAGTTCAGAGAAATATGAATAGAAACGGTTATAAGCTCAATAATAATTTGTAAGTTAGAAGCTTATAGAAAATCTTCGAGAAGAACATAAAGAGACATGGAGTATCGAAAGATACGTGTCTCCTGAACCATATGAAGCCTTAAATTCATTCACACACCAACAGCATTTCGAAGTTCAGTTCTAACCTCACAGAAAACTGTACCTTCATTACAAAGACGGATCGGTTAATGTAACACGCAGAAAAATCAGTGTTCATTCTGAGAATCATACGAAACTCATGTCTATGCTCTGTGGGCAAAATATGTCATGTCAAAGCAAGGAGTATACGTTTATAGGCCTAATGTTGCCGCTTTGTAAGGGGTCAAATGAGCAGTCAACATGCATACTTAAGTATCTGTTGGGTTTGTAGTTTTAAACGTCACGAAACATGAAACAAACACGTAATTTCCACACTGACAAACAGGGACAGGCTGAATTTACTCAAGCATATAGAAAACTTTATTTGAGCGGTGTTCGATTCGCATCTCAGCCGGGACGCCGCCCATCCTGATTGAAGGTTTTCGTGGTTTTTGCTCAGTCTCTCCAGACAAATGTCGGCATAGTACCTCAAATTAGGCCTCACACGCTTCCTGCCAATTCATCGTCCACTAAACATCCTATCGATCTGCGCTATACAGGCTCAGCAACTGACAGTGTCCTTAATAAATTACAAAGAATAAAAGACATAGGTTAAAATTGGCGAATACGTAAAAATTGAGCTTTACAAAACTGCAGTTTTGTATGGGTGTGAAACTTGGTGTCTGTCATTAAGGGAAGAACCACAAACAGAAGGTGTTTGAATTTTTGGACCGAAAAGAGATGAAGTGACAGGAGATTGGAGAAATTTGCATAATGAGGAGCTTCATAACTTGCACTCTTCTCCAAGTATAATTACAATGACCAAGTCAAGGAGGATGAGATGGGCAGGGCGTGTAGAGGAAAACTTGGAAATGGAAAACGAATATAGGACTTTGCTGAGAAAGCCAGAATGAGAAATATACCCCTAAGAAGACCTTGACATATGTGGGACGATATTATTAAAACAGTTCTTAGAGGAAAAATTAGTGGTATCACTGATTTCTTCTGACGAAAGATAAGGACCAGTGGAGGGCTCTTGTGCTCACGGTAACGAACGCTCAGGTTCCATAAAATGCTGGGAAATTCTTGAGTAGCTGAGAGATTAATTGGTTGGATAGTTAGTGGGTCAATGCAATGTTATAGTAACACAGAACTGGAACATGTCAATAGTTTTATGCCAAAGAATCGTTAATTATGAGGCTGTCAGTTAGATATGATTTCAGTAACATGATGGAACGTCCTGTAATGAAGTTAATTGGGGTCAACTGTTCTGAGTAAAACAAATCGATCAACAACTAAAGAGGAAATCTGCACTATCCAATATTACATTCAGATAGGCCTTTCATAAACAGTTGCCACTCAAGATTACTGTCTTCTTGGAGAAACGTGCTGCGGCCATCTTCAGGATAGAAACGTAATTTCTCCGAAACGTCGGTAGCGACATCCCGAACTACACGTTGCCACATCCCATAACGTCAATCTTTTCAATTGCAGATCTTCCATAAGTGATTTCAGATAACCTAGAGAATTACATGTTCCGGAAACCCAAGGCCCATCAGCGTAACTACAACAATCTTCTCTTAATCGCATCCTAAACCAGTGTGTAGCTTTAAAACATGTTTTTCCGTGTTCCATTACAATGTCAGAAATATCGCCTAATTTATGTCCGGTTCCTGGAATTTTCCATAATTAAATGCTAATACACATTTGCTGCTTTAATTGCTACATACACGTATATATAGTATACCTTACTCACTGCAACATTATAGCACAAAACGTAAATTTCTTCATCAGGCATTGTTAACATTCGAATATTAATGTTATCCCTCTAAACATCCAGATATTCTGAACGGCACTTCGTTGACAAGGGCTCTCAATCTGTTTCTTTCCCCAGAGCGACTTGAGTTTTATTCCCATATCAAACGAAAGCCATATACGCCGTCGGTATGACAGAGTTCTGTAATTTTAGATATAGTGTGAGTTTATGTACAGCTATTAAAGGCAGTAATCTGGCTTTTAAATCTTCCAGAAGTCCTAAATTTTAAGAGTATATGTTTGTCGGCTACAGTTTCACATGCTATAATACGAGAGATCCACAACAGCTTATTACATACATACACACACATATACATAAGCCTAAAAAGTAAATATATACAGATGTTCTCATGCAGTTATTTGCCGGCTTCCTACCGCTGAGGCCCGGATTCGAACCAAGGTCAAGTCATATGGGATTTGTAGTGGATAAAGTGGTACTGGGGCAAGTTTCTTCAGAGTACTTCAGTTTCCCCTGCCAATTTTCATTCCACCTTTTACTTCACACTCATCTATCATCCGGGGATGGTACAATAGGCAAATCAGTGGCCGACGTAACAAGAGGGTTGAGTCTCACCCCCAAAAAGTTAATAAGATACAAGAATGGTATACCAACAATTCCTACAGAAGATTCTGCACAATTAGATTTCAAATTATTATAAGACCTGTGGTTCTATCTTCTGGGATATAACGCAATGTAGTCCGTTGAACCGACGTTTCGAGCTCTGCTTGTTACCTGTTTCGTGCTGAATTCATGCTTCGACCCTGAAGTAGGAGCGACATGTCCCTCCGAAAACTTGATCGACTTTCAACGGACTACACGGAGTCATACTGCGTATATGATTGGAGATTGGAGGTCTTAAAACTTTAGTTTGCTGCAAACCGAACTTAAATCCAAATTCTTAAAAATGTAAACGTAAATTAGCCTGATGCTTCTCGACCGGCAGGATGTCCAACGGGTCGTGAGCCTCGAATGTAATGATCACTGTGCGTGTGATGGTGTACAGCACGAAAATAATTAGGATATTGTTACCACTGTTACGATATTTTAGACTACGCCCTTCTGGGATATGAGTTACCCTGAAGACAGAGGCAGCAGATTGCGCTTAAACGCTGTTACCTATCAAACTACACGACGTCGCATAAAATAAAACAGTGATCTCAGCATTGAGAGCTGAAAGTGTCATACTGTAATGAAATTCCTTAAATAGAAGACTGTTCTTTATTAGCTGAGAGACTATCAGCTTCTTCAAAATGATTCAAGCTCCCTGCTGTTAAGAAGTCGAAATGCAATTTTATGAGTTTTATGAACACACGTAAATATGATTAAATAACGGATAAAGTATAAGGGATGTCTCCTTAAAAAGAGAATATACTGGCCATTGTTACGCATCAATGATAACCATCACACCTTGACCTCCACTTAGAGAAATTCACAATGACCAACTGAACACGGTCGGATAATTTTCAGTAGTATTAATCTGGCGTTGGGGCACGCGGTAGCGTACTTGGTTGAGGGGTTACGTTACAAGCTGGAAGGTCGCGGGTTCAAGTCCCGATGAGGTCATTGGATTTTTTTCAATTAACCTAATCCTTCCGTCCGCACTATGGCCCTGGGGTCGAATTAAATTTTCCTGGGGAGTAAAGCGCGGCCGGCACGTAAGGCTGACAACCTTACCTCCATTTTTGAGCCGATTGTCTAGATAATGTGGTACCCTCAATGTCTCACAACCCTATGGGCCTTCACGGCCTGGTACAGAGATAGCTTTACTCTCTTTTTACTAATCTGGCGTTAGACCAAGGTTCAGGCATTAGCCTATTTTAATTATAGAGCTTTTGGTTACATATGTACGCAGAAGCCGAGGCACTACATGGAATCTAACTTTACAAAATAAAGGGGATGAAACGATTAAGTAATCATACACAGAATTGGATTCGAACTCATGATTGCAGTATGTGTGAATCCTAAGTCACCCATAATTAACACGATAGAAGCTTCCAAAGATGTTACAGTAATCAAGACAGGGGACGAAACAGAATTGCAATAAATATTTTCATGAAATATCAAATTATAGGTCTCAAGCACCCAAAATTTACTATTTCATTTACTGCATCTCGGCAAGGCTACGAGAAAATCCAGCGGAATGCAGTTCATATTACGTTCGTGCGCGTCTTAACAGGCTCAGAATGCCAGTCACAGTTTACTGCAGCTAATTGCCTCTTAGTGGAACCGAAAGGCAACACCGCTGATAAGAAAACCTGCAGGGATACGATCCTGAGCCACTTCCATCCACCTCACAACCTGTCTCCCTAAGATCCATCTTACTAATTAACTAACGCTGGTAGTAGAACCCGAAGGTTCAACAAGGTTCGCCAGTGGACACGATCCTGAACCAGTTCCATCCACCTCCCATCCTCACAACCTATTTCCCTAAGATTCAGCTTACTAATTAACTAACTCTGGTAGCAGAACCCGAAGGTTCAACACCGCTAGTACCAAAGCCCGTCACTGGACACGATCCTGAGCCGGTTCCATCCACCTCCCATCCTCACAGCCTGTTTCCCTAAGAGGCATCTTAATAATTAACTAACTCTCTGGTAGCAGAGCCCGAAGGTTCAACACCGCTAATACCAAAGCCCGCCACTGGACACGATCCTGAACCAGTTCCATCCACCTCCCATCCTCACAACCTGTTTCCCTAAGGTCCATCTTACTAATTAACTAACTCTGGTAGCAGAACCCGAAGGTTCAACACCGCTAATACCAAAGTCCGCCAGTGGACACGATCCTGAGCCAGTTCCATCCACCTCCCATCCTCAAAACCTGTCTCCCTAAGATCAATCTTACTAATTAACTAACCCTCCGGCAGCCTTCCTGAGTGAGGATTTTGTGGTTTTCCAGAGCTAGATCAGTTACTGGGACACTAGCTTAGAACAGGCCATGCCTGCTTTCTTCTACGTGTATATTTTTTTCAGTTCATCGTTCAAGACCTTCCATACATTGAGCACTCTAAAGCACGAATTTTGGACAACGAATGTGAATAAATGAAGAAAGAAAAATACAGCAATAAATGCCGGTGAAATACGGATTACTAGTTGAGAAACACCGCACCATTCATCTTGTGGGTTCAGGGTGTTAATAAAACAGTTAATGGCCTCCCCAAACTTGGCATTCGCACGGCAATTAAGCACTCCGCTAATAAAGACTTAGTAATTTAACACAAACCCCTGTCAATGAATGCAAGGAGGGGGTTCGGCTTTTTAAGTTTTAATGACTTAACTGCTTTTCTGACATTTATCCCAGAGCAGATTCGCTACAAAAAGATGAGAGACAATACGACCTCACACTACGACAATTAAAGTCGGTATTATTGCTCTCTGACATTATCAACAGCTGACGTTATGCAGGAATTTGGCTGCGCAAAGATAACCCAGAGTCCGTCCAGCAAACGGAATTACACAAACCCCCTGATCCTCTAGCAGATGTTAGGGGAACAACATCGAATTGAATGGGGCTTGTAATCAAATTGGAGCAAACAAGAATATATAAGATTTGTTTAAATAAGTGTGAAGGCCCAGATTTCAATTGCTGGAAAATGCACAGAATGATTTTCAAGCGCTGAAACTGAAGATGGATGCAAAATTCAAATAAAAGAAGAGTTGGCATCTGTTTTAAAGTATACCACGGCTCTTAGATGACCATAATACCAAGGATTAAGTGTTTGTGGAAGGCCGCGCCATAGCTCAAGCGGTTAGTCCTTGGCTTCCCATTGCGGTGGCCCGGGTTCGATCCCGGGTCTGGTCAAGTGGGATTTGTGGTGGACAAAGTGGCGTTGGGGCAGATTTTCTCCGAGTACTTCGGTTTCCCCTACCAATCTTCTTTCCACCAATTGCTCCACAATCACCCTCACCTATCATCTGGGGCTGGTACAATAGGCCAGAAGTGGCCGCAGTATATGGGACTTAATCCCACCCCACTAGCAATTAAAAAAAAGTGTTGAGCACATAATGCTTATGGAATAATACGATAAAGAGGATCTCCATGTGATTATATAAGCATTATGTTATGAAGACGTATGGAGGAGTGGAGGTATAACCACCAATCTTTATTTTGGAAGTAGACAAAAATAGTCAGCTTCACGCCCCGGTTGCTTTACCCCATGGGAAAGAGTTCCCGGTACCCATCGTGCGAGGGGCTCATAGGCCGTGAAGAAGAGAAAAATTATGGGAAACCAGAAATGTAGCCAAATCTTAGCGCAGCGTACAAATAGCTGCAATCACACAGCCGTCCTCCCGCCGGTCGCTTCTTTACGTGTTTCCTTTTTCTGCGCGCAATATCTTGTTAGGAGGTCTGTAAGGATATTTCCGTTTTCCTGTCAGACGATTTATACTTCTGTTCAAAAATCTATCTCAAAATATTCTGACAGCCCTCATGCATGTCATATCACTTGTGCCCGTCTTCCTTTTTTTTTTTTCCTTTCCTTGTGATCCATGCATTTACCTGTTCACTGTCTCATGTTGGAACTTACTAGTTAGTACATAACAGACAACTGTGTTAGATTTCAAGCTACTTACTCCAATCATTTTCTTATGAAATCGTCTAATTTTGTCGACCGCCTCTGTGGTCTAGTGGTCAGAGTTCCTGGCTACAGCTCCAGACGTCCCAGTTTCAATTACCGGCGCTACCAGATTTTCTGAGAAATAGTAGATCTGGAACGGGGTCCACTCAGCCTCGTGAGGATAATTGAGGAGCTACTTAAATGGAAAAGGAGCGGCTCCAGTCTAGCAAACCAAAATTAACGGCCGTGGGTATTCGTTGCGCTGATCACGAGATACCCTCTATCCGCTAAAGTTGGTATTAACATCGCCGACAAGCGGCGCTCGCTCGGTCGGTATAGTTCGCTTGCGGACTAAAGCTATAGAGTTTTTTTCGTTTCTAATTTTGTCAACCACTTTCCCCGAATTCTATATATTCTTCATCGAATATCGTGCTACAAAGACGTTTCGACTTCAGATAACGGGATGTCTTGAATGAGGTTTACCTTGATTAGTAGTCCCTGTAATAAAGTCCTGGGTTAATACCTCAAATGACGCCACGACCGTTTTCTCCAACGCCATTTCATATCCTATATTCATTTATCGTCAAAACTTTCTGCCTTCAATACCATAAGCCTATACTCTGAGCTACTGACAGTCTCCACAAATAAGCATATAATATCGCGTTTTTGTGTGTGGATTTATTGTATAAAAACCGGCAAATATTTCAAGATTCAGGGTCTCATTGTGGCGATACTGCTTGTCTAAGATCTCCTTCTTCTGGCATATAACGCCATGTAGTCCGTTGAAAGTCAACCGACGTTTCGGAGAAATATGTCGCCTCCATCTTCACAGTACAAGAATAAGCCAAGCAAGAAATCGGTGTGAAGCAGGTGGAAAGCAAAGCGCTGATTCACGGTTATTTCTAACTTAGCTTATTCCTCGAGCCCGAAGATGAAGGCGACATATGAATCCAAAACATCAGTTTATTTTCAACGGACTACACGTCACTATACAAGAATTTGTTCTTCTGGAATGTGACGTCGTGTAGTCTGGTACATAGGTATCCATCTACTAACAGCATACTGTCTTACTTAGAAGCCTGTAATTTCAGTGAAAACAATTTAATTGTAAACGACAGAATTATACTGAATAAATTATATTATTAATATGAGACGTTACCTTGCTTCAAGGCCGCGCCATAGCTCAAGCGGTTAGTCGCTGGCTTCCCATTGCGGCTGCCCGAGTTCGATCCCGAATCTGATCAAGTGGGATTTGTGGTGGACAAAGTGGCGCTGGGGCAGGTTTTCTCCGAGTACTTCGGTTTCCCCTGTCAATCTTCATCCCACCAATTGCTCCACAATCACGCTCACCTATCATCTGGTACGATAGGCCAGAAGTGGCCGCAGTACAAGGGACTTAGTCCCACCCCACTAGCAATAAAAAAAATATCTTGCTTCTGTAAACTCTGAAGCCAATAAACATTTACGGAAGGGCGCTTCATGACATTGCTATAACGCAGATTTAAACATCGAATTAAGTCAGAAAACTGTACACACGTTGTCGCCGTTTGCTCTCTTAAAGAGTTACACATGTTTTTAGAGCACGCAGCCTATTCTTATGCTAGGATATTTTTAGGATCCTATTAGGCTCCGTAAGAACTAGATACGCCTCCTAACATTCCATTTTCCCTGTATGTCCACTCGCTTCGTCTTCCCTTAACAGACACAAGAAGAACTAGAGGATATCGTCACCGAGCCGTCGCGTTAAAGATAAAAGGTACAGTTGTCCCTGTGCTTAACTGCACTATGAAGGCGTATGGGGCGGTGGATGTATAGATCCACATTCTCTTTACCTCGGTACTAGCTGGAAGTGAGTGGTCAGCTTCTCGCCTCTAACCGTTTTACCCCCGAGGGAACGGCCCCCGGTACCCATTGGATAGGAGGTTTGGAGGACCCCAGAGCCGGTCTGGACGACGTGGAGAAGAGAAAATTCTTGACCCTACC
The DNA here is from genome assembly GCF_002891405.2 of Cryptotermes secundus. NCBI lineage: Eukaryota > Metazoa > Arthropoda > Insecta > Blattodea > Kalotermitidae > Cryptotermes > Cryptotermes secundus. Next base: position 2,611,054 of record NW_019743147.1, on the reverse strand, counting down.
GGGACTCTAATTCGGGCAGCTCGGTCGTCCGGCCCTTAGCTATCCCGGTCATGTGACGTATATAAAATTACATTTTAATTAAGATCTAAACATTTGCAATGATGATAAATTAATAAAATTACTGCGTTTTTGGACATTATCCACCGTCCTTTTTTTTCTTCAAAAAATGTTTCGGATACTGGATTCGGTCTCCGTTCTCAAGTAAAATCCTACTCAGTTGGGCCCCATCGATAGAGCTAGTCCTTATCTCCGGACACGTGTACCAACGCGTTGAGAAGATAACCTTGGGCAGTAAGTGTCTTGTGTGATCGCCATCTTCTGTATGTAGATTCTGATTCCGTATTATATTTAAAATATAATCTGGTAACTTTTTAATAATATCTTAACGTTCTATATCTGTTGATGAGGTAATGTCAAAGATATTGTCACGTGTCCGGGGTTCCGATAACGGGTTCCGGATTGGATGATTGGTTTTACGATGTATTGCCGCTTTCTTTACAATTACAACTAATTATACCAGCTCACAATCAGTGACTATCTAAGTCTTGCTCCATTCCTTACTGGACTACGAGTGTCTTCTCTTCCGCTGTGACTGACTTGGTTCTGGTTTACGAATCGGTCACTTTTTCACCTTCCGTTGTCAGCTGGTTAACACCCCACAGCTCAATACTCAGCTATCGAATTAACTCTCTTGAACTAAACTCTCGAATCGAGTCGAGTCTGAGTCTTATCTTACGACCAACGGTCAGTCGGCCAGTCAGTCTTGGAATAAAGCACCCATTTGGGGTTCATGACTAGATTTGTACTATGAGTACTATCAAACAGTTGTGGGTTTCTTATGTGGGGCGCTCTCTCTGACGAGAGGACGGATTTGTCGTATACAATTTCTGCTGGTCTTCGTCAGCGCAGTCATTCTCAGGTCCGAGTTCCGTGGGACTGGCAACCATATTTTACTCTCTCATATTCGAGACTTCCCTTTTCGTCGCCTCCTACGACTCGCAGAAATACGATGGAGGTATTCTACTCCACCTCCACACGGGATACTCTCGAATCAATTACGTGTCCCTCCCTTATAACGTGGGGCGAACCGAATAGAGATCAACACCCACAACATTTCTTCCACCAACTGCGTGCCCACTCGTCACGGATACGTGTTTTAGCGAGCCGTTGTCTAGCAATGGACTATTCCGGCTTTCAGGCGTAACGTCACAGACAAGGAAGAGCAGTGTATTCTAGTGACGTCGTAAACATAACAGTAAAGAGGAGAATGTAACGCATCCGTGTCGAAACTGACATGAGCCATCCACTTCACAGAACGGGTTATCGTGTCTACTTACCCGTTGAAAGTAAGGGCTGGTAAATATCATTAATCTAAGAGATAAGCTTACAAGATGCCAAGAATTTCGAACGCGAAGTTAGTCGGTAAGCTGCTACAGTGACGTTCAAAACTGATAATTCGATGTAAGATTTTGAGTTTTTCACAGCTGTGACTATGAAGAATGCCGTCTTCTTGGATGTGGCGCCATGCAGAACTTGTGTAAACCGACATTTCGGAGGAACCTATCGCCTCCATCTTCATGGTAGAAAAATCCGCGAGCGAGGAACCAGGGTGAGCAGGTGCAGACCGCATCGACATGCTCACGCTAGTTCCTCTCTCGATTATTTTTCTACCCTGAAGATGGAGGCGATACTTTCCTCCGAAACGACGGTTCGCATAAGTTCTACACGGCGCCACATTCCAGAAGACGACATTTTCTCATAATTCGATTACTGCAGAATCTTTGAGGATGCGTAATACCTTGAATGGGCAGCTCCAAGGAAGAGGAATTTTGTGTATTCAGCATCTCCAGTAGGGAGATTTCGGTTGCCACAAACAAAAATACTCCGTGGCCTGTAGTCCGTAAACGAACTATACCGGCTGAGCGACCGCCGTTTGTCGGCGAAGATAGTGCCAATTTTTGCGGATAGAAGGTGTCACATAGTCAGCGCGACGGATCCCCAAGGCCGTTAATCTCGGTTTTCTAGACCGGAGCCGCTCCTTTTCCATTTAAGTAGCTCCTCAATTATCCTCACGAGGCTTGGTGGACCCCGTTCCAGACCCACAACTTCTCAGAAAATCTGCTAGCGCCGGGACTCGAAACCGGGACCTCTGGATTTGTAGTCAGGAACTCTGACCATCAGACCACAGAGGAGATCGTGCGGTTGTCACTGCAGCTGGAAATAGAACCCAGTGTCTATCACTGATGACGCAATATTTTACAAGGAGATTATTCTATTTTTATGAAAATGGGCCACTTTATTATAAAATTATTATTAACGAGGAATGAAAACTTGTAATAAAGACCAATCCCCTTTTCACTTTAACAGAAACATATTACACTAGTTCACCATCTTTTGCAGCAAGTATAAACGGTCTAAGAACGTTAAAATTTTCAAAAACACTTAGNCCTGAACAGTTTTAATATTTTTACGATTGACATTTGTCAATATATATGATGGACATATATTTTAGTTATTTTAAAGTGAAGACAAGGCATACAATGTACTAGTTTGACGTGAATTGAGTAGCACCTGAAGATGGCATTTTTATGCCGAAACATGTAGTGAGAGTGAGAGAAGAAGATAGATAAGTGTACGCACTGCAAGACGGATTAAACAAATCATGAACTAATAGAACTATGCTTAATTCTGCAATTTTAATTATGTTTCACGTTTGATACTGGATCACATTTCAGGCGCAGTTTACAAAGTTAACAAAGAACGCCTTATGTGAACTGTCAGTCAGTTTATTGACGTTTATTGTTGCCTCCATCTTCAGGGATGAAGAATAAGCCAAATAATGAAACTGTAAGCTCTTCTCGCTTCCCACATCATGCTGCAAATCGAAATAAAACGCTCCTCCAAAACGTCGATTGATTTTAAATGGACTACACGGCGTCATATCCCAAAAGACAAATCTTAAAATTCACACTTACTTCATTATGTAATATAATATTTACCGAGCTGCTAAGACAGGAGTGGAAAAGTTTCAACGAATGTTAAGAGATCGCTCCTATTTTGTTCTGCACAGGACCTATCTCTTTCAGGTCGGTCGTGTGGGATTTGTGGTGAATAAAATGACACTGTGGCGGGATTTCTCTCCGAACACTTCAGTTTCTCCTACCAATTCTCATTCCACATTCTGTGTTCCACATTCATTGATCGTCCAGTCATCGATAGTACATAGTCCCGAAGCTGACAGCATCGTTAAATAACCAACTAAAATTTGTATTAATCTTTATTTTAAGATTCTGCAAATACGATTCTTACGTCCGAAAGCCCACATCTCTACAGGAACGACAGCAGAGAGAATCACAACGTCCTATTGTATTTCTTTATATACAGAGTGTCCGAGGAGGAAAGGTCAATATTCTGGGAGGTNGACCCAACAGCATAACGCACGCAGTCGCGAGAACAAGACGCAACAGAAACACAGTGAGTATTATTAAAAGTTATAATACCACAAGTAATAGATAAAATACGGAACACAGTATTAATGAATACAAATTCACGTTGCAGATACACACGATAGGGAAGAAGAGCTCCAACAGAGTAGGATGAGCATGACTGGCGTAATAAGATACGACGTAGCGATCGGGAATCCTGAACAGTTTTAATATTTTTACGATTGACATTTGTCAATATATATGATGGACATATATTTTAGTTATTTTAAAGTGAAGACAAGGCATACAATGTACTAGTTTGACGTGAATTGAGTAGCACCTGAAGATGGCATTTTTATGCCGAAACATGTAGTGAGAGTGAGAGAAGAAGATAGATAAGTGTACGCACTGCAAGACGGATTAAACAAATCATGAACTAATAGAACTATGCTTAATTCTGCAATTTTAATTATGTTTCACGTTTGATACTGGATCACATTTCAGGCGCAGTTTACAAAGTTAACAAAGAACGCCTTATGTGAACTGTCAGTCAGTTTATTGACGTTTACTGTTGCCTCCATCTTCAAGGAAGAAGAATAAGCCAAATAATGAAACTGTAAGCTCTTCTTGCTTCCCATTTCATGCTGCAAATCGAAATAAAACGCTCCTCCGAAGCGTCGATTGATTTTGAATGGACTACACGGCGTCATATCCCAGGAGACAGATCTTAAAATTCACACTTACTTCATTACGTAATATAATATTTAACGAGCTGCTAAGACAGGAGTGGAAAAGTTTAAACGAATGTTAAAGAGATCGCTCCTATCTTGTTCTGCACAGGACCTATCTCTTTCAGGTCGGTCGTGTGGGATTTGTGGTGAATAAAATGACACTGTGGAGGGATTTCTCTCCGAACACTTCAGTTTCTCCTACCAATTCTCATTCCACATTCTGTGTTCCACATTCATTGATCGTCCAGTCATCGATAGTACATAGTCCCGAAGCTGACAGCATCGTTAAATAACCAACTAAAATTTGTATTAATCTTTATTTTAAGATTCTGCAAATACGATTCTTACGTCCGAAAGCCCACATCTCTACAGGAACGACAGTAGAGAGAATCACAACGTCCTATTGTATTTCTTTATATACAGAGTGTCCGAGGAGGAAAGGTCAATATTCTGGGAGGTCATAGTATCGGTCATTCTAAATAAAAATCCTGTATATACATGTGTCCTGTTCCGAACGGTTTCCGAGATAGAGCTATTTCACTGTACAGACGAGCAACACGACGTGTCCTCACACGAGCTGCAAAGTGCATTGGTGCTGAAAATGTATTACACTAGGTAAGCTGTACTAACTTGGTCACTTGAACAATAAATACGGATATTAGAAAGAGTACGCAATATCTCATTCGTATCAACAGTTTTGGAACTGTACAGTTCTTCACACACACACACACACACACCATCCGAGTACTTGAGGGGGTGAAGAACTGTACAGTTCCAAAATAAGAAAGAGATTACGTACTGTTTCTAATATTGGTATTTATTGTTCAAGTGACAAATTTGGTACAGTTTACCTAATACAGGTAAACTGTACCAAATTTGTCACGTTGGTTGAGGCACTATACTACAAGCCGGAAGGTCTTGGATTCAAGTCCCGATGAGGTCATTGGATTATTTTCAATTGACCTAATCCTTCTGTCTGCACTATGGCTCTGGGGTCGACTCAGTCTCTAACAGAAATGAGTACCAGGAATTAATTAAATAATTTTCCTGGGGAGTAAAGCGCGGCCGGCGCGTAAGGCTGACAACCTTACCGCCATCTTTGAGCCGATTGTCTAGATAATGTGGGACTCTCAACGTCTCACAACCCTGTGGGCCTTCACGGCCTGGTACAGGGATAGCTTTACTTTTTCCTTTACAGTTCTTCACAACGAAATGCTTATCAAGTCCTATCTTGTTACTTCGTCGGCACTAGTTCAAAATATATATTCAGACCCAACAGACTAGCTTCATGGAGATAAGCCCTTCTTGAGAAGCCGCCAGTTGTACAGCTACTCAAGAACTTGCCAGCATTTCATGGAACCCAAAGGTTCATTACCGTGTTCACAAGAGTCCTCCACTGGTCGCTATCTTGAGTCAGATCAATCCAGTCCTTACTGCCCCATCCTACCTCCCTAAGATTAATTTTAATATTATTTTTCTCGTCCCAGTGGTCTCTTTCCTCCTGACTCTTCCACTAATATCGTATATCCATTCCTCTGCTCCTCATTCGTCCTACATGCCCTGCCCATCTCATGCTCCTTGACTTGATCATTCTAATTATACTTGGCGAAGAGTACAAGTTATGAAGCTCCTCATTATGCAGTTTTCTCCAACCTCCTGTCACTTCATCCCTCTTCGGTCCAAATATTCTCTTTAGCACCCTGTTCTCAAGGAGCCGAGATAGCTCAGTCAGTATAGCGAATGGCTACGGACTGGACGACCGAGGGGTCAGAGTTCGAGTCGCTGTAGGGCCAAGAGTTTCCTCCACGCCGTCCAGACCGGCTCTGGGGTCCAACCAACCTCCTATGCAACGGGCACCGGAGGCTCTTTCCCTGGGTGTAAAGCGGCTGGGGTGTGAAGCTGACAAATCACCTGCAAATAGTGCTGAGTTCAGGATTACATGGTTCTATACATCCAGTCCTCCATACGCCTTCATGGCGTAGTGCTTAATTAGCCAAGCACAAGAATAACTTTACTTTTATTCTCTTTTCAAACATCCTCAGTCAATGTTCCTCCACATTAATGTCAGAGACCAAGTTTCGCACCCATACAGAACCACTTTTACAAGAAGTAGGCCTATACTCCATCTACTATGGGCACGAGGGAGCGTCGTTACGAGATCGTTGATAGAACGTTACGTCATCATTAGATTCTGTGTCGGATTTGAGGCTTCCAAATTGCTCCGTGAGGTTCGGAGAAACCCCAGGGTTTCGGAAGACAACATTGTCTCCATCTGCTGGGTGGAAGAGTTGAAGCAGCAGAAGCAGATGAGACGCTGAGCAAGCCGGTTTCTAGCTTGGCTTACTCTTTGGTCCTGAAGATGGAGTCAATATGTTCTTCTGAAACATCGGTCTTTCTACAAACTACACGATGTTACAGCCCAAAAGATTCTATTTTCAACCTACTTTCGGTATTCATACGCCGGTGGGAAATTCAAACATAATTACACGGGATTTTTCGTCCGTAATGTTGCCTGCACAAGGAACAACGTTCATTGGTTCGCAGAGTAGAAGGACTTTTGCATGAATTTTGAATAAAAATATTTGTTGGTGTTAAAACTTATATGAGTTGAAGGGCTCTTGTGATCTATGTTATCGCCATGTACCGAGGCTCTGCTAATAAAACATCACAAGGACATCCTCACAGCCATACACTGCTGATCCGTATTGATTTTTATCAACTAAACTCTACTTGCGAAATGACTCAGCAGCCGGCCTAGGTACAGTGGCTAACCCCCCTCTCTGCAAATCCCTGTGTGTACACAACCCTCCCCTCCCGCACTGTTCCCTGGATACCATGCTCGTGTCAACAATGCTTTGCCTGCCTTTCTAGTGTACTGATGCAGTCACGCCAATCTGTGCAAAATCGAGAAGGCAGTGAATCAGTAATATATTCCCCTACAAAAATCAATAAAATATATATTTCGGGCTGACGAAAATGTGTGGACATTATCTTCGGACGTTTTAAAATCTGAACGTGGTAGAATCTCTGCAATTCAGATGCTGTATCGATAAACCCTTTGACGTGTCAAGACGAATATACTCGTCACAGTAATACAAAAGTCGTTAAGATTATTGATTCTTAAGCACGTTAAAGAATTTTTTTCAGTTACTGAACTTATATGACTCTAATAACTGTTGATGGATCTGCACCATTCAACTCCATCTAATGCCGAAATTCAAGTGGAGATGTAGTTCTCTCGAACATGTCTTTGTGTACAAGGAAAAATTAAGACTTTAGTACCTACAGCCATTGTTGCCGGTCACGGTAGCCGAGCGGTCTACGACATGCACTGTCTTCGCTCGCTCGGAAGCCGAGATCGTGGGTTCGAATCCCACTCAAGACATTGATACCTGCTTGCGTTAATTCTGTGTTTGTGTTGTCATGTGTAAGTAGTGGCTTTGAGTCGGGCTGATCCCCCGTCCAAGGAGTCCTACCGACTGTCTTAGGATTGAGAAACTGAAGTGAAACGAAGCGTTTCGCGGATGCTCTGTGCTCCAAAGTGGGAACAACAGGGATAGAGAGGTAGATAGATAGAAAGAGAGAGAGACAACCGAATTTAAAATAAAACCAATACTGAGGTCTGCCTTTGTTATTAGGGATATTTATTTATTTTTCGGCAGTAGCGGTTTCCTTAACTCCTTTGCCGAAACAGAGACAGATATGTACGCCATTAAGACGGCTGCTTATAAAGCGTGTAATGATCTTTCTGTACAAGAATGAATTGTAACCATCAAATTATCACTGTTATTATTAGATTTATGGGGAAATGCGGTAGCGTAGTTGGTTGAGACACTCTGCTATAAGTCGGAAGGTCGCGGGATCGAATCCCGTTGAAGTGGAATTTTCCAATTTGCCTAATCCTTCCAGCCGCACTATGGTCCTGAGGGTGAGTCAGCCTCTAACAGAAATGAGTACCAGGAACATTCTTAGGGTAAAGAGCGGCCGGCGTGTGAGGCTGACAACCTTACCGCCATCTGAGAGCCGATTGTCTACAAAATGTGACAGCCTCAGCATCTCACAACTCTACGGATCTTCACGGCCTCTCATAGGGATACCTTTACTTTACTATTATTCGATTTCTGGTTCCCGTAGCAATGAATTGTAGGGAGTTAGTAAGTTGCATGAATGTAAGTTGTATAGTTCTATCGTGTCCACTGTGCCAGCCCAAAATAATTCGGTGTGAATTTGTGAAATATACAAAGGAGAAGGATTAAGGTTGACTATTTTTGCAAGCTCGTTGTGAGAGAAGTCATGAGTCGACCCCAGGGCCACAGTGCGGTTGGGAGGATTAGGCCAACTGAAAAATCAAATGACCTCGAGCATAAACCCCGCGACCTACCGGCTTGTAGCATAGTGCCTCAACCAACTACGCTACCGTGTGCCCCCGCCTAATAGAGGTATTACCGGGAATATTTTCCTGGAGGAACTCATAGAAAACAAGAAATGTTTCAGTTAGGACAGCCACTGTACTGGCAGAGACTGCAACCAGTTACCTCCCGAATACAAGGCCACAGTGTTTCAGCCAACAAGCTCGAAGAATCGCGGGATGAGTTTTCTCTGTGTAGGTAGTTGTTAGAATTAACCGATACCACATTCCTACTACATATCTAGATTATTTATATTGTGGCATGCCTGCTGAAAGCCAGAATTGTGAAGTCAGCATAGACAGCCGTTGCTAGGGAACGGTTCCGTAAACACGCCCGTTGCTAGGCAATAGCTCAGTAGCCGTCACGTGACGGCCGCAACAGACATGCATGCAACAACAGAAGAGCTGCTGGAAGCGGTGTTTTCTGTGCGGTCCATTCTGGGGCTATATAACGAGGACCAGCCGCCATTACATGAGACTCTGAGACAGCAGTTAGAAGAGTAGGAGTTTGGTGTGAGATGGCCGCCAGCCTGTGAGGATGTGAGCCCAGGAGCAGGGGAACGTCCACTGTTTAAAGATGTTACCAAACAGTGCAGTGAAGACCGTAACTTTGTGTGGGAGTGATTTCTAAGAATGGTCATGTGTTGTGTGTTAAAGTGTTCAATAAATCCGATTACCAATCCAAACCCCGTCTACATTCACACTCCATCATGAGTCAATTATTTTCAAAATCGGTCAGCAGAAGGAATCTGAAAATTTCAGATCCATTCGCCTACCCAACTGCAGAAACTTCCGCCCAACATTCCACGTATTAGCAACTTGATGTCATCTTTACCCACCCTCCGAAAACCCGTGCCAGCCTTCCCGCTAACAATGCATCATTAATCGCCCACAGACCTCACGTACGAATTTGGCTACATGCCTGAGATTTGTATCCTTGTTACAGGGAAGAGCTTCTCGCTGACCATAGTCATCAGTTCGACGCCTTTCCAGGTCGCAACGTATAACAAAGCGATCAAGGTGACAGTGGATGGTCCCAGGGAACCCCGCACAAAGTCCAGTAAGTACATATCTCTCTTTACTTAAGTGATTTTAAAAACGTACTACAAATTAATCGACTCTACGATTCTAACTAATGCACATAGTCCCTTCTATCGCGGAAGAGAATGGTAGGAGTACCTAGATTTTACTACAGGGACTTATTCTCGAAAATGTGACAGTAAAATTTTTATTACTTCCGAAATCTACAATGTCCATTGCAGTTTTTTACTCATGCAAAATTGCCAATTCCACCCTGAAGATGGAGGCAATATATTCCTCAGAAAATAACGTGGTCTTACATGTGAGAACTTCAAAATAAGCTTCTACTTGCTTTCTAGCAGGCTCCTAGGAGTCGGAATAGGAAATTCGCTATATCGACGAGGCTACAGGCTGGACCAGTGGTTCTCAAATTTCGGGAACCCATCGCAACACAATGCACACCCAAAGACCCTCCAGCCGACCGAGTAATGTGACTAGCATAGATTTCCGAACCCGATTTCGAGACAAAAATATTTATGTACCATTATTCCACAACAAGGCCTCGTGGACCACACCGAGGAATCGGTGTTCGATTTCAGACAGGGACAAGAAATTTATCTTTTCTCCAGAGCGGCCCTCAGACTCATTCAGTCTGCAATGGGTAGCGAGGACTATTTCTACAAGAGGTGAAACTGACTATCTCCACGCACTGCCAACGTTAGGAAATGGTGGAGCTATGCCTCTACTCATTGGCCGCGCCATAGCTCAGGTAGTTAGTCGCTGGCTTCCCACTGTGGCGGCCCGGATTCGAGCTCAGGGCTGGTTTTGTAGAAAAATTGGCACTGGGGCAGGATTTTCTCCGAGTACTTCGGTTTCCCCTGCCAATCTTCATTCCACCAATTGCTCCACAACCACCCTCACCTATCATCTGGGGCTGGTATAATAGGCCAGTAGTGGCCGCAGTACAAGGGACTTAGTCCCACCCTACTAAGAACAATATATGAGTAACTCTATTCCCCGGTAGGACTTCCTGGAGAATTCTTCCTTAACCTCCAGTAGACTCACTACAATGATTTGTCACAGTGTTGAGGAGTCTGTACAAGAAGACAATCCGGTAATTTCATTTTGACATCTTCCAGCTGTGTGCGTTCTGAATACTAAACAGTGAGAACAACAGAAGGCAGGTACAAGCCGAGCCTGTGTATTTAGTTACGTATGAAAACAGAAATTATTTATTTTCCGTTTTCAGGTTTGTTTGAATATCGCTGGCATTGTACTACTTGGGTCGCCCATCCTGCTATGGTTTCCAATATTGACCAAATACCCAACCCTTCTTTCTATTGGACAATGACCAATAATAGTGATAGTCACGACATAAAGGACCAGTAAGCCGGGGGTTTAAATATGATAACTTCCACAGGACTTGCTAGAGGCTCTGGCCACATGTACATTCCCGCTTTTAAATATTAATACTTGAGACAGGGACACGCTATGATTACTATTCTCATTTCATACGGGTAAGACAAAGGTAAAGGGCAAAGAAGCCGATCCCAGTGGCAGCGCTGTCTAAGGCATGAACTGTCTTCGCTTGCTCAAACACTGGGATCTTGGCTTCCAATCTCACTTATGACATGAATGTCAGTCTGTGTTTATTCTGTGTTTGTGTTGTCCTGTGCGTAGGTAGCGGCCTTGCGACGAGCTGATCAATCGTCCAAGGATTCCTAACGACTGTCTGGGCAAAAAAAGACTACAAAACTGAAGAAGAGGCTAGGGCCCAATAAAGGGCTGTAGAGCGATTGAATGACTGAATGAAATGGTAAAGATATCCTAGTGCATAATTAATTAAGCAACATGCCATGAAGACGTATAGGGGTGTGGAGTTATACCTCCACAATTCGGGATCTGGACATTAGTTGGAGGTCAGTGGAGATTTTCACGTCCCGGCCGCTTTACTTCCAGGGCAACAGCCCCCGGTACCCACTGAACAGGAGGCTGGGTGGGCCCCAGAGCCGTTCTGGCCTCAATGGCCAGGACAGACATCTCTTGCCTCTGTCGGGAATCGAACCCCGGCCGTCCAGCCCCTCACTATCCCATGTAACAGGGTTCCGCGTATTATGGATACCAGAGGAAGCGCTGTTTAGGAAATACAATGCCCTAAACCGGCCGAACACTGGGGTCTCGCGTTCTAATACCGCGGAGGGTACAAATGTAGGATTTGAGGTACTCACAGCGCTGATTATTCCTCGGGTTTCTTTTTCGATTGTGAAGTTGGAGGCGACATATTCCTCTCTTCGAACGGACTACATGACGTTATACCCCACGACACGGAACTCTTCAAGGAAATAAATAGTTGCCCGCCAGATCTGCCTTCTTAATTGTAAGGATGACAGGCCCGGAGGCCCTCTGCAGAAGAACTTGTACTTACTTAGGTCCAAAGCATTGTCATTCCACTTATCATTGTTGAAACAAAAATACAATGAATTTGTACTAGGAGCAATGTATACTAAAGTCTCGATCGCAGTATTTAATTTTTATATATTCTTGTATGAGCCGAGATAGCGCATTCGGTATAGCGACTGGCTACAGGCTGGACGACCGAAGGGTCAGAATTCGAGTCCCGGTAGGGTCAAGAATTTGCTCTTCTCCACGTCGTCCAAACCGGCTCAGAGGTCCACCCAGACTCCAATCCAACGGGTACTGAGGGATCTTTTCCCGGGGATAAAGAGACCGGGGCGTCAAGCTGACAACTCACCTCCAACTAATGCCGATGTCAAGAAAATATGGATCTATACATCCACTCACCCATATTCCTTCATGGCGTAGTGCTTAATTAGTTAAGCACAGGGACAGCGGCCTCCGTAGTCTAGAGGTAACGTTCCCACCTCATGACTCGTAGTACGCGGGTTCAAATACCCGGCGGAGGTCGTCGAATTTTTAAGGGCGGAAAAATTCAGGGAACAAGTCCTCCGGGAGGGACTTTAAGCCGTGGGTCCCGTGTCGTAGCTTTACGGCACGTAAAAGAACCTCATATCTCCAAAGGAGGCCACTGAGCAAAATTACGGACGTTTCCCGCCCAACAGTAGTCTCTAATACCTCTGGCAGATGGGGGAAGCATTATAGATACCTCTCAGCTAGTAGAGGCCGATCTCGCTGGCTGGGCGGGACTGATGGTAGGCACCAGTACCGGTAGGATATAGAGACTGATAAAATATCATAGAGGGAAGCACAATGGACCAAGACAGGTCTAAGTGCATGGGGAAACCCACCCTCTCCAATAACTAACTAAGCACAGGGACAATTATATATTGTTGTGAATACAGTGATTACTCAGTACCATTCAAAATTGATGAAAGGAACGGATTATTAACTATCGCTGTGTTGTCGAGGGTCACACTGAATTTTCCGCGAGTCGTAGTTCGTAACAAAAAAGTCCTTCGGCTTGTCGTAAAGGTAAGGGCTTAGCAGGTTTCTGCGGTAGATAAGGACGAGCCTCAACTCGTCTGTAGCGGCGCTAAGACTCGGAAGCGGAAATGGTAAGCAGTTACATAGAAACGAATTGCTCGGTATCCTCCACTCACTGTGCTTTACAGGCATTGCGGTTCTCTATCAGAGCACAAGAATCTCCCACATTCATCCGTCTGAACATTAACATTAAATTAAAATTAATTTTGACATCAGTTTAACGTGTGGCTAGACACGCGGTTTTGGTTGATTACTGGGTTCTTATTGCAAGAAACTGCAAATAATAACACTCACTATTCTACACAGTCCAGATATTATGAATTTATGAAAGGAATTACAGAAGAAAACGTCGGGAAGTAAAAGTAAAGGTAACCCTGTAACAGGCCGTGGAGGCCCATAGGGTCGTGAGATGCCGAGGCTCACACATTTTGTAGACCAGGCATGTCAAACTCAACTTGTACAGAGGGCCAACTCAGCCCTATAAATAATAGTCCAGGGCCGCACTTTAAAATATAAATATACATTAGATTTTGATACAAGGAAAGTTAATTCTATTTATTATTTAGGAATAATTTCAATATAATTACTTAAAATCACATATCTTACAGTTTTAAAAAGCAAGAGAATGCCATTTTTGACAAGCATCAAACAACTTTTCAATAGGTAAAAAGAGAGATTACACAAGATATTATGTTAGAAATAGTAAAACATTGAATTTCCTGCAGCCTGCTAATTTATGTCTGCGTGAGACTTCTTGTCTTTTGGTCTGTTGGAAAATTATCTTTACGAAAAATATTTCTACTAAAATTTGAATATTGATTTTAATATCAATTAGCTCTAAAAGTTGAGGGGCAGCACTTTGTGGCTATGGGGGCCGCATGTTTGACTCGGCTGATCTAGACAATCGGCTCACAAATGGCGGTAAAGTTGTCAGCCTTACGCTCCGGCCGCCCTTTGCACCCAGAAATATTCCTGGTACTCATTTCTGTTAGAGGATGAGTCGACCCCAGGGCCATAGTGCGGCTGGAAGGATTAGGTCAATTGAAAAATACAATAACTTCATCGCGAATCGAACCCGCGACCTTCCGGCTTGTAACAGAATGCCTCAACCACCTGCCGCCGCGCACACCCATATCGGGAAGTAGGATGATAGAAATAGCATATGAGTAAAATAAAGCTACGTGTACCTAGCGACTGGGTGGAAGAAACTGGGGTGGCGTGGGGGGTTGTGCAATGCAATGTTTCAATGCAGCGAAAGCAACAGACAAAATCTGCATGTGGCTGTACAATCTGTAACACTGTAAAGGAGCTTGACAGCCCCTGACACCGAGGTATAGTACCTTGGTTCTGGAACCGGAAGGCCGGCTGGTAACCGGAAATATTCGTAATTTGATTTGAGCGCATACCTGACGGTGCCATCTGTTTGAAACAAATCAAACAGGAAAATTGTGAAGGAAAAAAGCCTGCTGTTTGCGTTTGGAGTCTGTTTCTCTCCGAGAAGCAAGAATTTCTCGAAATGCACCGCTCACGGTAACACAAAGTGTTACAACTTCATTACTCGCAAGCAAGGGGCAATTTTGCAGTCACAAGGATACAAAAGGTCAAAAGGCCAATAATTTCACCCTTGTAGTGAAGAGAGTTGACAGAGAGGAAAAGGGGGAGTGAAAGGCTGGTTGGGGGATGTACAGGAGAATTAAAAGGCCTATGTATATAAATTTATTCTCTTCATACTCACCTCCATAATCACTCTTAGAATTGTCTCCCCGCTTCGAGGGAACCTTTATCCATTGTCTTGTACGTATGTAAAACCTTTCAGTAGTTCTCCCAAGACAAGAGGGATGGGTTGGGGTGGCGGGGTGTTGGTTGGCTTTGAAGGTACGAGTGGAGTGCTTCACACTTGTGTCTGGTATATTCTGTTGCCTGCAGTGGGTGACGACCACTGGCCATTCTGATAGGCAGAGTAGAGGGACAGACAGAGAAAGAGAGAGAGTGGACGGGCAATTTTATCCACGAACCACCCTCCCTCGTCCCAACCTAATCCCACCCCCCAACCCTCCGACCCTTGCTTGTCTAATTGCCTTGTACGTTTCCATGGTGATGGCTAAAACACACATGGAGTGGGAGTAATTAGCAGCACACGAGGTGGCAGGAGTGTCGCCTTCTCTCGCTTCCACTCATTTAGGTGTACTGAACCAGCTACTTCCGTGTTGCGCCGAGATGGACGCCACCGTCTCATACTGTCTTTCTCCAACTATCGCTTTAGGAATCTCTCTCTCTCACTCTTTTCCACACCCCATCCTTTTCTGTAACCTAGTGGGTGTACCAGGGGGTTGGAAAAGCGCTTGTAAGGGCAGTCTCTGTCTCTTTCTCTTCTCGTGGCTGTGCAAAAGAGAAATCATAGCAAATTGCACGGTGTCGGGAGAGAGCCGGGCTGACACGAGAAAGGTTAGGATAGTTCACTGAGATCTCTCTCCCTCAGCCGGAAGCTTTTCATTTTTAGAGAGTTGACAGTCGACCTTATGAAGCAGCCAGGTACTCAATTTGTGTGACGTAACAGAAGCAGGCACTCGTGTCCTGATGATCCCCCACAAAAATGCTACTTGCGCCCTGGTGACACGAACCTTCCAAACAAAAATATACGGTGCGACTGACTGACTAATGGAATGGCTGGCTGACTTACAGACTATGACTGACTAGTTGGCTGGGGCCGCGCCATAGATCAAGCGGTTAGTCGCTGGTTTCCCACCGCGGCGGCCCGGGTTCGAGTCCGTGTCTGGGCAAGTGGGATTTGTGGTGGGCAAAGTGGCGCTGGGACATGTTTACTCCGAGTACTTCAGTTTCCCCTGCCAATCTTCATTCTACAAAATTCTCCATCATCATAAACATCCGGGGCAAGTACAATAGGCCAGGTAGTGGCCGGCGTGCTGAGTGGACCCAGCTGGACTCCACCCTCCCCCCACTATTCGAACTGGTTGGCTGACTGACATGCATTAGCTGGTTGACTGACTAATGGCTGACAAACAACACACTCAATTGCTGGCTGACTGCATACCTAATTCATTATCTGGCTGGTTCATTACTCGTCTGGGTGGTTGACTGAATGCTTCACTACCCAGGTGCCTGACTATATTGTCACGTGTAAAGTTTTAGTGCGACTAAATACAATGGTTTCTGGATTTCATTGTTGGGTTTATTGGCACTTATTTACAATTATAGTTAATTATAACAGCTTACACATTGAACTCCTTCTGGATTCTCTTACTGATGAATTACAATTCCTGTCTGAAAAATCTCTCACTACCTTGAACGACGTCTGTCTGACCAATCTCTCTCTCTCAGCTATAGACACGTTACATAGACTCGACACAGACCCCACAGAAACACATGCGTATTGTTATAGCCGCGTGTTTACAGAGACGTTGCCTAGCACTGAATATCTGTTTATTGTTGTCACGCCCTTAAGCGGGAAATCGTTTAACAAGCTGTTGTCTAGCAATGGATATCCACGTTAGAATATAATTGACTGAATCACTGACTGACGGGTTGCTTGCCCAACTGGCTGGCTGACAGAATGACGGACCGAACCGACCAAGTAGGCGGCTGACTCAGTTGATCTACATGGGACAAGATCTCTGTGGATGTGTGTCAGTTCTGGTCATTTATTGAGAGGCCAGGCAACAATTATTTCGTTACCAACAAAGCATTTTAATTACAATAAAATAACGTTTAAAATAGATTATTAGCTGTCTCAAAATATTAAAATTCGTCTGTAGGGAAGCTTTCCATATTATGTTTTTTAATTTAATTTCTCGCCTTTTTCTTCTTTGTTCCTGTTGTTTTCTTTTAAGAAGCTGCTTGTTATGAAATTCTATCATTTCCCCTTGGTAGGCCGTCTTTCTTGGCAGCTGTTTGTGTGCTCCGGAACAACTGCCATCCTTCGAGGGAGGACAATTAAATACCCTGAGACTGGAAGCAAGAGTTGACTATTAGGGCAAACAAAAAACTCCAACCGAACGACCGCTGCTTGTCAGGTCTCTGTGGTCTAGTGGTCAGAGTTCCTGGATACAAATCCAGAGATCTTGGGTTCGATTCCCGGCGCTAACAGATTTTCTGAGAAGTAGTGGGTGTGGAACGGGGTCCACTCAGCCTTGTGAGGATAATTGAGGAGCTATTTCAAGGAAATAACGGCTCCGGTCTAGTAAACCGAGATTAACGGCCATGGGGATCCGTTGCGCTGACCACGCGAAAACTTCTATCCGTTAAAAAAGTTGACTGCGAGGAAACAAAATCTGAAACACGAATGTGACCAATGCTACTTCAGATCAGCCAGTACGAAAAAGGAAACGAACCGATGATCAAATATGGCAAAGGAGCGAGTGTCAAGATTTCATGGCCTTCACAGAAGAACAATGTTTAATACACCGCAGGAGTCAAACAAAAGGTTCTTACTCTTGATCCTTATAACTCGGCTGTTTTACTGTCCCTTTAACTAAACACCAAATTCCTTCTGAATATGATATAGGGTAGAGCGGGCAATAACGCCAGGCGGGTAACAATGTCACCAAAATTTGCTGAAAGTAACGTGAAAATGTCGTAGATAACTCGTGGGCGCTTAATTCGTACGAGCACTGTATCACGTCCACCAGCTACCAGCGCCACCTTGAATCCGTCGAGGTCTGTCCGAATACGCTGCGAGCTCTCGAATAGTTATCGCGTGTCAGTTGCCACCTCCACTTCGGACACCTGAATATTCGTGCCGTCCCAGTCTCAACTGATGTTATTAACGCCTGTACGTGATTGGATAGAAAACTGAGTAGTCTCCAGAACCGGTTTAGACGACATAGAGAAGAGAAAATTCTTATCCCTAACGGGAGTCGAACCCCGACCCCTCGGTCGCGCAACCCGTAGCCAGCCACTGCACTGACTGCGCTATCCCGGCTCCTGTATGGTGAATTTCTTAGCCAATCAAGTAGCTATAGACTTTTCAAAGATTTATCACCACTATATCATTTTTAGATCTGGCCTCTAGACGATGGACGAGGAGTATGGTTAAAAAATAGTGGGGTAGTTCTTGCAACTGCACTGTATGAGGGAGAGAGGGTGACTCACTGTAACTTAGGCCCTGTTATAAACCGTATAGTCATTTCAATACTTATCTCAGCGTAGGGCGGCGCCATAGCTCAAGCGGTTAGTCGCTGGCTTCCCACCGCGGCGGCCCGGGTTCGATCCCGGGTCTGGTCAAGTGGGATTTGTGGTGGACAAATTGGCGCTGGGACAGGTTTTCTCCGAGTATTTCGGTTTCCCCTGCCAATCTTCATTCCACCAGTTGCTTCACAATCACCCTCACCTATCATCTGGGGCTGGTACAATAGGCCAGAAGTGGCTGCAGTGCAAGGGACTTAGTCGCATCCCACTAGCATTAACAAAAAATATCTCAGTGTACCCGTTCAGGTCCAATGCGCCATTTGTGGAGAGTGAACTGATACATAAAGAAGGGTAGACTGTGATATGAGAACTGGCTTCACTTACGTAACAGAATCAATCGCGGACTTATATTCAATTATTTTTAAATATTAATTTGCCTCCCTGTGTATTGTTATATCATATTCACAATTACAGCCGTACTCACTTGTTAAATAAACATAGAAACTGGGCGTCCCAGTTTATTTGCACTTAATTAAATTTTTACTGTTTCCTGTATTATTGATTTTTGTTGTTCTAGAACAGCGGACTGTTGTTGTTTAATCATTAAAGTTCTGTGCCAACAGCCTTCATTCGACGGGATCTCCGACGTTACAGAGCAGCTCCGCATAGTAAATTAATTTAAAAATTCAGTTTAAAATAAGAGAGTAGCTTTCTTTAAATCTTTTCTGACAGTTTCGGTATTAATTAAACCGGATAAACAAATACACTTTAATATACAAATTAAAACAGATATGGGACATCTAATTCCAAAACCGTTGCCTAGCAATGGCCGTCTCTGTTGCCCTTCTCTGACTATACTATTGCTGCTATCAGAAATTAGGGGAATACAAGGACAGTAAGGTGATCTATAAACTTCTATTTATGTGTTTTTAAATAAGAAAAGACTGCTAAAAGAAATATTTCGCTCGTTGTACAACCTTCAATTACAGAGGAGAAACTCTGGTTTTAATGGACAAAGATAAAAATACTCATTCATCTTACAGTGCTGAAGGAATTTACTTTAAGAAACTAATTATAACGCAAATATAAAGGTAAACTGGCCTGGCTAATAAAATACAAAACCGTAGATTGAACTGAAGGCGACATGTAGACAGAACGTAAGAAGTTGGCTCTAAGGTTCTCACAGTGGTGATTATGAAGTGTTCTGTCTACTGGGATATAACAGAGTGTAGTCCGATGAAATTCAACCGACGTTTCGGAGGAGAAATATGGTCTTCATTTTCAGGGCCGAATAAAGCGAGCAAGATACCAACGTGAAAGCAGGTGGCAGACGAACATGAATAACGTATACTCATAGTGGTATGGTTAGCTAAGCAAGAAACCAGCATGTACCATGCAAATAGCATACACAGCTAGACTTCGACACTGAAGATTGAGGAGATTTTTTCCCGAAACGTCTGTTGAATTTCACCGGACTACATGGCATTACATCTAAGAAGATAAAAATCTTCAGAACAAAAGAAGGTCGCTCTTCTATGAGGCATAACACTGTGTAATAAGTAACATTCGCTTCGTAGGAACTTGATGTCTCCAATTTTATGGTAGATCTCATATACCCTGAAGATAGCAGCCTTCAATAATCACCACCGTAAGAAAATCAACCCCATTACTTCTGTTTCCTTCAAGACTGAAAATCCTACTAGCGGTCAATGCGTCTTTCTTTCTCGTTTATATCCGTCGGCTCGTTATTCACAGTACTGTACGCTAAGTAACATTGTTAAAATCCGAATAATGCACAGAGGCCTCGATCTGAGAGGTCCTTCTCTATGTCTTCAGCGGGCAAGCGACCTCGGGGTTCGTTACTGCGTGCCGGCCAGCATTCCTGTTGCAGCTGTCGGCTCGAAACGCTCTTCATACTGTGAGCTCTCGTTGCATTGTATTTCATATGAGGTACATCTGAGAGGGAGGAAGGCAAAAACAAGGAAAGGACGTAAAATTAAGAAAGAAAAGTAGTAAAAAAGGTCACAATAAATGAAAATCGGAAAATAGTAAAGGAAAATGAAGAAATAAAGCAACGAAAATGAAAGGTGAAGAGAAATAGAAAGTCGTAATAAACAAAAACACGAAAAGAATAAAAGAAAATGGAAAAGAGAAAACAAGGAAAGACGTGACGAAAGAAAATTTGAAAGAATGTCGAAAGAAAGAAAAATGAGAAAAGAGTAAAAGAAAGGGGAGGAAATAAAACAAAGAACAGGAAAGATGAAGAAGGAAAAGTTGAAAGAAAGTCTCATAAATGAAAACGAAAAACGAATAAAATAAGGAGGAAAGAAAGCAAGGAAAAAGTATAATTAAGAAAGAAAACTAGAAAGGAGATCACGATAAACAAAAATGAGAAAAGAGTAAAAGAAAATAAAGGATGAAAGAAAAGAAGAAAAGGAAAAATGAAAAAGTAAAACGAGAAAGAAGATCACCTCAAATGAAAGTGAGAAGAGCGTAAAAGACAAGAAGTTCTAGGAAGAACTAATCGCCTACTTTCCTTTAACACGACACGGACCGCATAGAGAATGACGCACCCAATAATTCTTATATTGGTGCCCGTGTATTCGTCACCGCGGTAACACATGTACCGAGCCGTTGCCTAGCAACGATATAGGGATTCACATACAGACACAGTCTGATGGGCGGGAGTTATGAAATACGCCGTTGAGAGTTTCGTGTGCCATGACACACAGACAGCCTAGTGATTTCACAAGCTAACTTTATTTATATAAATAAGAAAAGTTAACTAAAAAGGAGGAACTAAACGCAAATAGTGAAACTACAAGAACTGAGAAGAGTATGTGAACTCAGAAAGGTTTCTCAACTACGCACGCGCGGCTATGTTAGAACATTCTGAAGGCTCTGCAGTAACAAGTATTGGCAGTTATTATTATACGGTTCCACGATTTAATTTTGAAGTCTTTGTGGAGAACTAACGAGCTAGATTGCTGGCCAGATGATAACAATTACACAGTCTACAGGATCCTGGAGCTTAATAATGTTGTCTCCTCACCTACTACTGGAGGGGCCAAACATAAAATGTGTACCAAGTTTCAACTGGAAGCCCTCAAGACAAAGAATGGGTGGTAAGTTGAAGCCTGGGTGAGTGGATAAACAGAATGATGAATTGAAATATTGATAAGGAAGGAACGAATAATTAGAAGACGGACAAATTGAAGAAGAGATGGATAATGGAAGAATATATATACATCTACCTATGGCTCTACAAACCTTTCTTGGACCTTGGCCGATTTTTCAGTTTCTTAATCCTATACACAGTCGGTAGGACTCCTTTGACGGGGGATCAGCCCCTCGCAAGGCGGCTACCTACACACAGAACAACAAACAGAATAAAAATACACAGACATCTATGTCTTGAATGGGATTCGAACCCACGATCCCAGTGTCCGAGCGAGCGAAGACAGTTCATGCCTTAGACCGCGCTGCCACTGTGATCGGCTGATACCGGAAGAATAGATGTATAAATTGGATGAATAATAAATAACGTATATGGGGATAAATTAGTAGATAAAATAAAAGCGAGAACAGACGGAGGGATAATGGGAATATCCTTATCCACGTGTCATTCATTCTTTCCCGCTTAACAATTGCAAGGGTCGCGGTGCCGGGTTCGGTTTCGGGGGTGCGAGAAGTGAGACACAACGCCATCCCTATCCACAGTCTAAGGGGAGATTAAAGGGAGAGTGATTTTAAAATTCTCCCTCGTAATAAAAACTCTCTGTGTGTGGCGATGCCTAGAGACGTGTGAAGAAGAAACAAGAAGTTGAATCGGCCAAGACAGGCGGCCCACCGAAAGCAACAGCGGTCTAAGTGCTCCTCGATTTCAATAAGGCACACATTTCATCACCAACATTATCCACACCCTTATACAAGGTACCTTTGTAAGCTATTACGATAATAATATTAAATTCACCATAAAATGCTAATTAAAAGCTGACTTCCTTATTCCGTAGCCAGTAAATTACAGGGATATATAAGAAGCCTCCAACTTCAGCTACGAAGATATGATAATGTGCTGCCTGGTTAGGACTATCGAATACCTCAGGGGATTGTGATAATGAATCAGTAAGATCTAAAAGTTCGAAGGTAAAGTAATAAAAGGCGTGACTTTCTGGGTAGCATCCGCCGTCGTATTTATAATTTAAAACGTAATTAAAAATAGGACGATAGATAATGTTCAAAATATAAATAATTTTATTAATGGCTGAAACACTATTAGCATGGGAAAAGCGAAGAAATTTGATTAGAAAAAAAATATGCTGCGGTGAGAGTCCACCATTAAACTCATGCGAAGTAATACGGGGATTGAACTTGAGAGTCCGAGGTAAGGATCCAACCCTTCTGAGCTATTGTATGGACCTATTACAGCATCCAACAAAGAGTTCTGTCACACTCAGTGCCAAATTTCAATAACCCTTCATGTGCAAGAAAGAGCGCAATTGAATACATCTACGTGCAGCGTTTCTTTAGAGTGAATTTAAGTTTCTGTACATAAATTCTGTCATGAAATATTTACTGCCTCAGCAGCGCTGCCGCGGCTTTTCAATTTTACCACCGGAAACTCGCTGCATATAGCAAGAACAAAATGGATGATATGTAAGGTGAGAATGATCAATTTAATCAACGATTGAACCTTATGCGTATTTCTGTTGTCGTTCATGTTTTGATATAAATTATATGAAATCCGAAATAAGCCAGTAGCCTACAGTCCACGAGTCCAGTGCGTCAAACTACAGCGACGTCCGTACTTCAAAACGTTACTTCTGAAGGATTAAGGTAAACTAAACACCATGGCCTGTAGTCCTCAAGCGAACTAAACCGACCGAGCGACCGTCGCTTGTCGGCAAAGTTAGTGCCAGGTTCAGCGGATAGAGGGTGCCGCGTGGTCAGCGCAACGGATCCCCACGGCCGATAATCTCAGTTCTCTAGACCGGAGCCGCTATTTTCTCAAGGACTAAGGTAGGCCTAAACCTGAACACATCATAAACCAATACGCTGCGTCATGAGCAAACAATATTAAAGTGCCCAAAATATTCCTTCCGTTTATTAAACTCGAAGGTCCATTATTGTATTGGTTATTATAATTATTTAACTGTAAATGGGTTTTCACCCGGTGGCAGTAGTACTATAATAAAACAGACAAATAACACATTACTATAGTAAGACAACAGACAAATAACACACATAAACATTAGTAGAAAAACACACAAACATTAGTAAAGAAACATAACATTAGTAGAAAATTAGCATATTCATTCATTCATTCGTCTGTAATCTGTCAAGACTTGAGGTCCACAGTCTCTTCCAAAACAGTTCCTCTACTTGAAGCGATCTAGAGCTTTCTCCTTCAAATGAAAATATCCTCTTCTGTCCCCAAGGTCATCCAGCATCTTCTTACGTCTTCTTCCTCGTCTTCTTGTCACTTCTATCCGCCCCTCTATCTTTCCTTCAAAAACTTCTTTTAGAAGGCATTTACTGCGTAAGATATGACCAATCCAATTAGCCTTCGGTTTTCTTATTTATAATATATTCATTTATTATAATATTTAATAAATTAACATCAATGAATGCGCAATGCCATGTTCTCATTTTCCTTTCATTTCGCTTTACTATACTTACGTAATCCTCCCATCCTTAACACTTTCCACTTCACTGCATTTTTTCTTTTTGCTGATTTTCACCCCACCTTCACTTCGCCTCATTTACCACTTTCCTAACCATTTTCCTAAAATTACTTGGTTTGCAGGAGAGGGACCCTAAAGCATCTGCAGGCAGTTGGTTCCAGATCTGTGTGGTCCTATTTACAAAGGAGTGCTTTCCGATACCTGTCCGTTACTTTCTGCTCCAAATTTTCTTGTCATGATCGCCCCTGCTCAGATAGCATGGCCTTTGTAATCTATCACCTATAGTCTTCCAAGCCCGTTCTCCCGTGTATGCTTTGAAGAGCGCGCATATGCGAGCTATCTGCCTGCGCTGTGTCAAGGTTCCCCAGTTCAGATGGTTCCTACGATGTGCAAATTTAGCCGCTTTCTTTTGCACCCGGTCTAACGCATTTATCTGTCCGTCCCTGTAAAGATCTAAGCAAGCCGCCCCATATTTCAGAATCGGGCGCACTAAAGATGTGTAGGCTAAAATGATAGTGTTACTATTTCCCTTTCTAAGAAAACGCACTGTAAAATGAAGTGCCTTCCAGGCTTTTTCACCGTGTAGTTAGATCATCCCAACTTAGATCGCTGCTAAAAAATTATTCGCAGATATTTACAACTGGTCGCTCCCCTAACGAATAATTCAGCGGTTCCTTCACTCGGGCTCTCGTGAAACAAACTGCCCTGCTTTTAGATGGATTAATTACCATCGCATTTTCAGCCGCCCACTCCCCCAGTCTGTTGAGATCTGTCTGCAACTTTTCCATATCGCTATTATTTATAATTTTCCTATATATTATACAGTTATCCGCGAAAAGTCTAATAGCAGATTTAATATTTCTCCAAACATAATTTACGTATGCAAGGAACAGCAGTGGGCCCAGTGCACTTCCTTGCTGTACTCCTGACGTTACTGTGACTTCCTCCGGTAGTTGCCCTCCTACTCTAACTCTCTATGTACGTACGCAAGGAACAGCAGTGGACCCAGTGCACTTCCTTGCGGTAGTCCAGACGTTACTGTGACTTCCTCTGGTAGTTGCCCTCCTACTCTAACTCTCTATGTACGTACGCAAGGAACAGCATTGGGCCCAGTGCACTTCCTTGCGGTACTCCTGACGTTACTGTGACTTCCTCCGGTAGTTGCCCTCCTACTCTCTCTGTGTGCGGCCCAAAAGGAATTCCGTTATCCATACAACTACCCTCGAGACCACTCCCGAGGCCGCAATTTTCGTAAGCAGCCGATCATCGGGAACTAAATCGAAAACCTTCTAAAAATCTATTATAGTAGCGTCTATCCTACCTCCCGTATCCAGTGAGTCTGCAATGTCCTGGCAATCCGTGATCACTTGACTTTCACACGAATATTCAGACCTGAATCATGACCCTCAAATAACCAATCCTTTTATCCCATATTTTCCTTAGGTACGCTGCTATGACGTGTTCCATTTGCTTGAAGACTATTTAGGTTAAACTGACGTGTCTGTAATTTGAGACCTGCGATGGATCACCGCCTTTGTAAATAGGAAATATTGCTTTATCCAGCCACTTGGGATATTGGCATTATTAATTGTTACATCCAGTAATCGCGCCAGGTATGGAACCATGGCTTCCCAACCCAGTTTTAGTATTTCACCAGAAATGCTGTTCGGCCACATTGATTTGTTCTTACCTATCGCTGCTAACCTTTTCCTAATGACTTTTGTACTTTGTATTTGCGGAATGCTACGCTCACAGCTGAACATCGAAAAATAATAGAAGTTGAGGGAGTTAGCCTTTTCTATCGAATCAGTAACGAGCAGCCTATTAATATCTTTGATTGCAGGAATATTTTCCTTCTTTCCTCTGCGTCTTTTTACATGCTTGTCGAACTCAGTCCAGCAGATACCTTAATTTTAGTACAGTCCTTAAAAATGTCTCCTGTTCATTTTGTTTGGCTAATAGCAACTGCTTTCATAGTTGTAGTCCTTTCTTACTTTTGCCTTCTTAGTTCAAAATCCCCGTGTCTTCGTCGCCACTTCATTCCTAAACACACCCGCTCTATGAGTGTCCGTAAAGCTATCCCTGTAACAGGCCGTGGAGGTCCATAGGGCTGTGAGACGTCGAGGCTCCCACATTTTCTCTAGACATTCGGCTCACAGATGGCGGTGAGGTTGTCAGCCTTACGCACCGGTCGCCCTTTACCCCCAGGGAGATTCCTGGTACTCATTTCTGTTAGAGTTTGAGTCCACCCAGGGCCATAGTGCGGCTGGAAGGATTAGGTCGATGTAAAGATCCAATGACCTCATCGGGAATCGAATCTCGCGACCTTCCGGCTTGTAGCATATGTCTCAACCAACTACGCTAAACAGAAACTCCTCTCCGTTTCCTTCCCTCTCTCGTGCCATCACTTCAAGATGGAAGTGAAACACAGAGCATACTCCGAGTTATCTAATTATAACTTTAATGAACACCATCATTTAACAAACATATCGTGCATAATTTCGTCTATATACTTCTAGGAATGTACAATGAGCTCCGTGCATTCATAATCAAATCTGTTTGACATTGTTACCATAACATTACACACACATCTTTCTTGAGAATAACGACAGAGAGACTATGGTCTGCAGATCCATCTAGCTGTAGAATTAGTACTACCTGCAACCAGTGCTTGCAGCGAACAATCGCCGCGCAGTGTTGCCACATTCTAATGCAGAATCAGAACTATGTTGCGTGACGTGTGTGGCAGTGCAGGCTGTTACAGTATCGAGTGTACCAGTCACTGCAAATGGCGCCATCAGATTATGAATCCTTAGTCTTATACAACATCTGTCCTCAGTATTTCATTGTCACAGTATCGAACGCCGATCAAAGTGGCTGAGCGATCTAAGACATCGAATTCTTCAGCCACTCAAAACACAGGGATCATGGTTTCGAAACCAACTAGACGAGGTATTTCTGAGTTTTCTGTTTTGTTGCGCCGTGCAGGTAGCCGCCTTGGGAGGGGCTCATTACACGTCCAAGGAGTCCTTAAGATGTGTTTTTTTTTTTATTTGGCACTGCAACCCCAGTGGGCCTAGGCCTACCTCCATGAACTTCTCCGTTCACTTCGGTTTTTCTAGATCTTAGACACACGGTAGGACTTCTTGGGCGGGTGATCAGCTCGTCGCAAGGCCTCTACCTGTATACAAACACAGAAAAACGCACACAAACATCCATGCCCCGAGTGGGATTCGAACCCACGATCCCTGCTCCCGAGCGAGCGAAGACAGTGCACGCCTTAGACCGCTCGGCTACCGTGACCGGCTCAAGATGGGTTTATCATTTAAGAATTAATTCTGAAATGGGAACAGACAAGAGAGCCATCTGTTAGAAGGCAGAAGAAGAAGAAGAAGAAGAAGAAGAAGAAGGCGTGAACGAGGCCCGAAATCAGAACGCGGTGATTCCATCAACCGATCCTGTAGTCTTAGTCCGTTGTTCCTCATAGCCGTGGTGACATGGCGTAGTGTTATGTGCTGATACATTCTAAGCCAAACCGCGCTTCTGGCAGTAAAACTGCATTTAATTGTGCCGCCTTTGAGGCTCCCTTCTTCAAACATCCATCAGATACTAAAACCCCCGTCCGACACGCAGCTACAACCAAACAGATTGAAGTAAACACACAATAATCTCCCTCACCGCTTCTGATACTGCGCCGCCCGGCTCCTGCAGGAGTCCCCCTCCTCCTTCTGGTGCAGCTAACCCGTGTCACTCGGCGTGGACCGGTGTGCACCAGCAGCGAGCGCAATGATAACTTTATTTATTTCCGTATTTACTCAACATCCCAAAGGCCAATTACAATGTAAGCACCGGCAAAAGAAGGAAACAAAAAAAAACGCATAGATACAAACAAAAACAAACCCAGGATATTTGTATCATTTAAACAATAATAATTCGATAAATGAAATCCCACCACTCATGCGGTGATAAAAAATATACACATATGTTCATATTGAAAACTGCATAATGAGGAACTTCGTAACTTGTATTCTTCTGCAAGTATAATTAGAATCATCAATTCGAGGAGGATGAGATGATCAGGGCATGTAGCACGTATGGGAGAGGAGTGCATATAGGATATTGGTGGGGAAGCCAGAATGAAAGACTACTGGGAAGACCAAGATGTGGGTGAGTGGACAATATTAAAATGGATATCAGAGAGATAGGATGGGATGTTATTGAGCGGATTGATCTGGCTCAGGGTAGAGACTAGTGGAGGGCTCTTGTGAACACGGTAATGAACCTTCGAGTCTCATAAAATTCTGGGAAGTTCTTGGGTAGCTGCAGAATTGGCTGCTCCTCAAGAAAGATTCACCTCCATAAATAATGATCATGTTCATATTGAATATAATTAATATTTAAAAAGTGGTATTATGAAATGTTGCCATGTACATGAGTGACTATAGGAGGGGTTTGGATCGCTGAATATATTTATTGACCATTTACAGGTCCTAACTACAAACAACTGTAAAACTATCGCTGATTTCCACACTTCACTACACGCTAAGTTTGCTTTCACTAGTCGTTTTCTTGTAACGGATCTTAACAATGAAGATTTCCCAGCGTCTATGCTCGCGTCGTTACTGTCCGACGAATATCCCGCAACTGAACTCAACCAGCCGGCCTGGAGTCCTCGCTATACAGACTCGGGGCGAACACAATAGAAAACACTGTCTCCAACAGTTTTTCTATTGTTGTTAAGGCCGCTTGCCTAGAGATAGCCCGGATATCGTTATCGTGTTTACTGGCCGCTACCAAGCAACGCATGTTCCTTCTCGCTATCGTTTGCAAAGCAACGGCACTACAAGCTACAGTATGATTAAGAAATCAGCCTTGGTTCCAAATACGTCAAAGTCCCTACAAGGAGTTAAAGGGCAAGTTTTGCTAGGCTATCAGACATTGAACAAAGAAATATCTCTAATATACCAAGCAGAAACTCGAAGACAATCAGTTTCCAAATCAGGGCGCAACTTACAACCAAGCTAAACTTCAATAAGGGACATTGCATCAAGGTGATATCCGCCCCCTTGCGTCAGGTGTGCAACAGTTAAATTTAGTTAATTTATTGATATATTGTACTTCACAATTGCTAACCCAATTGGAGACAAGAGAATTGAAGAAATAATCATAATAATTCAATTATTTATTTATCTGCATGCTGATTTCGAAGTTACAGAGAGAGCAACAAAATGAAAACACAAGAAAAACAAAGAAATGTGGATCAGTTTGGGCTTTTAACACTCCCCAAACATGCGTTACTAAAAATATCTGTACCCTTACACTGCATCTGCGGCTAAGACTAATGTAGCTATGGCTTTACGGTCCTTTCGTTGGACCTTGGACGCTTTTCCAGTTTCTAAATTCTATAAACATTCGGTAGGACTCCTTGCACGGGAGATCAGCCCGTCGCAAAGTTGCTACCAACACAAACAGAATAAACGCACACAGGCATCCATGCCTTGAGTGGGATTAGAAGCCAAGATCCCAATGTTCGAGCGATCGAAGACAGTTCATGCTTTAGTCTGCTTGGCCACTGTGATCTGAATAATAATAATAATAATAATAATAATAATAATAATAATATGTATGGTGTGATGGGCCTTAGATACGAATCTGACTTAAGGACAGGTCACACCATGTAATATGGTACTAATAATATTAATTTAACTTCGTGAAGCAGAGGTTTGAGGTTTCTAAGACTGTGCCTACTATGACGGGTGCTCCCTTGTTGGACAGCAAGGTGATCTTCACGGGACTGAGTACGCCTTGAGAAGGCAGTATTCATTCCTGCAGCCAAGAAACCCGAAGGTTAATTACTGTTTTCACAGCGGTGTGTCACTGGTCCCTATCATGACCTACATAGATCCAGTCCGTTTCCCTCTACCCTATTTCTCCACGATACAAAATGGACGTCGTTAGGCAACGTCTCGGCAAACACAATCCCGAGGAACCAAATGCGGGCAAAAATAGGACGTCCATTGCTAGGCAACACAATATTAAACATGCCTCCTTAAAAAGAGAGGCTGTGTTTTCTGCGTGACCAGTGCGAAATGGTTATAAAGAAGAGTTCAGCAGTATATAGTTATTTGTCAAGAAATGGGTAGCATTCTTGAGATGGCAGTCCAAGGTCATAGAAGAGAAAGGGCAAAATAGGAATCAGGAGGTGATTTGAAGAGACAGTGAGTGTGTGATAAATCCGTTGCCAGGATACGACTAGTGAAGACTGATAATCCTAGTGTGTGTGTAACGGTGGACTGTAAAGTGTGCATATCAGCGATAGCACTGTATTACCTGCAGTCCCGAGTTGTGAAGATGTAAGATGCAACAAATCCAATCATCCAATCCAGAACCCGTCTTACAAGTCACGACCAAAACCCCTACACGTGACATACATACATATGACTGCGGTCTACAATTAGATAGTACGAGTAGAAATGGCATCTTTCCTTCGTGTTTTCCAATCAGAATTTTGCAGACTTTTCTTGGATCTGCCGTATGAGCTACACAATCATCTCATCCACCTTGGCTTAATTCAAAGTATGATCAAACTATCCTTCTGGGCCTCGTCCATTCCTCTATTTCAGAGCCTCTCGGAAACATGCATGAGACTGGTTGCAGTCCTACCCTAGGAGCGAATAGAATGGGCATATCCTACCCACTCATGGCAGAAATATAATCAAATTACAAAATGTTCTGCTATTCAGAATAAAATTTCGAAGATGGGCTACGACCAAGAGAAATTCGTAAAAAGATACATGCATCTGTTAAATAAATATTACCTAAATATCAGACCACTTCTTGTTAAGATGATAGTTGATCATCTACCCTTTAAGTCCCAAGCATTCTCTGAAACAGGAATATTCATTACATTTGTCCCCATCCTAAGTCAGATGAATGCAGTCCACACCCCCATCCTGTTTCTTTAACATCCATTTTGATTTTATCTTTCCATCTACGCCTAAATAAACAAAAACAGTGATGATGATGATAATAATAACAATAAATAACTTCATAATAGCACTAAATGAAGGTACATCACCGATAATAATGTGACATGTCAACGCATTGCCAAGCAACGGCTAGATAAACACCCCGTGATACACTCACGCAACAAAGGGACGAATGTTTATAGCTAGTTGCTAGGCAACAGTCAGCGCGCCAATGGACTGGTGAAATAACTGTCATGTGACTTATTTTCTCTGTGATCTGCGCTAAGCAACAGAACTGTAAACACGTCTACAATAATACGTGTTTTCTATGGGGTCAGTGCCGAATATTTTTAAGGGACAGTGAACGTCGTTTGCAGTCAGTCGTAGCTGAGAAGCCGTGTGTCAAGGACACGAAGCTATCAGAGAAAAAATCCAGGAGGGTTCAGCAGTTGAGAGTGCAAGGACGAGAGTAGAGCGTATCCTTAATGAATTGTGTACAGACTGCGACAGAGGAGTACAGAGTGGCTGAAGACGACAAGACTTCATAGTGATTGGTAGTGCCCTCCGTTGCCAGGAGACTACTAATGAAGACTAGAATCTGCAGTACGTTTGCAGCGGTGAACCATGAATTGTGAAAATCATCGATAGCGCTGTATTAACTATAATTAAGAGATATATTTGTAACCGAATTACATACTATTAAATCCGAACTAGAACCTATTATTTTGGTCACGCGTGACACTACACACATGGCAATAACAATATAGAACTGGGTCATTATAAGGTAACTTAATAAACTCATAAACTTCTACTTTAAAGAATAATTGGAAAATTTAGTGTTTTATGACGCTCCCACTTGCTAAACATATCGCTTGCTTCTTTCCCAAGGAGTTTTCCTATCAAACTTGTGTACATACATATTTCTTAGGTGTCTCATCCTGGCTACACTTTCTGTCTATCAGACAACAATGTCTGTCTACAACATCTGAGACCTCGTCACACTGTAAGCGGGCAACCTTATGGACATGTTCACTTATATGAGATATTTGGTTATGCATGAATGATGAATTCGAAACGATCTGGAAGAAAGCGATCTTGGCTTAAACAGTTTACCCGACAATCAGAATGATGTATTCTCCCGGCAGTTGCCTGGAAGGAGTGAGTAAAACCACGAAAATCCTCAGTTAGGAAGCCGGTGATTCGACCGGAATTCGAAATGAATATGTCCCGAAAATAGGTCTAGGACGTTACCTCTAAACCACGATGATGATGATGATGATGACGATGATGATGATGATGATGAAGATGAAGATGATGATTGGGCGCGTAGGGGTGGCGGCAGGGATGGAGGGATTGATTTATACAACTTCACGCTACGTAATTGAAACACCGTCTATGAATATCGCAAGGCGATGAACTACCGAAAGTAGAACGAAAAATTGAGACCTACTTTCTCTGCAAGAAAATTAGCCGGTAACACTGAAGATTTGTATACCATTTCTTCG
Organism: Cryptotermes secundus; assembly: GCF_002891405.2. Taxonomy (NCBI): domain Eukaryota; kingdom Metazoa; phylum Arthropoda; class Insecta; order Blattodea; family Kalotermitidae; genus Cryptotermes; species Cryptotermes secundus. The sequence continues at coordinate 2,578,706 of NW_019743147.1, read as the reverse complement.
GGCTAACATAATCATTCTGCCTCTAATGAAATCGAATCCAAGTACAATCATCTGTATTAGCCTTCACCGCTTTATTTCTGTGCTGGGTTTATGTGCCCCATTTTACAAAGGGCGTGCTTTTAACCACGAGTATTAAAATTCGGTTCAACCAACTGAGACGTTCATTACGTTCATATCGCTTCTGTTAACTTTCTTCCTTTACAGTAAGTAAGATACGGCCCCACAAACTAGACTAATTTGACCTTGTCCAGCGATGTAACGAGCATAGTTTTTCTCGTGAGACTCTGGCCAGCCCGTTGATCTTCATACAACTATGCTGCTATGCGTCACGTCACGTCACGTCACATCACCCAGTGTAGCCTTCAAACCAATTAACACCACCCCTACTTTACAGTTTAAAACGTTTTAGCCATAAAACTTATCTACCATTTGCTTTAACATTCATAAACTGCATTTTGCATATACAGTGTATGTATGGACTTGTAGTCACTTAGGATGAACTCCCACTGTTTCCCGAAACAGCATCAAACGGCTGATCTTTGTACCAAAGTTAGGTTGTTCTCACATTCAGGTAGGAAAAAAAGGTAAAGCTATTCCTGTAAAAGGCCCTGAAGGCCCATAGGGTTGTGAGACGCCGAGGTTTCCACATTTTCTTTAGACAATCGGCTCACAGATGGCGGTAAGGTTGTCAGCCTTACGCGCCGACCGCCCTTTACCCCCAGGAAGATTCCTGATACTCATTTCTCTTAGAGGCTGAGTCGACCCCAGGGCCATGGTGCGACTGTAAGGGTTAGGACAGTTGAAAAATTTCAGCTTATCTGGACTCGGGCCCGCGACCTTCCGGCTTGTAGCATAGTGACTCAACCAACTTCGTTACCGCGTCCCCCACCCTCCATTAAGGTTGGAAGTGCATTTGTAACAAGAAATTCTGTGAAGAATTAATAGCCAACTTTTCTTCATACGACACGGACCTCAGAGAAAGTGGCCCGACAAACAATACCTCTGTTGTTAGGTATGTATTCCTTGCCGCGGTTAACATTTTACCGAGCCGTTGCCTAGCAAGAATAGAGGGATACATATACAGACACAAACTGGCGAGAGGATTTTAAGAAGTATGCTTTTGAGACGGGCTCAGGTGCCATGACGTACATAAGAAGTTTCAGAAAGACTGGTTCAGGAGTTCAAATTTTGACAAGCGGGATACACAGACAGACAGGACGGAGATTGCAGCCTACTTTAGGAAAAGAAGCTAAATATTATTTGGATGGAAATAATATTACAGCGGGTTGATGTAAAGAAATTTTAAAGTCTGTAAAGGCTATTTATTTGTAGCTTACTTAGTGTTGTCACCCAGCCTCCTATCCCATGGGTACCAGGGACTCTGTCTTCAGCGGTAAAGTGGCCGAGGAGTGAAGCTGACCAGTTACCTCCAACCAGTACCTCTACTCCCACATATGTCTTCATGGCGTAGTATTTAATTAAGAACAGGACAACTTTTCCCTTTACCTTTACTCGTATATGTAGCACCCATTTGGGGGCACGCGGTAGCGTAGATGGTTGAGGGCTTTATTCCCAATGAGGTCATTGGATTTTTCAGTTGACCTAATCGTTCCAGCATCACTATGGCCCAATGGTTGACTCAGTCTCTTGACAGAAATGAGTACCAGGAATCGTCCTGCGGCGTAAAGGGCTGCCGGCGCGTAAGGCTGACAAACTCACCGCCATCTGTGGAGCCGATTGTCTAGATAATGTGGGAACCTCGACGTCTCACAAGCCTATGGACCTCCATGGCCCGTTACAGGGATGCTTTACCCTTATACGTATCACACTTTGTAGAGGAAGCAGCAATGATCTGTCTCGATACACTCCAGATCTGCATACAATATGGCGTACATTTGTCAGCTGCCCAGATGCAACATTTGTAGCAAATTCATCCCATTATGAACTTCTATATTCAAGGAACAAATGAACCAGAAATGCAATAATGTGAAACACAAAACGTAACTACTACCTGCCTCAATATATCAGCCTTTTCAAATCAAAGTCATAGAAAGAAAAGCGAAGAGATTATTTAAATGATTTGGAAAAAATCTGAGCGGTGACTCTTACATTCTCCTAGTAAGGGGGCCGGTAGAGAACTGCTGGGGAAAAGGGTGAAGGGGAAGGGGGGGGATTTTGAGAAAGCGACGTGGGTTGCATGACATGGCCGCACATGAATCACTGGAATTGAGATCATCTCACCCTTCCCCCAATTTTACTCTCCCCTGAGAAGACACCCTTCAGACTTTCCCTTTTCAAATACCTCTATCAACCCCCTGCCTAGTTGTTTAGGGTTTTGGTTTACCAAGGAACTTAGAGGAGGACGGGATCCATTGATGGAACGGCTGCATAGAACTGAGAAAGTAACTGAAGGTTGGACACATAGAAGGGCAACTGTGCAGAAGAAGAAGGGTTTTGCAAATCTTCCCCTTATGGATTGAAAGACTGTCGGTTGTACTACGAAACCCTTCTAAGTTATATCTTTTAGTGTAACAAGATTGTGTTTGAATTATAAATGGGTTTCACTCAATTCTTAAGGGTTCAGAGTAATAAGACCATATTGACGAGACAGTATTGCCTAACGGCGTACTACATGGCTTAACTCACTAACTCCAGGGGGCTGAATATTTCCTGAGAAGCCGCTAGTCGCTTAGCTATTCAATAATTTCCCAAAATATTGTAACATGACTGAAGAGAGAGCCGTTACTAGGTTACGGCACAGTAACCAACTCATCAGCGTAACGATTTCACACGAAACAGACGAACGGTGTTTTCTATGCGGTCCGCGTCTAGGCTATATAATAAGGACCAGCTGTTTTGCTTTGACACGTCAGTTAGAAGACTACGAGGTTCGTGTGAAATGGCCGCCAGCCTGTGAGGTCGTGAACCCTGGAAACATCCACTGTTGGAAGATGTTACCGAGCAGAGCAATAAAGACCGTGGCTGAGAAAACTAGTCATTGTGTGATGGTGATTTGTAAAGTGCAGTGGCGAGTTGCTTAAGAATCCAATAAATCCGACTACCAATCCAAAAGTATCTAGAATCACTCGATCGCGTGACAATATTACGGAACCCGAGGGTTCTTTGCCGTGTTCACAAGAGCTCTTTACTAGTCCCCAACCTGCGCCAGATTAATCCAGTCAATACCACTCCATAGTATCTCTCTAATATCCATTTTAATATCCTCCCAGTTACGTCTAGATCTTCATACTTGTCTATTTTCTTCTGGCTTTCCCACCAAAACCTTATATGCATTCCTCTCCTCCCAGTGCGTACTACATGCCTTGCCCATCTCATTGTCCTTGACTTGATCATTCTAATTATACTTGGAGAAGAGTACAAGCTATGAAGCTCCTCATTATGCAGTTCTCTCCAACCTCCTGTCACCTCATCTCTCTTCGGTCCTAATATTCTCAGCACCCTGTTCTCAAACACCCTTACTCTATGTTCCTCCCTTGATATAAGAGACCAAGTTTCACACCCATACATTACACCAGAAATATGACAAAGTTTACATCGTCTGAGGGATTGGAAATACGTGCTATACTTGAGAGTTCGAGCAAAGAATTCCGTTGTAACCATAAACCGCACAACTCCAGTAGAAAATATTTGTACTTAACAATATTGCCAAATAGCTGACAACTACGTGCATTTACGCTTAGTGAGAATACTTCATAACTAACTTTACTGAGCGTGGAATTCACATGAAAATTGATGCACGCAGCATCCTGAGCTGCTATGCCACCCAGTTGAGACATGGATGAGCTCGCCGCGTACTTCTCCTTTTCTTGCCTGTCTTACTCTTCGACCCTGAAGATGGTGGCGACATACTCCTCCGAAACGCGGTTGACTTTCAACGGACTACACTACGTTATAACCAGGAAGACAGAATTCTTCTTAACTATGGCTGTGAGATCCTCAATCCTAAGAACGTGATAGGTGATAAAACATCCGAAATTAACACTGTTACACCCGATAATTAGCCTACTCCACACCATACTTTAATCTCCGATTTGTTTCCACGGTGTTAGAGATGCCTGTTGAGCCTTTGAATTTCTTCTAAGTAATATATAAAAATTCAGTCCGTACCTCACAGGAAACATTACGTCTCCGCTACAAAGCCCAACCGGTTAATGCTGTTTGAGGAAACAGTCGCAGTGCATTGTGAGAATCATATGGCACACACAAATACAGGGTTAGCCTAAAAGAAATAGACAGTTTAAATGACTCGTGTTCACGAAACGTGCAGCCCAAAAAAGTCGACAACACGTGCAAGTTTAGAACTTCAAGTTCCACAAAAGACTGTGGGAAACGTTTACGAATGTTCCCTTAGCGGTTGCAATTATTGCCGAACCTCACAGAAAACGACCAAACCCTCCGTCACTCTTTCTGTATGGACGTGCAGCAACGGAAGGAAGTAGTGATTTCTTTAGCCGGCAGTTCTCGGTGACGAATCGACGTTCCACACTAGCGGTACGGTTCGTATATGGGGAACTGAAAACCCGAGAGCTGCAGTAGAGCGTGTGAGGGATTCAACTAAAGTGCACGTTTTTTGTGCTGTATCCCGTAAAAATGTGCACCCATGTAAACTTCATGGCGTACTTTTCAAAACATGTAAGTATCTCGGCCATGCTACTAAAACTCTTCGTTCTGAAAAACTTTGAAAGTGTCTATTTCTTTTAGGCTAACCCTGTACACTCTATGGGCGGAACATAGAGATTTATTGTGTTAAAATGGGTGGTACATATAGTAACCATCGGGCTTTGAAGGGTTACATCAACTTCCAAGGGTGCCTCATAGAATTCCCTACACCCAGCAGTAGGCAGCCCTCAGCAAAAGTGAAAAAATAATGTATATATATATATATATAGTAGACCCCCCAAAAACTGGTATTGCCCTGCAAAATCTCAAAATGTATATTTTTATTTTGCAATTGCAATGACTTGTAAACACAGAGCACATGAAACTATAAACATGTACAAAGGCTCGTATTATTAAATAAGAAAAATGTGAATATCCCCGCTGCCCGGATTCGAACTTCCGGTTTCACACATCCGACTATGCATATTCTGTTATAACACCTAATACTCCGGACAGGCCAATCTGTTTAAGTGGTTCATACAACTTTATATTTTTATGTGTCTATAGTTTAAATGTAAATATTGTGATGCAGATGACCATTGCTAGACAAAGGCTTGATAAAAGCATTCCTGAAGTTATGCTGTGAACAACAGGAGGACATCTGTTGTTAGGTATCGAACCAATAAACACGCGGCAATAACAATACGCCACATGAATGAAAGATGTGGTCCAGGCCGAGATTGTTTGCTAGGCAACTGCGTGGTATCACGCCTCTAGAACAATAGGGGCTGTGTTCTGTGTGAACCGCGCTACAACTCGTTGCTAGGTAACACAACAATACTCGCCAAGAGAAGATGGTGTTTTCCATGGGGACCGACCTGAGGCTATATATCGACAGTCTGTTTGTAACTAGAGAGATCAGAGAATTGGAATTGGGAGTTAAAAAGCTCTAAGAGATTTCTTGTGGAAATCAGAGTCAAGAGAAAGAGATTGGAGTGTGTCCTAGTGATTTGTGCAGTTGGTAGATCAGCGATAGCGCTATAACTGGTTGTGGTTGAGAGAGACTGCAAAAGTGTCAATAAACCCAATCATCTAATCCAGAAAACTTTATTATTTGTCACGGAACGCCGGACACATGACAGTACATTAGTCTTCTGTGATAACGTTGCCCAATTCTCTTCTCCCTTCTTAGTCCTACTTTAGAGGCACTAGCGAATAATGAAAAAGATATGGTCTTTAAGTACTGACCTGGTTACCTTCCTCCATAAACCTCACTTTCTACATTCTCTGCTAAGGGGGTTTGGTATTATACAGGAGGCGGTGGTAGAGACGAGACGTCCTCTAGCGAGGCATCACATGTTTTATGCCTGTAAAATGCGGCACAGGATAACCCGTCCTGACGCCTTCATCACCCAACGCGGTGATAGTCTTGAATACCAAGATGGCTGCCAGCAAAGGAAAAGCCGCACACTGGCTTAGCAATAAACAAATGAAGTACGCGGTGCGCCCGGCGTGGGATTGCCAGCATCTGCCGCCACCACTATCCAAAGAAGAAGAATAAGAAGAAACAGTAGCCTACAGGCGCCCGCCAAAGTAAACCAGAGGGCGAAAATAAAATGTTCAGTGGCGTATAGCCGGGTCCAATATGAGAAGGTGGCAAGCCTGTGTATGAAACTGGGGCGAACATAATCAACAATGTTAAGTAAACTACTAATTAATTATATAACTAAGTTACTCTATGAAGCACATCCCATCTTGAGAAGCTATCAGTTGCTCAGCTAGTCAATAAATTCACAGCCCTTTACCAAATGTTGATTACCATGTTCACAAGCTTCCGTAACAAGGATCCTTGTCACGAGCTAACTGAAACGAGAGCTAGACTTCCCCCTCTACTGCCCTATTTATATTCTATCCTCCCATCTACGTCGAGATCTTACACGTGATCTATTCTCTTCAGTTCTTTCCATCAGAACCCAATGTAGCAACGCGTATTTGCACTAACTGGTTTGTTTATTTACAAGAATTTATAAGAAATTAAAAAGAAAGGGAAAAACAATGAATAAACAAACAACAAGAAAACCAGAAATAAACAAAGAAAAAGGCGCAGTAAAGAAAGTGGAGACAGATTAATGGGGGGAAAAAAAAAGAACTCCGTGATTTCAGTCCGCAAGCGAACTATACCGACCGAGCGACCGCCGCTTCTCGGCGAAGTTTAGTGCGAACTTTTGCGGATAGAGTATGTCGCGTGGTCAGCGCAACGAATCTCCACGGCCGTTAATTTCGGTTTTCTACACCGGAGCCGCTATTTCCTCGAAACAGCTCCTCAATTATCATCACGAGGCTGAGTAGACCCCGTTCCAGACCCACTACTCCTCCGAAAGAATCTGGTAGCGCCGGGAATCGAACCCAGACCTCTGGATCTGTAGCCAGGAACGCTAACCACTAGACCACAGAGATAAAGCTCGGGAAAAGTAGGAAAACAAGAAGTTCTGTGAAAAAATTATTGGCGACTTTGCTTCCAGAGAAAAACAATAAATTGCTGCTGAACATCGCCAGCATTTCTTCTTGGTTCGGACCCCGTCGGGTCCCATAACCAAATTTCAGTACGTTCAGAAATGTGGCCTACGACGATAGGAGTTTCGGACACAACGCGGACAGCATAGAAAACCGCGCCCAACAACTTTTTTTGTGAAATGACGCATGCAAGTCGGAACTGTGGAGCCGGAGGAGACGGTCATTGCTAGTCAAGGGCTCTGTAAAAGCGTTACCGCTGCAACGAATACACAAGTGTAAAAGTTATTAGGTGGAGGAACGTAAACACACAGCAAGAAAATCTCATGAGCCTCCTTTAATTATTTCAAAATATGGAAAATAGACTAGAAAAAGAAGTGCAAACAAAACACTGACATTAGTGGTCAGAAGACCGCCCCCGATACCAATAGCCTATACCCGGTTGGTGGAATCAATCTTGAAGCAGCTAAATGGTATTCATATGACCACAGAGTCAATTTGCTTCCAAAATAGCAACAAAATAATGCTTCCCTGAAAGACCCCGAGTTGACGGAATACCTGTGACCATGGAATATACTTTTCGTTAGGCCTGTACATGCCTTTACCCCCTAAACGAAAGCAGCGCTTTCAAGCTGGTTGAAGGATCTAGCTGGCTGCAACAAACACCAGGACAGAGAAACATGCCTATGGTAAGATGCAATGGGTCGAAGAACAGGCGTTTAAGGGTACACAAAGTAGTGTAAATGCAAAATACGTACCGGAAAAGGCAATGGACGGGAAGACTAGGCTGTAATAGAGCAGGACACCCCCTTCCCTAAGTGTTCTTTTGAGAACTGCAGTGCCACCATGACACTTATAAGAGACCTGGATGCAAAACACAAAACTTCTTGTAGTTCAAAGAGTCCCGTCTTCTGGGAATATAACGCGGTGTTTGTCCCCCTCGCGCTCCCACTTCGGAGCATAGGGCTGATTCCTCAAGTTCATTGATCACTTTTACAGACGGTAGGGCTTCTTGGACGGGTGATCAGCTCGTCGCAAGGCCTCCACCTAAACACAGGACAACACGGAATAAACGCATTCACACACCAAACACCCATGCCCTCTGTGGAATTGGAACCCACGATCCCGGCTTCCGAGCGAGCGAAGACAGTACATGCCTTAGGCCGCTCGGCTACCGTGACCGGCAATGTATAAGGATAATATATAACAATTCAGTTCGTACCTCAGAGGAAACAGACCCGAACCCACGATCCCGGCTTCCGAGCGAGAGAAGACAGTACATGCCAAAGACCGCTCGGCTACCGTGACTGGCATAACGCGGTGTATTAAGATGAAATCTAACGTACGTTTCGGAAGAATATATAGCCTCCATTATCAGGGTCGAAAAGTAAGCCAGTCAGCAAGCAGGGCCCCGGTTGCTTTAAATTCCATATGACAGAATTTCCGTAGTGATCGCCGTGAGAACCTCGAATTCAGCTTGTTATATCTATTTTAGTTTCAGACCTCTGATACAGAAATTTCTGCTTTTCTAATTATTTGTGTTTCATGAGCTGTTTCTCACTCAGATCTGCATTTAAAAGTGTATGTTATGTTATTAAACGTATGTTATTAAACGAGTCTTCCAGTACCGAGACCATATAGCATTGGATGACGGGGTTTACCGATGAAGGAAAGGATTTAAAAGGAAGCAGTCGTGGCCTAATTTAGGTAGTACCGTAACACTAGCCTGGAGGAACTGAAGGAAAAGCACGAAAAACGCCAATGAGGACAGCTGGCGTCCCTGCCAAGATTTGAACGTAACACTTTTTTTTCCTTGGCACTACAGCCCCAGTGGGCCTAGGCCTACCTCCATGAACTTCGTTCACTTCGGTTTTTCTAGATCTTACACATTCGGTAGGACTCCTTGGGCGAGTGATCAGCTCGTCGCAAGGCCTCTACCTGTAGACAAACACAGAAAAACACACACAAACATCCATGCCCTGAGTGGGATTCGAACCCACGATCCCGGCTTCCGAGCGAGCGAAGACAGTGCACGCCTTAGACCGCTCGGCTACCGTGACCGGCTGAACCTAGCACTTACTGAAGACAATTCTGGAGCGTTACCTCCAGGCCAACCTGTTCGGTTTAAAAGTTTAACGAGATCTGTTTCATATTGTCACGATTTTGGGTGGCTATAGACGGAATTCGGACGCGTGACTCAGAATATTGACCACTCGCGACTCGTGACTACAATTTACAGTTCACTGTCACACAGACTAGTGTTCTCAGTCCATTAAAGTCTAGACTAGCCGTTTCCTGACAACGGACTTTAACACAGGAACTATAACAGTCTCACTAAATAACACACTTCAAATTTCACACACAAAGTCTCTTCACAGCCGCACTCTTGCAACTAACAATTTCTTTACAGCCTCCCTGTACATAAATCAACTAACTTTAACGTTTTCTTATAATATCTCGGCACGGATCACATAGAAAACGTCGTTCTTCTATTGCTGCGTTCCTGTACGTTGCCGCGGGGACGTTTTTACCGAGTCGTTGCCCAAAAACGGCCGCGGCGCGGACCACAGAAAACCGATATTGTTGCGGGCGTTACCTAGCAACAGTCTCCGTTTTCACAGTCATCTCTTAGCAACGGGTTTATACGCGACAATATAATGATATATATCCGTTCCTTTGAACCTGGAACGACGCGACGAACAGTCCTGGCTCTTTTATTTTTACGGCTACACCCTTGTGAGAATCCGGGGAAAAAAAGTGCAGAACTAGAAGTCGAAGGAAATGTCGTCCTTTAGAAGAGATAAGAAAATCTTCAGATAAGATGTTATGTCTGTTTACAGCAGACTCTTCGTCGGTTCCAGTTTCTCACAAGGCAGACAGAAATAGCCGCAAGCCAATCGCAAAGCGAAGACACAAATAAACGAGAATGATAATTCTGGCGATCAGTTAGGTCCTTGGATCCTTCATAACGCGAGCACTTGCTATTTTCATTTACAAGCGCGCCCCTTCTCACCACGCCACGAGGCAGTTTGAGAACAAGGCACTGAGGAGTACATCTGCACCCGAGAAGGATGAAAAAATATGCTGGAGAAAACTGCGTAATGGGGAGCAATGGTTTGCTATCTTCATTTCCTATTTCTAACTTCTATCGACTCTAATATCATCTGATACTAAATAGCTAACACATAAAACGACAGAATTAAGTTTGCTGATATTCGTCGTGACTAGTACCCATTCTGACTACTAACCAACATGCAAAACGACAGAATAGAAAGCCTTAAACTTCTATATGCCCAACACAGTGGCCGCGCTGTCTGATATATGAACTGTATTCGCTCTCTCGAACTCTGGGATCGTGGTCTCGAATCCCACTCAAGTAATGGATGTCTGTGTGCGTTTATTCTGTGTCTATGTTGTTCTGTGTATAGGTAGCGGCATTTCGACTGGCTGATCTCCCATCCAAGGAATCCTACCAACTGTGTAGGATTTTAAAAGTGTGAAAAAGAGATGCAATGTCCAATAAAAGGACTGTAGAGCCATAGATAGATAGATAGAATCTTCTATACTAATAGCCAATAATCTTCTACCTGAATATACAGAGTCACATCCCAGACAATATTACTCTTCATAGCCACCGCTGTGAGAACCTCAAATCTGACAAAAATGTTTACGTCTGCACGCCACTGACACAGAGCGTCGTGGTCTGGGAGGCGACTCAAAGGGACACCCGACCGTGGGGATTGGAATGAATCGATCAATTACTGGCAATCAGCATAACATACATACACTGGGTTGTGTATGGCGTCCCCCCCTCCTATATACACACAAAAGAGGCAGGACGACACGGCTGTGTATTATAATGCTCCCAATGTTACTTTGATAAGCAGAGTGACAACCAGTCGAGCGCAGAGATTTGTTGACGGACAGACAGAAACACAAAAATGTGCATTAAAATATTAGTCTGAACCCGTGCTAATGTCTAGCGGGATTTCAAGTTTGGGCGTCGCAACTTTGCAATAATTCCCTGATTTTTATTCATTGTGACAGTCATGTAACGTGCACCGCAGATTTTTTTTCCTTTCTCACGGGGAGATGGAAATTGGCGTAGACGCGGTTATACGAAGTCTCATATATTGAGTAGGCAACCTCACGAAAGGGAAATGCCTGTGCGTTCAGAAAGATCTCCTGTACAGCAATTTGGTTTCAATTTTACTTCGAAAATTTGAAGTAATGTGAGGTACTACGTCCCTAATTATGCCACGAAGCAAAAAATATTTTAGGGTGACTACAGGGATCATTTATTTACTTCCATAACCCTTATTTATTAGCCTTCTTTCTTACTTACTTACTTACTCATGGAGCTGAACCCTCCTTGAGGAGCCGCCAATTCTGCAGCTACTCAAGAATTTCCCAGAATTTTATGGAACCCGAAGGTTCATCCCCGTATCCACAAGAGCCCTCCATTGGTCCCTATCCCGAGCCAGATCAATCCAATCCATACCATCCCATCCTATCTCTCTAAGATCCATTCTAATATTGTCCACCCACCTACGCCTTGTCTTCCCCGTGGTCTCTTTCTTTCTGGCTTTCCCACCAATATCCTATACGCATTCCTCGTCTCCCCCATTCGTGCTACATGACCTACCCACCTCATCCTCCTTGATTTGATCATTCTAATTATACTTGGAGTTGAAAAACAAAAATAGGCTTATTAGATCAGCTTAATCTGTGTGTATCCCTTCCAATCAAACCAAAATTTTGCTATTTATATAATCAAATCTGTCGACAGCGCAAATGGGTAATGTTGATCTACCCAACAAAAATGAAATGAAATACCTAGGCATGCATCTCGATAGAAGAGTGGCATGGGCAAAGCATATCAAATCCAAAAGAAAACAGCTCAACCAAAAGCGAAACAAATGCACTGGTTACTAGGAATATCAACATTATCAACAGAAAGCAAACTCCTCCTATTCAAAACAATATTCAAGCCCACATAAGCTGATGGAATTAAGTTATGCGGGACAGCCTCCAATTCCAACATCGAAATCCTCCAGCTCTTTCAATCCAAGACGCTCCGATCCATTCTGAACGCACCTCGATACATAAACAGCCACAGGATCCATGCAGATCTACAAATGAACACAATCGGTGGAACTCCTTGGACTGGGTATCAGCCCGTTGTAAGGTCGCTACCTACACACAGTACAACATAAACACAGAATAAACTCACAGAGGCATCCGCGCCTTGAGCGGGTTTCGAACCTACGATCCCAGCATGCGAACGAGAGAAGACAGTTCATGCCTTTGACCGCGCGTTCACTGTGATCAGCGGAATATCAAATGCTTAACTAAATTAGAAATCCACACTAATGCACTGGCAGTGAACCGACCAGACAATAGCGAAACTACACAGACTGAAAAGGTACAGCGTCCAAACCCCACCAGGCAGACCTGAATAAAACCCCAATAAAAACATCAAAATGATACGTAAGTGAACAAGAAAACGAGTCTGTGAATTACGCCACTGGGCATAACTCATTCATGAGTCAGTACTAATTGAACACATGCATTTATTGCAGATTTTGTATAATATGGTATAATTGTTGTTATTATTATTATTTGCTCGTATATAAACTGGAGTTAAACTGAACTATTATTATTATTATTATCATCATCATCAGTATATACTTATACTGATGCTTTAGAGAAATTAAGTCTACAATCTTTACATAAACGGAGACATCACCTTGATGCACTTTTTCTTGTTCAGGTCTTTCGTGGTCTTAAATCCTGTGCTTCTCTTTTGGAAAATGTTAGCCTTCGTGTTCCTCCCAGTAATCTTAGGGACTTTCATTGTTTGGTGTTTGTCCCTCTAATAAGCACTGTCCTTCTGCTCGGTGCGCCTGTGCTGCCAACGCGGTGGGTAAAGATCTCGACATATTTGCAGTCGGAACAGTTTATGTCCATCATATTTCGCATGCAAATGAACAAAAATTTGGACTCAATTAATATATTTATAAA
>NW_019743147.1:2528069-2565383 GCF_002891405.2 Cryptotermes secundus | reverse complement strand
TATGAATGTTATAAAAAAAAAAACAAAAGAATAAAAGAGAATTGTTGTTTTTGTTGTTATTATTATTATTATTATTATTATTATTATTACTACTACTACTACTACTACTACTACTACTACTACTATTTACACGGTGCAAAAGGAATGTTGCGCAAATAAATCCAAAACAAGAGAACTCAAACAAATATCGTTTAAAACAATGGGCGGCTACCATGAGGATAAAATAAGTACGAGTGAAAAAGATTAAAAGTAGTCCCTTTGCTTAACTAATTAAACATTACGCCATGAAGGCGTATTGGGCAATGGATGAATAGATGCACGTATTCCTGACCCCAACATTAGTTGCAGGTGAGTGGTCAGCTTCACTACCCGGCTGCTTTACCCGCGTCTGAAGAACCCCCGGTACCCATTGGATAGGAGGTTGGGTGGGCCCCAGAAGCAGTCCAGACGACGTGAAGAAGAGAAAATCCTTGACCCTACCGGGACTCTACCTCGACCTTCGGGTCGTTCAGCCCGGAGCTATCCCCGCTCCACTTATATTTTTTTTCCTTGGCACTACAGCCCCAGTGGGCCTAGGCCTACCTCCATGAACTTCTCCGTTCACTTCGGTTTTTCTAGATCTTACACATTCAGTAGGACTCCTTGGGCGGGTGATCAGCTCGTCGCAAGGCCTCTACCTGTAGACAAACACAGAAAAACGCACACACACAAACTAAACATCCATGCCGTGAGTGGGATTCGAACCCACGATCCCGGTTTCCAAGCAAGCGAAGACAGTACATGCCTCAGACCGCTCGGCTACCGTGACCGGCTACATGTCTCTTAGAGACAAATATTTTCCTGATCACCTTGTTTTGAAGCATTTATAGCCTAACTTAGAGACTAACAAATAAATTGTTAAACTGAAACGCGTTATAAGAAGCACTTCCCAAGTTTATTCTTCTGCTAGTTTCATTATGGACCTCATTTCTAGTTACACAGAAATTAAAATTTTTCAGGTTTCAGTATAAAGTTCTGGCTACAAATTCCACTTGCAAATGTGGGTCAAAGTATAGGCTACGCTGAGAGAGACCGTACTGTAATTTGTAACAAATTCCACAGAGAATACCAGCCGTTACATTCATTACAACTTCTGTGTGAAATAAATTCCTGCTCAGAACTTTATCACGATGATGTAACAGACAGGCTGGCAGTCGACGTAACTAAGCGCAATTCATTCATGTTCTGTGCCCTCACTGATTCTTTCCAAAAGAAATCATGATTGTAATCCACGAAACAGAGCTAATTTGAAAAGGACTGTTTTCTGCGATAGAACGCCTCGTAGTTCCTTAAAAGCCAACCGACGTCTCGGCTTGCCACCTGCTTTTGCGCTTGTACATTTCTCCCTGTATCCGGCCCTGAAGCTGCAGGCGGTATGTTCCTCCGAAACGTCGGTTGACTTTCAATGGACTACACAGCAATATATCCCAGAATACAGAACTCTTCATAATCACCGGTGGGAGAACCTCAAACCCTACATAGGCCTCTCACGCCGGTGGTTATGAAGAGTAATATGGCACCTTCTGAGCTGTAACACAGTGTAATTTGGTAGGAATTTGCTGACGTTTCGGAAAATAAAAACTTACTGCCTCCGTGTTCAGGTTTGAAGAATAAACCAAGCAAGCATACTTCTTCCTTGCGTTGCTTAATTGGGAATCTTGTAACTGCCTACACGGCGTCATATCCCAGAAGACAGCACTTTTTTGTTTCAGTCTGTTCCACATTTTGATTATTGATCCATCAGGCCAGTACCTTCAGTAACAAATCCGCGTAGAAGGACAAAATATTGATTAAATTTCGTTCACAGTCATAAGCTCGAAATTTAGGCCCAATTGTCTGTTCTGTTCGCATTAAAATCCACCATGTTTTGCTAAACTGGTCGATGTGGAAAACTTCCGCGTGAATGGTTGTGAAATAAAAGAAACCTTTCATAAACTAAGACGCATCCGATGATAAATATTAACTTCACATTATATAAAGGTAAAATTATCCCTGCAACAGGCCGTGGAGGCCCATAAGGTCGAAGCTCCAAAATTTTCTAGACAATCGGCTCATAGATGGCGGTAAGGTTGTCAGCCTTACACGCCGGCCGCTCTTTACCGCCCAGGAAGATTTCTGGTACTCATTTCTGTTAGGGGCTGAGTCGACCCCAGGGCCATAGTATGGGTGGAAGAATTAGGTTAATTGAAAAATCTAATGGCCAGGACAGGATTCGAACCCGCGACCTTCAGGCTTGTAGCATAGTGCCTCAACCAACTACGCTAACACGTGCTCTGCACATTACATATCCTCATTAAAATATTATCTATACTCACAGGGTAAGTACGATACACAGAAACAAAAGACAGTCTCTTCGTTACCTATAACTATGAAATGTACTGACGCTCGACAATTCGTTGCTATGGTAACTCGACATTGTTCAATTACACAGCTTTCATCACACGCTTATAAAATGTTCATACAAGCTTACATATTCATATTCAAATACAAAATATGGCCATCAAATATGGAAATAAACCTCAGTTCTAAAAGCCTATACTTCAAGGAAATCGCATAAAACTAACAACCAATTAAAGCAAAGATTGGCTTGTCAGATTTGGGGATCATGAGGCCAATCTTATGGGATGTGGCGCCGTGTTGTCGGGTGATTGGAGCCAGTGCTTCGAAGGACCCTGTGGCCTCTGTCTATGGGGTAAATTAAGATGAAGCAGAAGTTTCCTCCAAAATACTAGTACCTATCTATCAAACTACACGGTGCCTCATTCCAGAAAAACTTTAACCTTCAAATTATTTGCACACTCAGCGATAACTAATGAAATCGTAACTTCCATTAACCCTTTGGAGATGGAATTTCTTCCGAATAATATGTATATAAGTTCAGTTCGTACCTCACAGGAAACAAAATATGGCCACATAGGTCAACAGTTTAATGCTATTTAGGTAACTGGTCTAGAATCACACCAAATACCCAAACCATGGACAAAATACAGACAGGTGGTACATATAGTAACCATTCGGATTGGACTGCCATAGCTCCGGCGGTCAGTCGCCGGCTTCCCACCGCGGCCAAGGTTAGAGCCCGGGTCAGGTCATGTGGGATTTTTGGTGGACATAGTGGACCTGAGGCATGTTTTCTCCGAGTACTTCAGTTTACCCTGCCAATTCGTATTCCACCGATCGTGGGTTCGAATTCCACACACGGCATGTATATATGGTGTGTGTATGAGTTTATTTTGTTTGTGTTGTCCTGTGTTTAGGTAGAGACCTTGCGACGAGCTTATCACCCGTGCAAGGTGTCCTACCGTTTGTAAAACGATCATGAAACTGAGAAATCAGCCGTATGCTCCACNGACCCCAGGGCCATAGTATGGGTGGAAGAATTAGGTTAATTGAAAAATCTAATGGCCAGGACAGGATTCGAACCCGCGACCTTCAGGCTTGTAGCATAGTGCCTCAACCAACTACGCTAACACGTGCTCTGCACATTACATATCCTCATTAAAATATTATCTATACTCACAGGGTAAGTACGATACACAGAAACAAAAGACAGTCTCTTCGTTACCTATAACTATGAAATGTACTGACGCTCGACAATTCGTTGCTATGGTAACTCGACATTGTTCAATTACACAGCTTTCATCACACGCTTATAAAATGTTCATACAAGCTTACATATTCATATTCAAATACAAAATATGGCCATCAAATATGGAAATAAACCTCAGTTCTAAAAGCCTATACTTCAAGGAAATCGCATAAAACTAACAACCAATTAAAGCAAAGATTGGCTTGTCAGATTTGGGGATCATGAGGCCAATCTTATGGGATGTGGCGCCGTGTTGTCGGGTGATTGGAGCCAGTGCTTCGAAGGACCCTGTGGCCTCTGTCTATGGGGTAAATTAAGATGAAGCAGAAGTTTCCTCCAAAATACTAGTACCTATCTATCAAACTACACGGTGCCTCATTCCAGAAAAACTTTAACCTTCAAATTATTTGCACACTCAGCGATAACTAATGAAATCGTAACTTCCATTAACCCTTTGGAGATGGAATTTCTTCCGAATAATATGTATATAAGTTCAGTTCGTACCTCACAGGAAACAAAATATGGCCACATAGGTCAACAGTTTAATGCTATTTAGGTAACTGGTCTAGAATCACACCAAATACCCAAACCATGGACAAAATACAGACAGGTGGTACATATAGTAACCATTCGGATTGGACTGCCATAGCTCCGGCGGTCAGTCGCCGGCTTCCCACCGCGGCCAAGGTTAGAGCCCGGGTCAGGTCATGTGGGATTTTTGGTGGACATAGTGGACCTGAGGCATGTTTTCTCCGAGTACTTCAGTTTACCCTGCCAATTCGTATTCCACCGATCGTGGGTTCGAATTCCACACACGGCATGTATATATGGTGTGTGTATGAGTTTATTTTGTTTGTGTTGTCCTGTGTTTAGGTAGAGACCTTGCGACGAGCTTATCACCCGTGCAAGGTGTCCTACCGTTTGTAAAACGATCATGAAACTGAGAAATCAGCCGTATGCTCCACAGTGGGAGCGAGAGGAGAGAGAGCGAGAGAGAAATGATTAGGAATGGGAGCACTGAAGGGATGAACCCGCCGCTCACGGTAGCCGAGCGGTCTAAGGCATGCACTGTCTTCGCTTGCTTGGAAACCGGGATCGTGGGTTCGAATCCCACTCAGGGCATGGATGTTTAGTTTGTGTGTGTGCGTTTTTCTGTGTTTGTGTACAGGTAGAGGCCTTGCGACGAGCTGATCACCCGCCCAAGGGGTCCTACCGAATGTGTAAGATTTAGAAAAACCGAAGTGAACGGAGAAGTTCATGGAGGTAGGCCTAGGCCCACTGGGGCTGTAGTGCCAAGGGGGGGGAGGGATGAACCCTGGTACTACAGCATATTGGTATTGTTTATGGTAATAATTTGCGGAGCTTCTTTCATGCCGTAGACAAGCATGTGTCGAATTGATGTCGTAACCCACGTCGGTTTACTGGCTCCGTCCAAAGAGCCGACAATATTAAATGTAGCTTGTGTTTACACTGAGATGCATGTGTAGGAGAGACAAGTGTGAGCGGCGAAGAGCACAAAGGATAGAGCCCAGTGTACTTCGCAGCGCATTTCGTACATTTCACACGGCAAACAACATAAAAGTCAGCCATTTTGAACTAGCATTAAATCACCTCAGCCCGTCACGCATTCCAGACCTGATTTACCCAATATCTGCCTCTCAAATAATGGGCAAAAAATCGCGAGCAATCAATTTCCCTTTATTCTCATGACCCAATTTTCACTGTTATGGGTCACCTATCTTACCGAACTCTTGGAACCGGAGAGCATTACCGGTATAGCGACCGGCTAAGGGTTGGAAGGCCGAATGGTCGAAGTTTCGAGTCCCAGTAAGAGCAAAATCTTTCTCCTTTACACGTCGTCCAGACAGGTTCTAGGGCCCACTCACCCTCCTATCCAGTGGATACCAGTGGCTCTTCCCAGGAGGTAAAGAGGCCGGGGCGTGAAGCTGACCACTTGCCTCTAACTAGTGCCCAAGTCGAAAATACATGTTTTTTTAGACATCCACTCCCCCATACGTCTCCATGGCGTAATGCTTAATTAATTAAGCATAGGGACAATTTTACCTTGGGACGAACCAGGTCTACATAAAATATAAACTGGACAAGGCGTGTCTGTCCATCCGATCAAATGTTTAATCTTATGACGATCGTAGGTAAGACACTCAGCGCTACAGAGAGGTCCTGATGCGGACACAGCATTTTAGTAGGAAGTGAGCGTAGATGGTGAGATAATATTAAAATCGACTTTGAATAAATAATTAGCGGATTGCAACATTAAATTTTTCAATTGACCTAATCCTTTCGGCTGCACTATGCCCCTGGGGTCAACTCAGCTTCTTACAGAAATGAGTACCAGGAATCTTCCGGAGGTAAAGGACGGCCGGTGCGTAAAGCTGAAGAATTTACCGCCATCTGTGAGCCGATTGTCTATAATTTGTGGGAGCCTCGACGTCTCACAACCCTATGAGCTTCCACGACCTGTTACGGGGATAGCTTTGCCTTTTCAACTATCAGGATACGGCACAGTGGCGATCTCTTGTGCGCATGACATTGAACTTTCAAGTTGAGTAACAAATAAAGAATACCTTGATCATCTACGCGATTGCCACAGTTCAAGGTTACTGTTATCAAGAGCGCTATCTTCTGGGACACAACGCCCTGTAATCTGTTGAAAATTAACCGAAGTTTCGGAGTAAGATACCGCCTCCATCTTCAAGGTCGAAGTAAGAAACCAGCGTGAAAGCAGTAGTAGGGCTCTGCTTGCCACTTGCTTTCGCGCTGGTTCCTTACTTCGATCTTGAAGATGGAGGCGGTATCTTACTCCGAAACTTCGGTTAATTTTCAACAGAATACAGGGCGTTGTGTCCCAGAAGGTAATAATCTTTATGAATATTTAGGATTATCTACCAGAGGAAAGAAACAGATCGACGTAAACGAACGAACAGGACTGCTGCGGCCCAGTGAAGTATCAGGGAAAGTGAAGGCTTCAGCAGCTGTTAGTTATCCGGCTGATATACCCTGATCAAAATGTCGGACAGTACAATCTTGAGATTAGATTGCTGTTTTCTTCGGATATGTCCTCACCCATACTTTCACGATGATTCCTGATGTTTCAGATTTCCACTACTTACCGGGTCAGCACCCCGGTCTCGTGCCATTCGCTCTCTTCCCAGCGGCCCAGTGGTTGGACACAGCGGCGTATATGGGCTATCCGTGGCCCGAGTACTTCCGACGGCCCACAACTACGGAACTCTGTAAACTTCCCAGTACGTGCGGCTCCTCAATCATCAAAAGTAAGTAGCCTCCTTGTAATTAGACTGCCGATGCAACAGCACATCCTTAGTCACTGCAGCACCACACATACGTGTACATCACTACATGAATGCCATAGGGCACTATTAATACGTATTTTCAAGGAGGGTTTTGACGGGCTGGAAGGTATGGTTCGATTCCCCGAGAGGGCAAGGGATTTTTCTCTACTCCACGATGTCCAGACCGACTCTGGGGCACACCCAGCCTCCTATCCAATAGGTACCACGGGCTCTTTCCCTGGAATTAAAGCGGCCGAAGTGAGAAGCTGATAACTCGCCTTCATCCAATGCTGAGATCAAGAATGGTGGATCTATACATCCACTCCACCATTAAGCACAGGAAACACTTTACCTCGTTTTTACGAGTATATTTAAAGACAATTACGAGCCTATCTTACATAAACCAACCTTCGGCATTACGCTGACAAGACAGCATAAAAGATTCTTTATTTTGGCATATTGTTAATTGTAAATATTTAAAGATTTGCAATTAGTTGTCACACAAAATTACTCAGGTATATTAAAATACGTCCTATAAATTACGCAATAGTTTAGTCTCATACTGGTTTCTTGTAAAAAACGACCAATTAAGGTCGAGATATGTTAGCCGTAAGGTTTTTAAAATATTGGCTACGGGCGTTCCGCACTATTGAAACCTCAACCTGTCTCACAGCTAGAGACGCATCTTCAGGCAGCAGATAGGGGGCCCACGCCGAATCAATCCCAAATGCTGAAGCTGAAGCAGACATATCCACGTTCCCGGATAGCATAAAAATCATTCCGTGGGCAGAGGTCACTCTTGTGTACGCTGAGCATACTTCAAACAAAAAACAAACTCCGTGACATGTAGTCCGCAAGCGAACTATAGCGACCGCCGCTTGTCAGCGAAGTTAGTGCCAACTTTAGCGGATAGAGGGTGTCGCGTGGTCAGCGCAACGAATCCCCACGGCGGTTAATTTAGATTTTCTAGAACGGAGCTGCTATTTCCTTTAAATAGCTGCCCAGTTATCCTCACGATGCTGTGTGGACCCCGTTTCAGACCCACTTCTTCTCAGAAAATCAAGTAGTGCCGGGAATCGAACCCAGGAACTCTGACCACGAGACCACAGAGGCTGTAGCTGAACACACCCTCACGCGTAAAAAAATGCTCCGCCTATCCACAGAATATTATGTAAACGGTGCTCATTCTTAGTGTGTTGATATCACAATAGTCTGGAAATGTGTGCGCCCCGCGAGTAGCAGCACGAATGTCGGTTTGGATTTTGGAATGGCAGAAGAAAGTGATCTTCATCTTTTGTTAGGTCTACTTATATCCCATCTTCCTTCCGGCCTATAACAAAAAATTTAATTACTAGTATTGGGGAAACTCGTCTTTGAACATCATCTTCCCTTTCTCTCTTCAGGGCTTATGTTTATACAATTTTTTACAATGAATTTATTGTTACTTTCGCATCTAATATGCCTCTTCTCATGTTTCAATTCAGGTTGAATTATATTCATAATACCTCTTTACGATTACTCTCAAAGTCAGAGTTATTTTACGACTGGCGGTTTACTTCCAATCAGTTCGTCTTGGCGCCAAGCCCCTTGAGACTCACGATCAGAATTTTTTTGCAGCTGAACCATTGTGGCTGTTGTCCTTATGTAACCTCTTCCCTGANCTTTTTTGCATTAATATGTATTCTCCACTTCCGGAACCATGGTTCTAAGAGGCGTATGGCAGAGTTTAACTTTCTGACTGCTATATCTATGCTGCCTGACCGAACACTAATATTCGTGTCATCAGCATAGACCGATATGGCTATGTTGGAGTCATTTTCAATTGAAGGAATGTCATTAATATAAATATTGAAGAGTGTGGGTCCAAGTAAGCTGCCCTGAGGCACTCCGGCCTGAATGGGGCGTAGGTTTGAATAATAGTTTTTGTGCATTACAAAAAAGCATCGATTCTGGAGGTAGTTATGTATTATATGAATGAAGTGAGGTGGAATTTTGGCCGAAATGAGTTTAGCAATCATCCCGGTGTTCCAGACCTTGTCGAATGCTCGTTCAATATCCAGGAATAAGGTTACTGTAGCTTTGTTATTGTTGAAACCGACAGGATGGGTTTCTTCTAAATACTATATACAGATTCAGTTCGTACCTCACAGGAAACACATTACGTCACCGCTACCAAGCCCAACCGGTTAACCGGTCGCTGTTTATTCTGAGAACTATATGAAGACACAAATACACTCTGTGGGCAGAATGTAAAGTTTTCGTAATAGTATGTTAAAGATGGTAGTACATACATTAAACACTGTGATTTAAGGGGTTAATATTATCCTCCCATTTACGCCTATGTGTTGTAAGTTGCCTCTATCCTTCACATTTTCCGACTAATATATTCTGTGCAGTTCTCGAATTCCATAAAAGTGGAGAGATTCTTAACCAGCTGAATTAAATTTGAAATACCCACCAAAGTTGTAGTCCGCTGTTCTGTATTTAATCTGCTTCTGTGTTTTGTTTCACGACTGCAATTCGCGGTGTAAGGTCCCGGAACTGGCTACACTGAGCCATTAGACATGGAACCAAACTATCACGGACTTGCATTAAAACCACGCAAAATGGCCACTGGCCGTGACTCATGTGGGCCCTGATTTCTGCCGGCAGCACAGCACAGACATACATCCCCTGTGGGCTAAAGATGCTAGATGGGGAGATATACATAGACAGGGCGAGGATTTGGAAGAGGGTGTGTAGAGGTGGAGTGTTTCAATTCAAAGGCTCCAAACCACCTCCCAACCCCCTTACTCCTATTTCCCCTTGTGGAGAATATAGTGCAAGCTCGCTCAAATCGGATTAAGGGATGGCTGGCAGTAGGGGATGAATTTCATACGAGAGGGCGTTCAGTCAGTGCAGCTAATTCCCATAAGACTGCCTAAAACCTGTACTGTGCCCGCTACTCGTGTTCGCATATCACGTCACAACCCCCGTAAGGAGACCATCCAGGACCATACAGTCAACGAAACTTGTATCGCGGCTGTGCTATCTGGCCAGCATGGCAAGTCCCTTTAAAATGTGACGACATTTAGATATCTGAGAATGGGACTTATCGGGACAAACTTATATTGATTAGTGAAATACAGAACAGGGTGAATTCGGGAAACATTTTCTATCATTCAGTTTTTGTATTCTACATAAAAACCGTAGGAGCACGCGGTAGCGTAGGTGATTGAGGCACTGTGCTACAAGTCGGAAGGTCACGGGTTCAATTCCAGATGAGACGATTGGATTTTTCAGTTGGCCTAATCCTTCCAGCCGCACTATAGCCCTAAGGTCGACTTAGCCTCTAACAGAAATGGGTACCAGAAATCTTCCTGGGGGGTAAAGGATGGCCGGGGCGTAAGGCTGACAACCTCACCGCCATCTGTGGGCCGATTGTCTGCAAAATGTGGGGAGCCTCGACGTCTCACAAACCTATGGGCCTCCACGGTTTGTTACAGGGATAGCTTTACCTTTTGTATACATAAAAAAACCTTAAGAGAATACAAGATGTAGGCTGAAAATGGAATTCACCAAATTCCGAATGATGACGTAATGGTCTACGTCACTTACTGACGATGACGCACCTTTGTTCCCATTGCAGATGGAGTGGGTGTTAGATACGCCATGTTGTTCTTTAGTTGTTTCGTTGCGGATATGGTTTCTTAATGTAGATTCAGCACCCAGCAGTTTCCTTGAGAAATCCTATCTGCCGTGCCCCCATGTCTTTCCGTCTTATTAGCCTAGTGCATGCGCGAGATATACATAACTCATGGTCGAAATGATAAACGTGTCCTTACCTGAGGACGGAAACAGATCCAGTTTCCGAAACGTTGTGTTTTTTTTTCTTAGTTATTTAGAATCCGGACGCTGGACAAAGTCCGAAAACCCAGTATCCACCATCGTCAGAACCACGAAGTATCTAAAATGTATTTCCACCATGGAACAATATCAAGATTTAAAATTACATCCTTTTTCCCCCCACTTTTTCAAATTTACCACTGCACTACACGTTTCGGCCTAGTCAATCATCATCAGGTGATTTGATATAAGGAGAAACTTTTGTGCCCTCCGCGCTACTGCGATCCGTGTTTTCGTGTTTACAGTGTTTCTAAATGAAGTCAATTTAGTTCCTCCTTCTGTGCTACATACGTTGCCCTTTTTTGTATGTCTGTTGCCTATCGAGTGTGCAGTGTGATGTTGTCAACGCACACAGGGCGCTGTGGGGAACTTTAAACGACGAATACCAACTGCGACAGGGCGCCGTGATGACAACTCTTGTGTCCAATTAACTTTTTCTGAGAAATACTGAAGGGAAACAGATATATAGCAAGGGATGATAGCATGTCTCGCAGTGGATTTTTATTTCTGTTTCTCTGTCTGCAGGTTCCAGTTCGACGCCCGAATTCTACAGTCTCCAGCAACACCCGCATAACCCAGCAACTGGAGTCGGGCTAGTTGCCGGGGCTGCATTTCCCACGGTACCACCCCCAGCACCTCCTCCAGGCTTCCTCCCACCGCTTCTAGGGTACCCACCCGCACCACCCCACCATCCAGTCTCTTCCTCAGACCCTCTCATACCTAACGACAAACTTCTGTCGCAGCCCGGGGCCAAACATGGGCCAGCGTTCGCTTTGGCCACTTCGGTATCCACGGAATTTGCCCCAGCCACACTCAGCCTCGCCATTCCTACCCCACCAACCCCTAAATTGTCACCTCCTCCCAGAAAATCGCCGAGTCCCACCCAAAACGCGAGGATGAGCAGTGATGACGCCAGTGATACTGGAGAAGACACGGTGGATGTGGTGAGATCGGCCTTCCAGCAAGTGCGGCCCCAAGGAGGAGGGCCCGAGAGGCGGAGAAGCCCGGAACCGCGGCCGGCTACTCTTCTGACGACGTCGTGTTCTAACACCTCCGCGACGCCCACGCCGATACAGAGCCACAAGGCTGTCTGGAGACCGTACTAGCGAGCAGTCACTCTCCGTCTAACGCATGCCTTCTGTGGTGACCGCAATTTATATGTGACGCCGCGTACTTTGGTAAATGGATACAAATGTTTCTGAGGAAGGTGCTGCCTCCATCTTCAGGGAAGACAGGATTTCGGTCTTTAACCAAATGTCGTCATGATAGCATAGAGCAGGGTGAGAGAGGAATGAAATGAGGAACTCAAAAAGTCGATCAGAGAACATAAAGAGAAGAGAATGTTTGGGAGATGCGCGTATAGATGGGAGGATACTAATAAATTAATCTTAAAGAAATAAGATGTGAATGCATGGGTTGGATTAAGCTGGCTTGAGATAGAGACCAGTAATGAACAACTATGAAAACGGTAATGAAACTTAAGCTTCCTTGACTAGCTAAGATACTCTCAGCTCTTCAAGAACAACTGTGCTCCATGTAATTTACATTTCTTTTCCTCCGTTTCCATGAAAACATATAATTTGCAGTGGCAAAGTATAATAAATTGTTGACTTTAATTGTCAAGAAATTACAACATAGTTCATTTTCACTTCTGTTATGAACAGGGCCCGGATTTTGATGACATGTCATCTTTTTTTTCTTTATATCCTACGCAGTGCTCTTAAATATATAAATCTCGGATATGAGCTGCTGGTTACAGAAATTTACGTAAATTTTATAGGTATTTTTTTTACATTTTTAGGTTTAAGGTCATTTGTTCACTTTTTGGGGTAATTTTTTGGTAGATTTTTGGACTTTTAAGGGTATTTCTTGTCATTTTTGTCCATTTTAGGGAATTTTTCTTCATATGTTTTCTGAAATGTGAATAACATGGGAGCGAAGTGTTCTTTCTTTTCTCCTTTAGGTCATTTTTCTGGATTTTTTCGGTCATTTTATAGGTCATTTTTTAAATATTTTCAGTCATCAAAATCCGGACCCTGGTTATGAAATACTGAAGTTGCCCAGAGGAAAAGTGACTACTGTTTCTCAACGAGATATCTCATTCGTGGAACTAAAAATGTTAATTAAAGTACTATCTTATTTTGCCACGCACGCAGTATAGCATATGGGCTGATGTGCTCGGGGCGGTACATCAGCGCGAACTGGTGCATGACGTAATAAGGAAATGATACACTCAAGATGCACCTTCCGAAGCTACTGACGAGATTCCGATGAGAAGCTCGGGTTACTTAATATCTGAACAATTAATTCTTTCTTAATATGGATGAAGTTAACTGTGATATTTCAAAAGAAATTATGAATATGTAAAGTATATAAAGATAAATTTACCGCCTCTGTGATCTAGTGGTCAGAGTTCCTGGCTACAGATCCAGAGGTCCGGGGTTCGATTACCGGGGTCTGGAACGGGGTCCACTCAGCCTCGTGAGGATAATTGAGGAGCTATTTCAAGAAAATAGTGGCTCCGGTCTAGAAAACCTAGATTAACGGCCGTGGGGACCCGTTGCGCTGACCACGCGACACCCTCTATCCGCAAACGTTGGCACTAATTTCACCGACAAACGTCGGTCGCTCGGTCGGTATAGTTCGCTTGCGGACTACAGGCCACTGAGTTTTTATAAAGATAAATTTAATTTAACATGGAAATGAATAAGCAGCTCGAAGATCAAAGTCCTCCTGAATTCACGAACAGTCATAAATGACACCCGACTTAAGCTTCAAAATAAACTTACAGAATGAGACCTGAAATATTTCCTTGCGAGCCATTCATGTTTTGTCGTTGTCTTCTCTATTGTAACTGACTGATTGCTAAGTTTCTGCTGGCCCTCAACAGCAGAGTGATTTTTGGTTCTGAGTCCCATGAGACTCATGACCATATTTCACTATCTGACGAATCTGGGATCCTTCAGACTCTGGCTCCTTTATTCCATCTGGTACATGTCGTCACGTGGGTGTCGTACCGCGCAGAAAACATAAAAGTGAACTTAAGATATATCGTCCTCTCAAACACTAATGAGAATACGGGAATTGTTTTGGAGCATAAATATTATACATCTCTGTTGACCTATGAATATAAGACTGGATGTTAAACCAGTAGATTCATACGCTTAGTCTTGGATTATAATGCCGTGCAGTCTGGCAGGCGGGTATAAACTTTTCAGAGGAATACACTGCCTGAACTGATGACGGAAGCAATATATTCTTCCGAAATATTGGTACATACCTAACAGACTAATCGGCGTCATAAGCCAAAGGATTAAAACATAAAATTGTGTATCTCCTTTAAATGCCATATTCTGATGATAATAACACCGATTAATCGATCATACTTGTCAATCATTGACTGCTCAATTTATTTTGAATCTTAAAATGATTTATGCCTCATTTGTTAATGTCTTAGGATCGCTAATGTTGTTAATATACTCCATCTGCTGCAGGAACGAATGTGCGTCATTGTCTATCAGTGACATAGACCATTACGTCATTAATATTGGACTCTGTTTCAAAAATGTTTCTGATGTTTACACTCCAGTGGAAAATTCGAACGCAAACACGAAGGTTCTCAGAGAGAAAGGATAGGGTGGTATGGACTGGATTGATCTGGCTCAGGATAGGAAATAGTGGAGGGCTCTTGCGAACACGTTAATGAATTTTTGGGTGTCATAAAATATTGGAAATTTCTTGAATAGCTATGCAATTGGCAGCTTCATAAGAAGGACTCAGCTCCATATAGTTAGTTATAAGCTAGCCTACACCTTACGTGACGTGCACTGGTTGGCAGAGCAGATGGACCCGGTATAGACGGCTGTACAAATAGTGAATCCAGTGTTGCTTCTGAAGGGGCCATATAATGCCCAGTTCGAAATTATACAAAATTATGCCTATCTGTAATAAAGAACTCAACATTTGGATGTGATACAGAGCCCGAACAAGTAATAACTGCATTAATACGGAAATATTTTTATGGCACTTAAGAAAAGCACTAATAAGAAAATAACTTTTAAATAAATATTCGTTAGATGAAAAGTCTGTACTTAATTAACCCATTCAGGAAGCAGAAAACATTTGAATTTATTTATATGCGATTCGGTAGAAGGAGTGATATGTCTAGTGACTACTATAATTAGAATCAAGTGTTATAATAAAAAAAAAATTTAAAGTGTATATAAACAAATCTGAAACAAAACTGAATATTCAGTTCAAATGAAGGCTAACAGTGACTATTACCTATTTCAGTGTAATACCTGGAATGCTTCTGCCAAGTTTTACTATAGATAATAGGGTGAAGAAGATAATGAGGCCTGAACGAAAGTGACTTATTATCTCATACAGGGAAAAAGTGATATAAGAAAGCTTGGTAGAACAGTAAATGAAAAGAAAGACATCATTCTGGTGAACAACACTACAGAAATCATGTCCTTGATCAAACTCTTATTACTACGTTCGTCATATCTGATAACATTTCACGTGATGTGTTCAGTTCCGCACGACTCCACTTGTTCCAACTTCTTGTGGTGCACAGAATCTGCGATTCCCCTCTTGTTCAGACAATCAACACCGATGTGAAACGTGTCTCAACACTAACAATGAGCATGTGACACTGCATGGTGTGTTCAAACTGCTGTGTTATTGTGTTAGCAAATGTTGGAAAATCTTGGTAAGGAGAGAAATATATATGGAAAGATTAATTTGGGGGGAAACCCATAAAAATATTAACACAATATTTTTATCTTGATACTGGACTCAAGTGTCCATATAAATTTACAAAATTTGTCCAAATTAGTGTGAAAAATTTTATGGGATCTGTAACAATGTAACAGGCATTATAAGATTTGAGGTTTTCGCAGCTGTTACATAAAGAAAGCCGTCTTCTGTTCCTCTGAAACGTCGGTTCGCACAAGATCTACACGGCGCAACGTCACAGAAGACATCATTCTTTATGTAACAGGCTTTCACAGCGTCCGGATGAGATGTATCTTATTCAGGTTTCCTTCCTGACAAATTCTTTGCATTTAAACCAACGGGTAGTACCTCTCTATTATGGATTAATTATGTGTATAGGCCACATAAATATGTTCCTGCTTCTCGTTTTCTGGAAGTGTCTGTCCCCGTAGAAAAATATACCCGAATCGGAGGTTCATTTCGCAGACATAAGATTCATCATTGTAATCAACAAGTTAGCACTTAGTCTAAGTCGCACATCCACACGTCAATTTCACTTATGGACGATTTTAATGCTATTCTAGGCCTTTCGGTTTCTTCATATAAGTAAATATTGCACTGAAATCGCGAGCCCCTGCGTAAGAATTCCGATCCTTCAAATGAGAGCTCGAGAGGACGGTAGGACAGAATATCCAGTTGTACGAAACAGAAAAGTTAACAATATGAAGTTGTTCTTATGCTTATCTAATTAAGCATTACGCTATGAAGGCGTATGGAGTAGTGGATATATAAATCCACATTTTCTTAACTTCGTCATTATTTTGAGATGAGCGGTCAGCTTTAACCTCGGAAAGAGCCGGTGATATTCACTGGATAGTAAGGCTGGGTGGGCCCCAGAACCGGTCTAGACGACGTGGAGAAACGAAAATTCTTGCCCTTACCGGGCCTCGATCTCCGACTCCTCGCTTGTCTAGCCCGTGGCCCATCGCTGTACCGACTGAGCTATTGCGGCTCATCTAATTCTCATGCAATTTTATATTCAGTGGCTGAGCAGTCGCGTTAGTCCGGTTAACATATTGAAAAAATGAAATAAAATTGTAGCTAAGTGATACTTCATAAACTGCCGGGAAAATGGCATTGTCTGCCATCCCTAGCGAGCCAATCACAGATGTTGTTAGCCAGTTCCTTGAGGCTTCCGCTAGCCGTTTGTGAGCGCAGGAGGAATTGGAAGGGATACGACATAACAGAGGCCTCGGGGAGGACAAAGCGCATGATCTTCCGAGCTGTCACGTTAACCACGTGAGGAATGTCAAGGCATTTCACTTGTTTCCGTACTCACAGAGGTTCAAAAAGCTTTTAAAAAATCACGCTCCGCTACTGCCTTCCTCAACATGATGCCATAAAATTATGCATATACCAATGGTTCACAGGAATTTACTCTATCTTTGGTAAAAAATAAAAAAAGACAATTTGTTGAGTACGACCTACTCAAAAATCTATTACACAAAATTAATTATAGAATTTCAAAATAGCCTAACTAAATCACTCAGCACTAGACACATATATTTTTATTTCTAAAAAATAAATGTATATATATATATAAATGGCCTAGACAATTCCCATATGCGCGCATATGAAGAGAATCGTTGTACAGGTTACTCCATCTGTTATCCAGTAAGTAAACTGTTTCGACTTACATCTATGCCAATGTCAACGCTTCCCGTGTGGGAGACTGAACCGTGTAAGATTAGTCCTCCACTCCTGTATTTCTCTCCTGCCAATGAATTTTTAACATGGACGATTTTAAAACTTATTCTTACCTAATGGTATTGTAGGTTATGCTGTAAATTTTGTATATTAGCTCCGGTGATATCTCCAGTGCAAGTCTGTACTATAGTCAGTGGTGATAATTATGATAAATTAGCTTGTATATTGTATATAGTCCGAACTCCTAAACTTGGTATGAATAAAATTCTAATGTAATTATAAGATCAACAATCACTTATTGTATGGATAATATATAAAAGTATTAAAAACAAATTTACAAATGTTAATGGCTTTTTTAATTAATATTTATTCATCAACCCTAATTTGTAACTCTGAAAATGAAGAAGTAATCGTATTCATTAAATTCGTCTACAGTCACTCCATCATGTAACTCCATGACTTTAGTCTGCAAGTTAACTATACAGACCGAGCGACCGCAGCTTGTCGACGAAGCTAGTGCCAACTTTAACGGATAGAGGGTGTCGTGTGGTCAGCGCAACGAATTCCCACGGCAGTTAATTTCGGTTTTCTAGACCGGAGCCGTTACTTTTCCATTCAAGTAGCTCCTCAATTATCCTCACGAGGCTGAGTGCACCCCGTTCCAGGGTCACAACTTCTCAGAAACTGTGGTAGCGCCTGGGAATCGAACCATGGACCTCTGGATCTGTAGCCAGGAACTTTGACCACTAGACCACAGAGGCAGTCCCATCGTGTGACAGTATATATTTGTATTAATTGGTTATTTAATAATGATGTATCAATCGAGACAATACACATTGGAATAATGGGACGATTTGGAAGAAAGCGGTTGTGGCCTATTCGAGATACATTCCCCGTATTTGCCTCGAGAGACAAACAAAAACCACAAATACGTAGAAACACCCTCTCATATCATTCGAGGCTGAACAGCTTCTGCCGTAGACGCAGCGTCGGTGAACGATCTCTTCAGGATAAAGACAGTGAATTGGTGGTCTGGGTGAGATGGAATTGCATATTGTTGTCTTGTAAGTTATGACACCGTGCAGTCTGGTATGTGGTAACCAACTCTTCGGAAAACCTAACGGAAGCAGTGTTTTCCTCCGAAACTTTCGTAATCACCTACCATGCCGCTGTCAACAGAGAAAAATCGGTAATGATGACTTACATTCTGGAGATAGCCGCTTCGAGTGTCGTTCGAGACTTCGACTATCCTGAGGTTATTCGTCGTTTTACTCAGGCCAGTGCGCAAATGCCGGGTCATGACCTCAAAATTAACAGCGGTCGCTTCCTTCCACATCCTTAATTTTTTATTCATTAGTAATCTGACCATTTGACGCTATACATTATGAGCTCATGTCAGAATGGTTAAAACCGTAAAGTTAAAAAAGGTAAAGATGTCCCTGTAACAAGCCGTGGAGGCCCGTAGGATTGTGAGACGTCGAGGCTCCCACATTTTCTCGATAATCAGCTCACAGATGGCGGTGATGTCAGCCTTACACTCCGGCCACCCTATACACCCAGAAAGATTCCGGGTACTCATTTGTGTCAACCAACTACGCTGCCTCATGCACCCTCGTTAAAACCAGAAGGAAATTAAAGAGAAAATTTGTCCGTATGGTTAATTAAGCACCCCGCCACGATGACATATGGTGGAATGCAGATATAGGTTCACGATTCTTGACCTCGGCACTAGCTGTAGGTGAGAGGTCAGCTTCATGGCCCGGCAGCTTTACCCCGGTTAAGCCTCCGGTAACCAATGGATGGACCCCAGATGCGGTCTGGATGCTGTGAAGTAGAAAAACATATCTTGCGCCTATGGTAAGGGAAAGTAATTCACGTGCTTAACTAATTAAGTACTACGCCATGGAGGCGTATGGGGCAGTGAATGTATAGATCCACATTTTCTTGACCTCAGTATTAGTTGGAGGTGAGTGGTCAGCTTCACGGCCCGGTCGCTTTACCCCCGGGAAAGAGCTCCCGGTACTCATTGGATAGGAGGTTGAGTGGGCCCAGGAGCCGGTCTGGACGACGTGAAGAAGAGAAACATCTCTTGCGCTTAACTAATTAAGCACTATGGCATGAAGGCGTATGGGGGATTGGACGTATAGTTCCACATTTTCTTGACCTTGGCACTAGTCTGAGTACAATAGAGAAATCACAACAGCAGTCTTCACCCTACTGGAATCTAAAATCTCACACAGACTATCCTAGGATTGAACCCG
Source organism: Cryptotermes secundus (assembly GCF_002891405.2). Lineage (NCBI taxonomy): Eukaryota > Metazoa > Arthropoda > Insecta > Blattodea > Kalotermitidae > Cryptotermes > Cryptotermes secundus. The sequence goes on along the minus strand of NW_019743147.1, from coordinate 2,545,872 downwards.
GCTCTAAATACCTTTCAGAATAAGAAATCAAGTTATAGTACGTAGCAATGGACAGGAGAGTAACCATAGCAAGGAAAGAAACGACCATTCGCTTGTGTATAACTTGCAGCGGCTTCATCCATCCACTGTACTCGTACACATACTCTGTATTTGCCCCCCGCAGCTTACGGCTGCACATGCCCCTTCATTTAGAGCAAAGGGGCGAGAGAGCGAGCCGTTTCTCTGTCCCTCTTTTACAAAAAAAAAAAATATGTATATGTATACCTATATAAAAAAGGTAGTGGGTAACGCAGCTTCATTGCGACTGCGCGAGACAAAGGACTCAACGTGGCGTGAAATACGATGAAATGTGACGCTCCCTTGGAGTGGTGAACAAGCCTGGACTCTGCACTTCCACGCCACTGGACGAACCTTCATTCTAACGAGACTGCATTACCTTAGCACCAATTCGCAGTCTGCGACTATCAAATAGGACTACTGAATTACCTCGCTTGGACCTTACGCATGGTTGGTTACATGAGATCTCTGCTTTAAGCGAGATTGTAGATAGCACAAGGATGGCTTTAATTTGTTCCCTATACCGTGTCTTTCTAAAGAAGAGGTCGACTGAAGAATTGTAGACGGATATTAGAGACTAGCATAAAGCCTGGCAGAAATTAAAAAAAAAAATATAAGTATGAGAGAAGAAAGGTGACGCCCTGTAGCTAACTCAAACGCACTCTAGAATCCTTAACTCTGCTAGTGGACTGCGCATTCTGTTGAGAACGGTCATAATCTGATATCAAACATTCTTTTAATTTCTTAAAAGGCGGCCATATCTATAGTAGGATATTAAACAGGACATCACGGTCAGTATTGCGACTGGAGACGGGCTGGACGGCAGAGGGGCCGGAGTTCAAGTTCTGGTAGGGGCAAGATTTATATCTTCTCCACGTCGCCCAGACCGGTTCTGGGGCCCGCCCGGCCTCCTATCCAATGGGTACTGGGGGCTCTTTCTCGGGGAATAAAGCGGCCAGGACGCGAAGCCGACCACTCCAGCTAGTGTCGAGGTCAAAATAAATCGCTCTATACAGCCAGTTCCCCTTACGCCCTCGTGGAATAGTGCTTAACATAGGGACAACTTCTACTAAACATATAATACTGTCACGTGTATTAGTGAATAATAACGCGGGTTCTTGATTGGACGAACGTGTTTATTTACTCCTGATACCACAAGTAATTACACTTAATTATTGCGCTATCACGATTTACACACTTTCCAGTCCACTTCACACGCACTAGGATTCTCAGTTCCCATTAGTCGTCTCCTAGCAACGGATATCAACACAGAAATTAGCACTTCAAATCACTATAAAGTCCTCTTTCTATTTCGTCTTCAATCACTCTGGAACCTCGGAACTAAAAAAATCTTCTAGACTCACTCCTCCAGCTTACGACTGGCTCCTAACTGCCATGAGCGAATTCTGTTACTCTCATTTATATAGGCGCGGAACGGACATGGACTAACAGTAAACACATCACGTGATCGCTATCCAACCAGTCTATTGGCGCGTCGGTCGGATCTAAAGAAAACACAGCTTCATCTATTGTTGCGTGTTGGACTTTTTTTACAGAGCTGCTGTCTGGCAACGCGTTGATCAAATCCGTTAACGATATCAATATACACTAACCAGTCGAAACATCGGTGGGCTCTGCCGAAGCACAGGATGTTCCAACACATAAGCCTGTACTGTTTTATTCGTTAGTGGGTACGTCAGTGAGAATATATTACAGTTACTGCCGTTTAGATGCGAGAAACGTGACACAACGAGAGAATATCGGGCACTAACTGGCCGCTTTATCTACTGTCACGGAGCTGGACATTAATTAGCTGTGCTTGGGTTGCAATATATCCACCGTGTATTGCTTACAAATAGCAGCCGTCAAACGCATCTAATGGAGATGGCGTTAATGCAATCGTTCAGTCATGCTGCCGGGGAGAGTAGTAATAAAACTTGTAAATAATAAAAATAACACCGTGGTGTATAGAGGAGCCGGAATAACTCAGTCAGTATAGAGACTAAGCTATGGGCTGAATTACCGAGGAGTCGGGTTTCGATTCCAGGTAGTGGCAAGAAATTTTACTTCACCATAACGTCCAGACAGGCTCCGGGACCCAGACAGCCTCTTGTAAAATTGACACTGGTGAAGCTGACCACTCAACTCCATCTAGTGCCGAAGTTAAGAATGGTGGAGCTATACTTCCAAAATCCCATGTTTTCATGACGCGGTGCTTAAGTAACTTTGCATTTGTTACGTTGTACATAGATTGAGAGGGGGGCACGTGGTGACGTAGTTGGTTGAGGCACTATGCTACAAGCCGGAAGTTCGCGGGTTCGATTCCCAATGAGGTTATTGGGATTTTCAATTGACCTAACATTTCCAGCCGCACTATGGCCCTGAGGTCAACTCAGCCTCTAACAAAAATGAGAATCAGGAAAATTCCGAGGGGTGAAGGGCGGCCGGAGCGTAAGGCTGACTTCACAGCCATCTGTGAGTCGATTGTCTAGAGAAAATGTGGGAGCCTCGACGTCTCACAACTCTATGGACCTCCATGGCCTCTTACAGGGATGGCTTTATCTTTACCTTTACATACACGTTGACTGAGAGCCCTGAGCACACTATGCCTGGCAGGAGAATGGACAAAGTAGCACGTCAGAAGATTCCAAGTGCTTACTTTGCATAAAGTCTTATTGTGATAACGAAGCCAACGTGAATAAATTGGATGGGACATGAGGCACGCATGTTGAGACGAGAAATGCAATTAATAATTTAGTCTGAAAATCTCACGTCACGATACTATTTAGGGTAATATATATGGGATAATATTAAAACGGATTTTAAGGCTGTCGAAATTGAGGCTACTGATGGGATTATTTTGTCTTGGGATATGATAGAATGGGAGGCATTGTGAAAAGAGTAATGGATACCACTGGACATGGTTTTGATTTAACTCCATACACCTATCATTCACACAATTTATATCCTCAAGATCGAGCTTCATACTGTCCTACCTTTTACTTCTTGCACATTCAATGGGTTGTTTTCCAAAGAGGTTTCCCCATCGTAATTCTATGTGCAACACTTTGCTCCTCCCATCAGCCAGATATCCACCAATCGGAGCCCCATAATTTCGATATTCTGAAACTGCTAGGTGACCTGCATAATTGGGTCTCATTTTTAATCCCCGTTACAGGTCGTAAAACACATTACGTCATAACGTGGCGTAACACAGGAAAGCCTATGTCCTAAGTTCCGCCGGTAAGCATGAAACCAGGTAAGTTAATACAGGTTACCTGATGTATGTGACAAGAACATGACCCGACATTCCCCATGGGGATGGTGATGTATTTCATACAAACTCTCGACCCCAGAATTTATCCCCTTCGACCAGGAGGCCGTGTCGTGGCAGAAGGAATCATACGAAATGAATAAGCCAATCACAAAACTCTTTACTGCTCTGTACGGATGGTATGTATAAAGAAAAGCATGCGACCGACCGGAGCCCATGCATACTTCAGAACACAGGAGGTTATAGCAGAGTCGCACAACGGGGTTCGCAGCTTGTGTTACGCAACCCCTAGCTAACACGAAATTTACTTATTTAATACTTTCCTCTGCGTTCCTCTACTAAATTTTATCTCCTACATGGCACATGCCTATCCTTCTTTTTTATTTGTCCTTTATTTTGACTCTCGTAAATCATTCTTCCTTTCTTACAGACACCAAGCATGTGTTTCGCCACGTATACTATCTTCTGCTTTACTTTCTAGAAACCTTACTATAGATCCTTGTCCGATTAATTCTAATTAAGTGCACCAACTACTCCAACCTTCTCGTTAATGCTGGGATTTTGTGTTATTCCCTCAGTTGTTAGTTTTTTTTTTATTTCTAGTGGAGTGGGACTAAGTCCCTTGTAGTGCTGCCACTTCTGGCCTATTGTACCAGCCCCAGATGATACGTGAGGGTGATTGTGGAGCATTGGTGGAATGAAGATTGGCAGGGGAAACCGAAGTACTCGGAGAAAAACTGCCCCAGCGCCACTTTGTCCACCACAAATCCCACTTGACCATACCCGGGATCGAACCCGGGAAGCCAGCGACTAACCGCTTGAACTATGGTGGGGCCTCAGTTAGTTACTTCTCATTCTTCAGACTCCTTGCTCAAACATTAATAAGAACGTTATATACCATGAAATATTCTCTGACGATCAGCAGTGTCAATGTGCAGCTGTGGTGTTCGAGATACTGTTTCTACCTCCATTATACGAAACGACGGATATCAACTCCATATTGACAAGGTGATGGCCCAAGAAGATTTAATTATATGAGGGACATTCAGTAAATATGCCACAGATGGAAGTAAAACAACTGTAATGGACGTCAATAAGTTTTCCACCTGTATCACTAGGTAGCAGCACAGTCCAGTTTCATGAGAGTCTAGGTAGCAGATCTGTATACGAATGTTCAGAGGCTGATTTTAGTAGTCAAAATGGCTACCGTGCTTTAGGAGCACGCTATCGAAGAGCAGCGGTTTCTTTTTGTGAGCAAGTGAACTAAATGCAAGGAATATTCGTAAGGAAAAGTTTACGGTTGGAAGTATTTGTCGCTTAAAGCGTTTCACAACTGGGTCGAGGAAGGGGCTGAGACAACAGTCAAAAGACTTCTACGTGACCGACTTCGACTCCCTGGTAAAGCGATCGGACGGGTGTATCAGTGTTGGTGAAGGATATGTCGAGAAATAAATATTTTTTTCTCCAAATTCAAAAATCACATGTTTTACGTTTTATATTCATTTGTGGCCTATTTACTGACTATCCCTCGTATACTGGGGCCATAAAAGCCTCAAACCCTAATGCAACATCACGTGAGTATTTAATAATTAATGATAGAAGCAATTCAGTCGTTTGATAATTTCCTTTTATAAAGTGGCAATGCCACTTAAGAGGACCTGGAAGTTTTAGAACATGACGTAATTAGGACATGAAGGTAACTGATTCAGGAGCCTGAATGAACGTAGTGGACCCAAATTTGACGATTATGAATTTAACGGGGCAACAAATGCAAATGACTGGGCTAACTTCAAATATAGGAACAAAAGAAACAGATTCCGTGGCCTGTAGCCCGCAAGCAAAGTATACCGACCGAGCGACCGCCGCTTGTCGGCGAAGTTAGTGCAAACTTTTGAGGATGGAGGGTGTCACGTAGTCAGCAGAACGAATCCCCATGGCCGTTAATCTCAGGTTTCTAGACCGGACCCGCTATTTCCTCGAAACAGCTCCTCAATTATCCTCACGAGGCTGAGAGGACCCCGTTCCAGACCCACTACTTCTCAGAAAATCTGGTAGCGCCGGGAATCGAAACCGGGACCTCTGGATCTGTAGGCAGGAACTCTGACCGCCACTCTACAGAGACGGTCAAAAAAAAGAAAAAACACGGAACAATTTTAAGTTTTGTTTATTTAATTGAGTTAAATTTTACTTCGATCTCAGGGTTTTAATTTTTGCATGTTTCTAGTTCCTCGTCGCCCACAAATTTCATGTTAAATAACTGCAAACCTTGACAGACGTCAATCAACGTGGTATTGTCAATAAATTGCGTTACATGCGAGTTGAAAACTTTTATTTTCTCACAAGACGTTGCTAGAAGAGAGTGAAGAGTCAGATATCGAGGCTATGTTCAAAATTTTCCAAATGAAAGTCCATTAACACACGTTCAGCAATATTTGTAACACAGCGACCAACCTCTCGCGCCACAAAATGTTGCATCGCCCCACATGGGGCCCATATAACCAACCGTAACATATCTACTTTCCAAAATAACGTATACTATACATATCAAGATCACACTACCGAATTTTTTGTTCACCAAACCACTCAAATCATGGAATTCCACGAGAAAACTGCACCAGTTACACAAGCTCCAGCTGTCGCTTGTAATTAACTTATTTCTACGCGGTATATTTACACGTAAATTTCGCATGGTATTACCGAAGATATAGGCTCTTCCCACAAATGTAACTTGCTGCAGGAAGATTGAACGTTTCCGCCGATAAGGTCAAATCTGGGGGGGGGGGGGGTGGAAGAGGTGGAATTAAGAGCAAAATATATTTCCAAATAACAATGAAAATGCTACTCACCCAGCAGGTTCGGGGCGGAACTCCACAACGAGAAGAAAAATTTCCTTTCCCTCACTTTAAATCTGAAAAAAAAAATAAAGCCACTTGTGAGAATGTAGATCACATTTTTCTGGGTTTTGATAATTTACATTCCTGTAAATGCACATGACTGTAACGGGGAAACAGCCGCCTCATTATTCAGCATAGAAATGAGAAGGGTTAAGACGGGACGGGCTATATGGGAAGTGTGGCATGTCTGAAGCCAAGGAGAAACAAATTTGTAAGATCAGTCACGTGTGAGAGGGGAATTTGAGCACTGTCCTGGCCTGACGGAATGGAGGGAAGGCTCCTATGGGGCCCGTACAAGACACGACCCTTAACAGGCCTTCTACTAACGAGGGGAATTTGAGCACTGTCCTGTCCTGACGGAATGGAGGGAAGGCTCCTACTGGGGCCCGTACAAGATACGACCCTTAACAGGCCTTCTACTAACGAAGGCCCTTTATGGGGCTAATCAGATCCCTTTTAGAGCTAATGCATAGGAGAGCCAAGAGAGTGTGTGTACTTTCGTTAAGAGAGGCATTTCTCCAGTCCTTCAAGATATGAAGGCAGACGCCATTTTCTGCACTCGTGTTTTCATGTTCCCACATACACAAGAAGCAGAAGAAGATAGTAAGTATTTCCTCTTTATTTGACCCTTTTATACAGTGGAATTGCAGAGGGCCTTCCAAAATAGGAGTCTCAGTAAGAGAATTTTCTGTTTCCACCGGCTGAAGGGGACTCTACCTCCTGTTTCTCTCATTGGCCAGGCTACTACTGATCCACGCAGGCCTCCCAATATGCCCCATCCATGTTCACTTTAACTCTGTAGATGGAAGCAGGAGGTTCCTCCGAAAATTTGATATCCACTTCCAAATAACAAGGTGTCAAACACAGAAGACTAAGTGAATTATGAATTGGGAATAATGCAGAAGAAGAGAGTCGTGGCCTACTTAGAAGAGCTATCCTGGCATTTGCCTCAAGAAAGTGAGGACAATCGGGGAAATGTTAAAATGTTTGGTATCCCAGCACGTCCCAAGTATAGGTAAGAAGCATTACCGTCTATGGGAACTTGTTCGGTTAAACTGAATTCTACCACCACCACTAATAATAATAATAATAATAATAATAACAATAATAATTAAGTAACAGGAAGACGACCATTCACCTCAATCTGCTGAGAAGAATACGTGGAACTACAACTTTACTCCACCTTACATCTTCATGGCGCGATGCTTAAAGATAGGGAAACATTGTCAGTAGTTTAATATAAGCTATTATTAATGTAAAGTAAAGTTTCCCCGGTGCTTAATTAAGCAACACGCCATGAAGACGTATCCGGCATTGGTGAAACATCTCCACGTACTTTTGTCCGTCAGACCAGATGTACTCATGGTCGGTATGTTTGTTAATGGGTTTAAATTGGGATCAACTGTGTTGATTAATCAGGGCTATTAATACAAAAATTTCATTCATTCATCTATGGCTCTACAGCCTTTCGTTGGGCCCTGACCTCGTCTTCAGTTTCGTAATCTTTTTTACACAGAGGGTAGGACTCTTTGGACGAGTGATCAGCCCGTCGCAAGGCCGCTACCTACATACAGAATAAACGCACACACAAATATTAATTCTTTTGAGCTGGATTCAAACCCACGATCGAAGCGTTTGAAACAGGGAAACAGTTCATGCCTTAGACCGCGCGGCCACCGTGATCGGCAATGCAAAGATTAGAACCCAAAAATAATAGAAAAGTGTCCTTCTTTACAAGGTATCAGGCATGCAGCTATTCAAGAAATTCCCCGCCCCTTTTAGTTTAAATTGAATTTTGGAAACAGGACTCCCTCCATATTACATGTATATTTTATTAATTAGGTGGCCTAGCTTCGATTAGAATACAACAGAGACCTGAGCACGAAGTTAGGTTCACATTTACTGTCCACAGAATGCGCAGTTCATTTGGTCGAGTCCACTGACTGAGGTAAGGATTGCAGAGAATATACACATCCTTAGTTACAGTGCGTCAACCTCCTTCCCTTCCACAATGCACCTGCAAATACTGCTCTACTACAGTGATTCTAAATGATTTTCACATTGCTTTCTTTTGAACAGACGCCATTTTGAGGTATGACGTCATAGTTTCACCACTACATCAATGAGGCAAGTACAGCATAGAAAATCAAACTCTTTGAGTTACCCTCTCATATTCTGTCAGCAGTTTTATTTTGCTACTTGCAGTTTGAAAATTATAAGCGACAGAAACCCCGACAATAATTTGGAATCATATTGCATTTCTTACAAACTTGCTTTGAGGGGGCAGGCGGTAGCGCAGTTGGTTGAGAAACTATGCTCCAAGCCGGAAGGTCACGTTTTCAAATCCCGATGAGGTCATTTGGTTTTTCAATTTACCTAATCCTTCCAGTCGCACTAGGGACCTGCGGTCGACTAAGCAATGAGTACCAGGAAGTTTACTGGGGGTAAAGGGCGGCTGGTGGGTGCATAGGGCTGACAAGCTCAACGCCATCTGTGAGCAGATTGTCTAGAAAATGTGGGAGCCTCGACGTCTCACAATCATATGGGCCTTCAGGGCCTGTTATAGGAACAGCTTTACCTTTACCTTGCCTATCGAGAGGTAACTTGACACGACATGGTTAAAAAAATTATAGAAGATAGATCGACTAAAATTGAAAAGATATTCAGTTGTAATTCATCTCTGAAGATAATATATTCTTCTGGAAAGTTAATAATATCACCTACCGAACTACAACAAATTTACCCAGAAGATCACAATATCAATCACGAAATTGTTATTATGTATTCCGTTTGAAATTTAAAAATACAAAAGTTCAGGGGGGGGGGGCTGAAAGAAATGGCCATGAATTATGAATATGAGACTCTTCTTGTTGCTATATGACGATATACGAACACCCTGGAACAGAGAACTGAGCTCACATACCTAAACACCCTGAAGCTTCCTCCTCGAATATAATTTAAAGAGAAAACAGTAAAACTATCCCTGTAACAGGGCATAGAGGCCCACAGGTTTGTGAGGCGTCCAGGTTCCCACATTTTCTAGAAAATCGGCACGAGTGATCCAGTGAGGTTGTCAGCCGGCCGCCCTTTGACCCCAGGAAGATTCCTGGTACTCATTTCTGTTAGAAGCTGAGTCGATCCCAGGGCCATAGTGCGGCTGGAATAATTAGGTCAATTGAAATATCTAATGGCTTCATCGGGTTTTGAAAACGTGACCTTCCGGCTTACAGCATAGTGCCTCAACCAACTATACTACCGCGTGACCCTCCTCAAACATAATTCAGAAATTGAATAAACTAGATATTCAACGATTTCTTAACATGTTATCAAGCACAAAGGTTCATTGCCGCCTTTGGTTCCTGTGCTGAGCATGGTTAATCCAGTCCCACCATACTAAGATGATGAAAAAGAGAGGTGATTGGTCAGATTCAATCCCCGGCCTCTTTATACCCAGGGATGCATCGCGTGGTACATACTGAATAGGGGGATGGGTGAGTGGCGGTCTGGATGCCGTGTAGAAAAGTATCTCTTACTCCTGCCAGGAAATGAACCCCTGTCCTCTGCCATCCAACCTGAGACGAGTTGCCATACCGAATGGCCTAGCCCAACACGCTGAGACCATATACCTATATTATGCCTATTTTTATTCGCTACCGGAGCAACGTGTGTTAAATGAACCCATAATGGAGAGATCGAACTTGTTCCTCAGTTTGTGAATTGCACCATGACACACCTAACATAATGTGACACTTGATGAGGAACCTGAATTGCGCACACAGCTATACAGCAGTGAAGGTCGCTGTGCAGAATTTGATCATTTCCCGGTAACAAACTTGTTACAGCTAATCTTGCTCCGTTTTCTATACTCCCTGGCATAAAAACACAGAAATATTTATATAGTCAACCAGTAACCCTGCAGGACGTCACCGTCTAGTGGGAAACTCTTCGTTTTCGTTGTTCTCCACAGTCACTCCCATCAATTTCGAAGAAGATACCCTCAAATTGGACCAAATCCGTTTTCATTCCTTTGCAATTCATAATTCACTGATCATTCGATGCTCGTTAAATCTCTGTTAAAGAATCACAAATAAAAATGCAGGCCTTAAAATATTGGAAGGAAATAATATTGGCTTGAAATCCACCCCCATAAAGGTGTACAGTGGGCGTGGAGGAAACATTCGGGCATTCCTCAATTTTCATTTGGAAGGTCTGTACGAGAAATCTGTGCCCCCTTCATTAAGCAAAATTCCACTATCTGCGATCCGCCTCTTGTTCACGCCCGGTTGCTTTACAATCAGCATCTCATACGGAAATTCGCCTAATCCATTCTATCCTTCAAAATTTTTCATTTTTTAAGAATGCCCGTCTTCTGGGCTGTGACACCGTGTAGATCTTGTGTACACCGATGTTTCGGAGGAGCGTATCGCCTCCATCTTCAGTGTAGAAAAATCCGCGGGCGAGAAACCAGCTTGAGCAAGTGGCTGCTCATTTTCAACATTTTCAAATGGACTAATTATATAAACACAGAAAGATACTGTTATCCGATATACAAGCATCCGAAACTCTCATCTAACCAATAAAATGTTTCAGATATAAAATTTAACGTTCTTATAATATTATTCAAAACAAATTTTACATGCGCACACGTTCAAGCGGTAGTTCTCCTAACGGCCAATAGCAGCGTTACCAGTCGTCCTCCCTCAAGCAGGTGCCATTACCATAAATGTTAGTTGGAATTGTGATAGCTCTGAAGGAATCCTAAGAAGACTCCCACACAAGAACTGAAGTGAGAATATGTCGTTTTCATTTTGTACCGGATTTCTGTAGGGGATATTTTTTCATTTCCCCAAGCAGCCGACAGATTAATGTAACCAGCAAACCTATGCATTTGTTCATTTACATAATTCTTTCAATTTCTCTCCCACGTCTTCACAACTGAATCTGAATAGGACGGAGGATTTAATTCATAACGTCCGAAGTGGAAATAATTTCGTGACCATATGCGTATTTTTTTGTGTAACCGTGTGCATTCAGCCGAGAGGCTTCAAGTTACATGAGTCACGCCATTTCTTTCCATTCTTCTCGTCCTACACCCTCATCTAACCACCTCGATTTTTCATTAACTAATTAATAATTTGTAAGGTAATGAGCTATTATTCTAAGAGGACGTGGAAGCCCATAGGATTCTGAGACATTGAGGCTTTCACGTCTTCTCTAGACAATTGGGTCACGGATGGCGGTGAGGTTGCCAACCTTACGCGCCGGCCACCATTTACCCTCAGGAAGATTCTTGGTACTCGTTTCTGTTAGAGGCTGAATCTACCCCAGGGCCATAGTGCGGTTTGAAGGATTAGGTCAACTGAAAAATCAAATGGCTTCATGGGGAACCAAACCCATGACCTTCCAGCTTGTAGCATAGTACCTCAGCCAATTCTGCTACCGCGTGCACAAATAATTTGTACCTCACATAATTTTAACGTCTTTACTTTCTAACAACATGTCAGCCGCCATCTTTATCTATATTTTCACAACCTTGTCCTTAATCTCGAATTAACTGAAATCGTATTGTCTCGTAACTACAAAACTCAACCAAGAAATAAATGCATACAAGAAGCCCGATATTTATTTCTATCCAAACAGTGTGTTTCACTAAAGAATGACGACTTTTTACACCCTTAATCTGAGCGCAGTACCTGGAATGTGAGTTGGCACTTCAGCCCGGTGCCTGAATTATGTTTTGGACTGTTAACTCACAAGCAAGGCAGAGGGTAGCTGGACTAATAGCCCGAGCGCGTGGCGCCGCCAAGTGGACGACACGATAAGCATCTCCATTATTGATATCTGCACAGTGTTGCAGCTGTCACAGGCGCAGTGATTAATGGCGGGTTGATATAACTGACGCTACACATTACATCGCATTCCTAATTGCGCCTGCCTCCGTCTCCAAGGGAAAACGAGTCAAGGTAAAGCCATGAATATTACATCTTTCACTTGTCATCCATTTGTGAACGTATCGATGCGTTAATCCGGTCACTGCTTTGTATCTAGTACATCCTCTATTTTTGCCGCCGGGCCAAGATAAGGTTAGATGATCGGTTATTTAACGACGTTGATTCTGTAGAGGGGGTTATTTTCTACATCAGATGTAAACAGATGTAATTAAACACAATTTCAGTTTCTAATTGATATTTCCACATCTCCATCTCAAATGTCAACTAAGAGTAATAACAATCCTCTTCTTCCTTTTCTTCTTCTCTTTCTTCTTATTCTTCTTCCCTTTCTCCTTCCTCTTCTTCTCCCTCTTCTCCTGCCTCTTATTCTTCTCCTTCTCCTACCTCTTTTTCCTTTTCTCCTTCCTCTTCTTCTTCTTCTTCTACCTCTTCTCTTTCTTCCTTTCCTCCTCCTTCTTCTACCTCTTCTCTTTCTTCCTTTCCTCCTCCTTCTTCTTCTTATTCTTTTCTTTCTTTCCTCCTCCTTCTTCTTCTTCTTCCCCTTTTCCTTTTCCTTCTTCTTCTCATTTTTCCTCGTCTTCTCCTCCTTCCTTCTTGTCTTCTGGGTTAGACAAATAATTTTCAAAATCCTCTTACATAATCTGGAAGCCAGATATCTCAGTCACAATAGTGATCAACTTACGGGCCGGCCAACAGAGAAATCGGAGTTTAATTTCACGTCGGCACAAAAGTTCTGTTTCTTCCTTACAGCTTGTTGAAGAGCTCTGGGGTCCACTCAACCTCCTGTCTACGTAAATGGTTATCGCGGAGTATTTCCCCGCAGATAAAGCGGCCGGGGCGTGAATATAACAATTTAACTCCGTCCTATCTCCAGGTAAAGAATGCCTGGAACTGCGCCTCAAATTCCCCTTTCAACTTCATGGAGTGGTGCTTAAATAAGTATAGCGACGATTTTTCCTTTAGACTACTTTTACTGCGTCTCCTTCGTCTTTCTCGTACTTTTTCGTGGCATCTTCCGTCTTCTGTCTTCACTCATTCCCGGTGAAGATCTTCCTGTATCTTCCTACGTGCTTAAACACCTCAGCTGAAAGACAAATTTTAGGTGTGCTACATTTCTTTATGCGTCTACTCATGCACATCCAAATACTCGTATGTGTGACGTGACTACTGAAAGCCGGAATAGTGGAGCCAAAGTCAGACGTCCGTTGTTGCGCAACGGATAGGCAATCAGGTTCCCGTTACAACGTACAGCAGCAAACTAGTCGTTACCAGGTAACAAGTTGTTAAACACACGGTTCGCGTGACAACCAACAGAGCAATTACTCAGCGGGCTGTTTTCTATGCGGGCCGCGAGACATTTATTAAAAGCGTTAAATTCGCTTAGTGGGGGGTGGAATCCAACTGGGTCCACTCGGCACGGCGGCCACTGATTGGCCTATTGTAGCCTGCCCCGGGTAATTATGATGATGGAAAATTTGGTGGAATGAAGATTGGCAGGGGAAACCGAAGTACTAGGATAAAACCGGCCCCAGCACCACTTTGTCCACCACAAATCCCACTTAACCAGGATCGAACCCGGGTCACCGCGGTGGGAAGCCAGCGACTAACCGCTTGAGTTATGGTGCAGCCTCTTAAAGGCGTTGGAATCTTGAATTCTAGGAAGTAGAAATTAAATAGTCAAGTGAAGCAGAGTCAGTCGTAGAACAATAAGCAGAAGGAAGAGGGGCCTCGGTGGTCAAGATTGATTGTAATTGTAAAGAAGTGCTAATAAATGCAATCATCCAATCTAGAACCCATTAGCATTAGTCATGCTAACCCCTTATACGTAACATATGAATACAATTTTATTATTAATGGCAGTTTACACTGACTTTCCTTTCTTAAATTACTTATTTAATTTACAGAAATTGTTACTGGTTTAAATTGCCAAATAAATTTCATTCTAAAGTGTGCCCAGAATATTTAGGAGTTTCCATCGTCATAATGAGATGGTGACGTCGATCATTATGTCATCGTTAGGAATCTGCTAGATTCCATTTTCAGCAAACAACAGGAACCAAAATCGCCGCACCGGAAATCTCGCTGAACACAGGATTTTCTTTCTTAATCTTGCCTATTCAAGGTATAAATGTCTTATCCTCAGAGGTGTTTTAGACATTCAATAAGATCTCGAATAAGTTACTGTGACATGACGCCCGAAAGCCGGAATAGTAAAGTTAGAATACACGTTCATTGCTACGCAACGACTAGGTAAACACATTCTCGCAAGTAACGAATACGCAAGCAACAATCGAGTAACCTCCGATGCTATTCAACGGTACTGTAAACAGGCCTTTCCAACAAAAGAGAACTTGTGGTTTCTGCGTGGTCCGTGCAAAGTGGTTATAAAGAAGATTCCAGTTGAGGCCGTTCACTGAAGAGTTAGTTGTGTTTCGAGACGCCAGGCTGCCAGGATATGAGCTTCGGAGCAGAGGAATTGAATTGCTTCGGCAGCTGCAGAATAATGGCAAGAAATGAATTAGGCGGTGCAAAGAAGGCTTCATGTCTGATTTTTAAGTGACAGTGAGATTGTTATGAAATCCGTTGCCAGGATACGACTAGTGAAGACTGAGAACCCTAGTGCGTGGGTGACGATGAATTGTAATGTGTGGAGATCAGCGATTTTGCTGTAATTGTCTGTAGTCTCGAATGGTGTGTATTAGGTGTCAACAAATCCAATCATCCAATCGAACCCCCGTCTATTGTGACGCACAACCCCTACACGTTACATTACGATATTTCCCAAATATAAAAGGCTACATTTTTTTTTTTATTTCCGAGAGAAATGGATTTGCCATTATGAAGGAACAAATGCAGCCCGGCTCCTCACATTAAAAATTAAACCTGGGAAGGATGAAATCACGGAGACCGGTTAAAGAAACCGTCTGAGTGAATGTTTGAAAAGTGCTGTCACCTTAGTGACAATAATGCTTAAAATGATTAAGAGAAAAGTATATAAACAATAGTTAGGAATGTTTCCCTCTGGAGTAAATATACAGAGTCCAATAAAGTGAAATATGTAAAGGTGAAAATGTTCTCTGTCTTAGCACCACGTCACGAAATTCTCTGTTATTTAGCATTAGCAATTTAGCATTTGGTATACATAGCTACCACTGCTTACAGGGCGTTAAACACAAGAACGTACTTCTATCGCACCACCTTAGCCTGCAATATGTATTTTCCATCAGCAAAGCCGCCAATCACAGTGACCAAGGGGTCTAAGGAATGAACTGTGTTCGCCCGCTCAGACATTGAAATCGTTGGTTCAACTCCCACTTGAGGCATGGATGTCTGTGTGCGCATTTATTCTGTGTTTGGTCTGTCCTACATTCAGGCAGCGGTCTTGCGACGGGCTGATCCCCCGTCCAAGGAGTCCTACAGACTGTATATAAGATCAATAAATTTCAAAAGCAGCCAAGGTCCAACAAAGGGCTGTAGAGCCATAAATGGATAGGTAGATCAGCAAAGCCCAGAACTCGTAAGGATATTTCTGGTTTTCTGGTGCTTTATCCGTCGCACGGATGAGAAAAATAAAAGCGAACCAAACAGAAGTCAGCAGTCAACGAGAATAATGTGGGTAGACCCGTAACGGACATTCCTGATTCATTAATGTTATCGTAAATTATCTATTGAAATTGAACAGAAAGTTCTATCAAGATCTGTTTACAGAGACAACAAGTGGTAAAGATCCATGGGTGGACAGAAAATTGGACTGTTTCCCTAACGCAAGTTAAGATAAGTTTCTTATGAGGAACCTCAAAGGAAGAAGAAGAGAAAATATTGAATGGGAAGAAGGAACAAAACAGGAAACACAGAAAAATAAGAAAGCAGAATGAAATAATATCAAAATTGAAGAGTTCTATCTCCTAGAATTATTATTTTATCGACGTTTCGAAGAAAATTATCTCTTCTATTTTAAGGTTGGAAAAAAAGGCCGCGTTAGTAAACAAGCAAACAACGTTAAGCTGAGAGTAGCTGTATTCAGTGGGCTCGAACAATGTGCTTTCTATCGCATCCTGTTAATCTGAAGATGGGAACAGAACCAGCTACAGAAACATTATGATTTTAATATGCTCAGAGGTGGAAGTCCAAAATAATAATTTATTAAACTATGCATCATACAATTACCAAAATGCTTTAAATTTCTTTCAAAATAAAAAAAAATTATACATGATGACGCTAATTGGAAAATTTAAGCCCTTTTGTACGTTCTATTCACG
The DNA here is from genome assembly GCF_002891405.2 of Cryptotermes secundus. Classification (NCBI taxonomy): domain Eukaryota; kingdom Metazoa; phylum Arthropoda; class Insecta; order Blattodea; family Kalotermitidae; genus Cryptotermes; species Cryptotermes secundus. The sequence continues at coordinate 2,529,437 of NW_019743147.1, read as the reverse complement.
ATCATAATTTCGAAAATTTTATAATTTATTGGGCACTCAGTATTCTATTCGCGACACTTTTAATAATTTTTAAATATTAACGTGATATAGGTACATTTAAAACAACATTTTCAAATATGTCAATATAGAGTTAAAATCTTCAATGGATAAATCTTGTTCATCAATGTTAGTTAATTCTGAAAGCGGCGTTTTAACACAAATCTGCAAAGCTTTGCATGATTATTAGCCGGCGGAAATTTCGTGCTTAGCATTCCTTGATGTAGTCAAAAATAACAGGAGTTCTCATTTTAAATTCTAATTCAACATCATGTTCTGAATTATTTCCATCGAGTTGAGTAAACGAACAAATGCTCCCAAAATGCATTAGTGTCCACGATAAAATATTGATCGCTGCAGAACTAAATTTTTCAAATCGAACATTTCAAAACCTGGTAAACAAATTATCTGCCTTCGATTCGTATCGAATATGTTCGAGTAATCTTCTGTACATTTCTTGCTATTCATTTCTTCCTCTAATTATAACTATATCAACAGAATTCATAATGCGTAATTTAACATTTTATAATCCAGTGATTACTGCGTGTAGCATCTGATTTACCACACTAAAACTCTGCGTTGTGCTCGCTGAGTGTATTTGTCTTTTCAATATGGTCCTCGCCATAATAGCGACTGTTTCTCTAAACAGTACTAATATATTGACCTTTGCAGCGGACACGTAATGTGTTTCCTGTGAAGTACGAACTGATTTTATATATTATTTAGGAGAAATTCATCGCATGGCTTTCAAAATTCCGTACGTACATGATTATATGTGTGTAACAAAATTATGCAGGCAACAAGCGGAAGTCATACAAAATCATGATAACGAAAATTTTCACAATATTGGACAAGGAGAAGTCCGACATAGAAAGTATAAGAGGCTTAAACTTGGCGGCGGTCAAGCATACGACCGTTCAAGTGACTAGACTGCCGTTGTAACAGAAGCTACTAGAAATAGGGCATAATCTGCTGTACTGAGCCTGGGCTAACAGTGGCCCTGTAAAATTCTTAACTTAATACACATTTATTAACATGTTTAACAAGTAAAATGTAAATATCCTTTACATTTTGACAAATGAATTACTAGTGCAGACAATGACTCTGACAAAAGACAAACCTGTCCTCTCGTCAGAGAGGGCGACCCATAACAAACAAGACCGAAACTGACAAACAGTAATAAATATCTGGCCATAAGCCCCAGATTGGGATCGACACCAAAACTGACTGACTGACTGACTGACTGACTGACTGACTGACTCCTCATGGAAATGTGGGTTTGATGTGGCTCAGGTTACAGTCGGTCTTTTTGTGACGTTAATGAAGCTTCGG